>NC_138890.1:157500847-158100847 GCF_965194825.1 Balaenoptera physalus
GCCCCTAGGAAGGACACTATCTCTCAGCCATCTCAGCAGGAGCCAAATATAGAGAGAAAGATTACCTCAAAAAGATTTGTAGCTGTGGCTTTCGTCTAATGAATATTAACCCCTTGAAACCCATGAAGGCTCACAGAGTTCTTGAGAAAATTGTTTCAACAGAACTGCTGTTAGCTTGGACTGAAAGGGATAGAGTATGTAATGAAATCAGGCTGTCAGTCTCACAGAATTTTTTTGGCAGGAAGGAGCATGAGAAAACTACTCAGTTGCAAACACATAATACCTTTCATGAAAAAGAAACAATGACTCAGAGAGTGGAACCAAGATTCCAGAGATGGAGCCAAGTGTCATGGAGGATTTTTTTCAGATCTTGAAACCTGCAAGGAAAATCCAACATCTGCCCTGCTGGATTTCAGGACTCTTAAGGTCCCATGACTCATTTTTACCTTCCATTCTTTTTCTTTTTGAACCAAATATCTATAACATTTATAGCCCCACCTGACCCACCATTTATATTGGGAGTGTTATGGGTTCTTCAAAATGGAGACAATGTGCCCCAGGACCTATACTTAGATGACTTAGATGATGAGATTTTTGGACTTTGAGATGATGCTCTAACAGGATGAGAGTCTTGGGGACTTTTTTATGAGGATAATATATTCTGAAAGTGGAAGGGAAGTAAAACATTAAGTCCAGAAGATGGACTGTGGTAGTCAGAATGGTAAGATGGCCCCCAAGACTAGACTCCTGTTCCCTGGAACACACTCTGCTATATAAACTGAAAATTCTCAAATATCTACAAATATTACCGTTCACTGATTCAACTAAAAGATGCTGTTGGAAATCATCATTTACTATTTTCCCGCTCCCTTTTTATTCCCTGATTGGCCTATAATTACATTAAGGGTTGTATCAGTAGAATATTTCCCACTGTGTATCCCTATGAAATAACTGCACCACATGGCATATAAAAGGTTTATATTCAGACTGTTATTTTGGTTTCTTTAGCAACACAAATGCACCTGTTCTCAACATAATTAGGATGGGCCATATTGAAGATAATCAAAACAAATAATGAAAAATGGTTTGTTTGATTTAAAAAATAAGGCATACTGCCTACTCAGGCATTGACAAAGCTTTGATAGTGATGCTGTTTGGAATTAACATATTTAATGAAAATTGATTTTGTTTATGTACAGATATGCCTGCATAATGGATATGCCTACATAATTTCTGGGCACTGGCTCTTGGTTATTAATTATTATTTTATAATTTACCCCAGACAATTCAAGCCAAGGTAGCATCTGTTTGGCACTGAGATTCTACTTAGATTTCATTTTCCAGTTCAAGAGAAATAGCTACAGAGAGTCAAATAAACTATCCAAGGTCACAAAAACAGTAATCTGCCTTGATTAGAGATCTGTAGTCTACTGCAGCCCAGATAGTCAATTACAAGAGATGACCAACAAAATTAAATTCCTGTCCACATATTATAAGGAGACAAAAACTAGACAGATGAAGAATCAGAATGGATCTCTTTCTTTAATAGAAATCCTCTATCCCTTTAAAATTTCTAAAAACATATTTATAATTTCTATGTTAATGCTTTCTTACAATGTAATATTCTCTCATTGTCTTTCTCACTTTACTCAGAAAATTTAAAAAGTACTTCACAATGTCTGTGCTGTCAAATTGTAAATAAGCCTTTGAATTAATATTCAAATATCTGATAACTTTATACATGTGACTAAAATTGAACTTGACTTTTAAAAATTTGGGTAAAACAAGTCAGTCTGTAAACTACTCTTCAGATTAGAATGCCTTCTAAAAATTAGTTAAGGTATGTATCCTTGGCATTTGCATAGTGTTTTATGGTTTAAAATTCACAATAACATTTAATTTCAATCCAAACAATAATCACAATACAAATTTTGTTAAAATTATTAATTCACAGATCAGGAAATTGAGACAGAGAGAAAATTATAAAACTCACATTTTAATAAGTGACATGGAAGGAGTCAGGTCATTTGACCATAATCCAGGAGGGTATGGTTACCTTGTTCTTTGCTAACTTTATTATTAAGCCCATTGTGAAACTCAGAGTTAGGTTCAATCAGTATTTTGTGAAATGAATCATATTGAATTCTCCTGTTTTTTCTATTATGCATTGCTTCCTCTTTCAAATATAATACATTTTTTTAACGTAATGATATGATTCCAAGTATATTCCCTTAAGAAATTTTGCAGTTTTATGGAAAATTCTCTCAGGCACAAATGTCTGGGTTCCCAGTTTGGTCTATCATTAAATGGCTCTGGAAATATAATAAAATTCTGTTGGTACAGGATGTTTGTCTTCCTTTAGAAAATAAATTATAGGACTAGTTAAATATAAAACATAAAAGCGTATCACATTGCCAGAGAATCCATCTAATCATAGCTTTACTTATACCTTGTAGTACACAATATACATACTAAATATTCTGTCTATGAAATCTATGCAGAATTTTAAAAGAATGATCTTTAATATTAATAACAATTACATATTCTATCTCAGTGCTTTTAAGCAGTATCTCTTCCCTGTATAGTACACATTTTGATCTCTTTTAAGAATAAGATTTCAGATAAATTTCTCTAAAGACTAATATATGACATACTAAATGACATTAAGTTGAATATTTATCAACTGAAGAAGGGAAGAGAATGTACTGCCTTACTGTTGCTGTAGAATGAAGCAGTGTGCTACATGGCTTTCCATGTCCGCAGTATAGGTTCATACCGCAGGTACCATCATTGAACATCTAAGCTTGTGCTTTCTAGCTTTCTCTTGTACACACACACACACACACACACACCCTTCCATACTTTTTTTAAGACAGTTAATATAATACTGGAGTCAATGGCTGTACATACACTTCAAACAGGTAGAATATGGGTCCCGTTTGAATGCAGTATGCCCAATATTTCTTGGTGTCTTCATACTTTTTTAAAAATATTTCTTGCCACTTAACAAATGAGTTCCAGGATGAAAAAAAAACCTGATAAAATCATTCTTCCCAATGAATGACTAAAAATCACAGCAGGTACCAAACTCACAAAACCTTCAGCAATTTATGTAGTTATTCAACAAATATTCTTTGGCCATCAATTTTTGCCAGATATTGTCTAATTGCTGAGTATACAGGGATGAACTAAAATGCTATTTTCAGGAAGCTTTTGCACTAATGGAGGGAAATATGAAAACCAAATAACTATATAACAAAACTATCACATAATGATTAAGTGCTATATTAGTTTGCAAGGGCTTCCGTAACAATGTACCAGAGACCTGGTGGCTTAAACAACAGACATTTATTTGCTCATAGTCCTAGAGGCTAGAAGTCTGAGATCAAAGTGTGGGCAGTGTTGGTTTCTCCTGGGGCCTCTCTCCTTGGCTTGTATATGCCTGTCTTTTCTCCATGTCTTCACATGGTCATTCCTCCGTTTGGATTTATGTCCTAAACTCTACTTATTATAAGGGCACCAGTCATAATGGATTAGATCCACCCTAATGACCTCACTTTACCTCTTTAAAGATCCTCCAAATACAGTCATATGCTGAGGTACTGGGGGTTAGGCTTTCAACATATGAATTTTGGGGGGAGACAATTCAGTCCATAACAAGTGCTTCAAAATAAAGCAAACTAGAGGATAAATATAATAAACACCTTTGTAGAGAGCAGGAAGATGGACATCTTCCCTAGGGTGATGACCTTTCAGTTTAAACCTAAATGAAGTAAGGAAGCAAGACGTGTTTCAGAGATGAAGGTATTTCAGGCAGAATAAAAAGTACCTGCAAAGACTTGTGTGACAAAAGCCTAGGGGTCAAAGGTGAAAACAACAGGATGAGGCTGGAGAGAGGGTGACAGATTAAATTATGTAGGACAATGTAGGTCACAGTGAGATATAGTTTCTACTATATTTCTTATGAGAAAGTGATCCAGAGTATATAAGACAGAACTTAACACAACATGACAAATTCTGAAAATACTGATATGAAGAAATATTTAAGTTATATGTACAAACAGCATCCATACAGTTAACGCTTAAAGAAACCCATAAGTTTCGTAGGTAAGGTGGAAAAGATGTTTTTTACAGAGTGAAATACCTCTTAGTGAAAATGTTGGAGATAAGAAAAATGTCAGAAAGATTAACAAATACTTTACAATACATAACTGTTAAACTTCATTTTTTTTGATTAAATATCTAATTGGAAACACACTGTGAAGTTACAAAACTCATCAGAATTTCATGTTCTATGAAAAAAATCAGATATCCAAAGATAGAGAAATTACTGAAAAGCATGTTTACACCCTGCTCCCTTATTATAGGAAATGATTATTTGACAAACAACGAACTGTGGCTCTGAAAAATGCCAAATATATTCACAGATGCAAAACAGCCTGATTACACTCTACTTCAATTGGGAGTCCAAAAACAGCTGATTCAGTGGGCCCTCATTAAAGCCAGCTTCTGAAAGAGAGCTCTCAAGGAGTCAATTTGCTAAGGAAAGAAACTGTTGAAAGGAGACTGAAATGGGTTTAAAATTGTTACCTTTAGGAACCCATCTATCCTACGTACTAAAGACTTACCCTGGACAACATTTAAGCAAATATTTTCTGTTCCAATTTTAACACGTTCTGAATTTTATAAGTTTTAGGGGAAAGTATGACCTGTTTTTCTTGAGCATTAAGTTTTCTACATAATTTTATCAGGATTAAAGCATAAAGAAGCATCGTGTCTGTCAAATTCTCCTTTGATAGAAAAAAATTTAAAGTTTCTTGCAGAAGAAAATGACAATCATTCCATTTGTTCTTTGTGAAGACTTTAAATTTTATGTCATTTATTGCATGGGTCTTGATATACATAGACTCAAAAATATAATTGCTATTCTTTAAAATAAAGAACTTCCTCTCAGAAAATGTTTCTCAGTCACTCTTTAAAATAAAGAACTTCCTCTCAGAAAATGTTTCTCAGTCACTTTCATTATAGGTCTAGAATAAAACTAATGGTTTTCAAGAACCATGGGGCTGTGGGGAAATTGAGCAGTAGGACACAAGGTCCCCCTATGTAAGAATGAAAGGCCGACTAGAGAACAGTAAAAGTTCCAAAACCGTTACATTGTTCTTTCTTTATTTATTATGTTCCCAGTAAGATGAAACTATTTAAAACTACCACTAGAAGTTGAAAGACCTTTACTTAAACCTGCTTCTTAGCTTCCTCACCATATGATATCATATATATACACATGTACACACATATATAGTGTTAAATCAAGAACAAAGACCAGCTTTCAAAATATCCTGAGCAGACAAAACCAGTTTAGTCATACAAAAAAAAAAAAAGCTTAATTTATCATATTTTGCAAGACTATCTTGACCTGGATCATTTCTTGTTTATGCCTCCGGAAATCATAAGCAAAACAGTTTCCCACAGTTGATATGAGATAACCATTGACCAATTCCCTATCATTTAAGAAAATTCTAATATTATAACCAATCACTGTAAAGAGTAAATAGTCACTATCTTCTTACTATATAAACTGCTTTATAATAGTATACCCCAGAGCCTCATTCCATGCTTTGGTTTGAGTGTTCCCAGTTGTCAAGCTGATTTTTTGGTGTGTGCACAATAAACTTTTACTACTAATTATACTTCAGTGATTCCTTTATTTTACTTCTGTTATTTCTGAATTTTGGACAATATAAGAATTACTATATATAACTTGTAATATTATGTATACATATGTATAATACATGTATACAATATATACATATGTATTTTAAGATTACTTCTGAAAACTATTGATCACTTGAGATCTATACATTAGAATTGCAGGTCTAGAAGTTAGAGGACAAAAAAATGAAGACACTCTTTTTTGTTGGTTGTTTTCGACATGGCACAAAGAATGCCTAAAGAATATATCTGAGTAAATAATAAATCAAGCTAGGATTCTCTGCACAGAATCAAAATAATTTCTCCTGGGTGGGGAATAGTGCCAGATGTACAGAGAATAATATTACAACACAATAACCAGTATTATGGTATTAGTACTGGGAACAACTCTGAATATTATAATATTCACATAAATATTCCTTGCACAGTAAATCCGATAAAAAAAACTACACTGTGATCATTAGAGGATTTCTATACAATGATACCCCACTCAAATTTATGTACTCATATTTAAATATGTTTTTTATACCTGAAAATAAAGATTTAAATTCTTTTATTTAAAAATATGTGCTGAATATTTGTATATATAATTATTTTGCAACACTGCCTTTTTCTTTCCTTTTTAGAAGTCTCTGTCAAATTAAAAGATGAAGTGACTGGTCTTCAAATTGCCCAGATTTAGAGCACTTATGACAGAAATGTTATAAACTCAGATTATGAAGTTTAGGAAAATGTTCCTGCAAAAATATGGCTGCAGTTTGGAATTCCTTAAACTGTAAGTGATCATTTGCAAAACTTCACTTTTTGCACATTCTTACTCTTCTCAATAAATTATTCTATAACAAATATTACTTTCATAGCATTAAAAATAAAAGGAAAAATTTCATATGCATCATCGCATACAGACAGGAAGGACAGGCATTATTTTTTTCAATTTTAGAATAGGCACAAGGAGGCTCAAAGAATTTGAGATTTGCTTAAAGTTACTCTTATGCATAGAGTCAAATAATAAATATTATCAATTAATAAATTTTGAGTTAGCTTATCCTGTAGTAACAATGGATCCCAAATCCCATGGTATAGTACAGAGTAAGTTTCTACCTGGCTCAAGGAAGAAGTCAGTGTCCTGGGTTGTACATAATTACATACATATGCATAATACATATAAACACAAAATTATATCTAAATTATGTATTATGTTATCATATGCACATTACTATGTATAATACATCTGCCTGTCCTATATACATACGATATGCATATAATATGAACGTTTTATATGAATATATACATATATATATAGTAATATATATGTATACATTGCATTAGTATAAATGCAATTGGTACTACACCCTACTGCAGTAACTATATCTGTAATATACGTATGCGGATGCATATGAAAATACACAACGAAAGCCCCCAGGCCGACGCCAGGGTCACAGGCCTACCTGATCCAGAGAACTTCCGGGAGAGGAACCTGCAGCTCCTTCAGTCCACCAAAGACTTCCTGCCAATCAACAAGGCCCACTTCGGCAAGTTCCAGTTCAAGAGCCACTCAGGGCAGTTCAGACAAGATGCGGCCTCCTCAGCCCAGTGTTCCAAGAGCTGTCGGTACCTGCCTAATGGCGAGAATTTCCAGAACATCTTCGACAAGCTGCTGGAGCTCGCGCACCTGGACTTTGGTGGCTTCGAGTGGCCTCCCCGCACCACCACCAGGAAGAACAAGAGCGCGTGGCAGTCCAGCAGCAAGCAGGTGGCCTGGACTTCAGGACCCACCGGCAGCTGCGCTCTAGCAGCGAAGTCGGCAGCCACCAGGTGCTGCACGCGGCCACCGCCAGGAGTCTCAGGTAGCTCTCCCCACCGTGGGCAGGGGCTGCCACACCCGTGAGCCTCCTTTCTCCTTCCTCCTTCTCCTGGTCTGCCAGGCAGCCGAGTGCGGCCCTGGGAAAGCCTCCCGCTCAGGCTCCTCGCCGCCGGCCGCCCGGGCGTCACCCGGAAGACCCACACCCGCACGCAAGACTGCTTCCGGTTTCCTGCTCGCCGCTGGGGCGGGACTGCTGCTTCGGGCGGCGGCCGGGCTGGGGTTGTGTTGTGCTTTTGGAAGGTGCCTGGAGAGAAAAGGACCGGGATGCCGGCACCTGGCCAGCGTTGTCAGCAGCCGGGCCCTCCTGAGCCTGCAGCATGGTGGTCTCTGAGCCGGAGGCTGTGGGTCCACGGGCGCTGGAGTCAGGGTGAGTGTGTTGTTTAAATAGTCGGCTGTTTCTGGTTTCAAGAATGTTCAGGATTAAAAACAGACGTGAAATTGCGCTACCTGAAGTTGAATCTTTTTACAATAGGAGCTGTAGAAGATGAATCTGAGATCTCAAATTGCCCCTAGCTTTTTTTTTTTTTTTAGTGTTTTTGTTTGTTTGTTTTTATAAATTTATTTATTTATTTTTGGCTGTGTTGGGTCTTCGTTTCTGTGCGAGGGCTTTCCCTAGTTGTGGCAAGCGGGGGCCACTCCTCATCGCGGTGCGCGGGCCTCTCACTATCGCGGCCTCTCTTGTTGCGGAGCACAGGCTCCAAACGCGCAGGCTCAGTAGTTGTGGCTCGCGGGCCCAGTTGCTCCGCGGCATGTGGGATCCTCCCAGACCAGAGCTCGAACCCGTGTCCCCCGCATTGGCAGGCAGATTCTCAACCACTGCGCCACCAGGGAAGCCCGCCCCTAGCCTTTTATAAGACAGTTTATCTTCCTATAAATTTATTTTGCAATAATGCAAAATAAACAAGAAAATATTAGAAAGTCCATCCTCAACAAGCGCATCCTTGATCCCTTCCGTGATCACTAATGGAGAGGGACCAGGAGCTGGCAAGTCAGACAGTGGCTCTAGGGCTCAGGATAGAAGTAATACATATAATTTACACTAAAAATTCATTTTCCAAATCAAGCTACGTGGTTCCTAAATTCATTCTGCAAAAATAGTATACTTAGCCTCCCCGCAAAAGTGCCCTTACCATCCACTCAGACCGTCAGACTCAGATGGTGCACATAAGTTTTTATATCGGGAAATAATCCGTTTTGTTTTGATGTAGCTCTTCTTTCTTGTGAGATTTGCATTTTTTCTCCCAGTTTTATTGAGATATGATTGACATACAGCACCATATAAGTTTAAGGCGTACAGCGTAATGATTTGACTTACACACGTCATGAAATTATCACAGTAGGTTTAGTGAACATCCATCATCTCATGTAGATACACAATTTAAAAAATAAAATTTTTCCTTGTGATGCGAACTGTTAGGATTTACTCTCTTAACAACTTTCATATATAACATATGGCAGTGTTAATTGTATCTGTCATGCTGAAAATTGTATCCCTAGTACTTATTTATCTTATAACTGAAAGTTTGTACCTTTTGACCGCCTTCATCTAATTCACCCTTCCCGCACCCCTGCCTCTGGTAACCACAAATCTGATCTTTTTTTTTTCCCTCTGAGTTTGCTTGTTTCTTTTTGAAATATAGTTGATCAACAGCACTGCACTAGTTCCTGTTACACAACATAGTGATTCCATATTTCTGTACCTTTCAAAACGATCACCACAATGTCTAGTTACTGTCACCATATAAAGATATTACATAATTATTGATTATATTCTCCACACTGTACATTTCATATATGTGACTCACTTATTTTGCAACTGAAAGTTTGTACCTCCTAATCTCCCTTACCTATGTCTTTCCTCCCTCATCCCTCTCCTTTCTGGCAACCACCTGTTTGTTCTCTGTATCTATAACTCTGTTTTGTTGTTTGTTCATTTGTTTTGTTTTTTAGATTCCACCTATACATAAAATCATACAGTATTTGTCTTTCTCTGTGTGACTTACTGACTTATTTCATTTAGCATTATACCCTCTAGGTCCATCCCTGTTGTCAAAAATGGCAAGATTTCATTATTTTTTATGGGTGACTAATATTCCAGTGTGTGTGTGTGTGTGTGTGTGTGTGTGTGTGTGTGTGTGTGTGTGTGTGTGTGTGTATACCACATCTTTTCTGTCCATTCATCTATTGATGAGCACTTGGGTTGCTTCCATATCTTGGCTATTGTAAATAACATTGCAAGTAACATAGGGGTGCAGATATCTTTTATAATTAGTACTTTTGTTTTCTTCGGATAAATACCCAGGCTTGGAATTGCTGGATTGTGTGGTAGTTCTATTTTTAATTTTTTGAGGAATCTCCATTCTGTTTTCCATAGTTGCAGCACCAGTTTACATTGTCAGCAACAGTGCATGAGGATTCCCTTTTCTCCACATCCTGGCCAACACTTGCTATTTGTTGTCTTTCGGATAATAGCCATTCTTACAGATGTAAGGCAGTATCCCACTGTGGTCATTATTTACATTTCCCTGATGATTTGTGAGGCTGAGTATCTTTTCTGTTGGCCTATGTATGTTTTCTTTGGAAGAATGTTTATTCAGATCTTCTGCCCATTTTTTTAATCAAGTCGTTTGTTTCTTTTTGATGTTCAGTTGATGTGGCTCTTTTAGATTTGGATACTCATGAACAAAAAAGATAAGTATCTGTACCCCCTGCTTCCCTTCCAAATACTTTTTTAAATAAATTTTTTTTAAAGAAAGAACAGGACCAAGACACATCACAGTCGTTGATTCATAGAAAATTGAAATCCTAATGGGAAGGTGTTGTTTGGTCCCTGTAATTGGCAGTTCCTTGTTTAAATTCAATTCTGTTATCTGGAAGAGTCTCTCTAGTCTTTTCCCTCCATACTCTTTTTTTTTTTTTTTTTTTTGGAAGGGACAGGTGTACTGAGTTTCCAGTTTTTACTTCCAGGATTTTTCTTGATAACAGGCTACAGTGGTATCTATTTATTTATTTATTTATTTATTTTGTCTGTGTTGGGTCCTCGTTTCTGTGCGAGGGCTTTCTCCAGTTGCGGCAAGTGGGGGCCACTCTTCATCGCGGTGCGCGGGCCTGTCACCATTGTGACCTCTCCCGTTGCGGAGCACAGGCTCCAGACGCGCAGGCTCAGCAGCCGTGGCTCACGGGCCCAGTTGCTCCGCGGCACGTGGGATCTTCCCAGACCAGGGCTCGAACCCGTGTCCCCTGCATCGGCAAGCAGACTCTCAACCACTGCGCCACCAGGGAAGCCCTTCCCTCCATACTCTTGACACCACCCTCCAAGAAATTCTTTTTTTTTTTTTAACTTTATTTTATGTTGGAGTATAGTTGATTAACAATGTTGTGTTAGTTTCAGTTGTACAACAAAGTGATTCAGTTATACGTATATATGTATCTATTCTTTTTCAAATTCTTTTCCCAATTAGGTTGTTACATAATATTGAGCAGAGTTCCCTGTGCTATACAATAGATCCTTGTTGGTTATCCATTTTAGATATAGCAGTGTGTAAGAAATTGTTTATTTTCTGTCCACATTAAACTTATCTGAAGTGGGCATTGGAGAATAGGATCTGCTTGTTTTTTGAGCAGATTTCTCAGGCCTACTTTCTGCTTCTAGGTGCTTGGGATCCAAGGATGTTTTAATAATTAAATATTCACAGACGATTTTCATGTTTGGTTGTTTATTTTTTTTAACATTTTTATTGGAGTATAATTGCTTCACAATGGTGTTTTAGTTTCTGCTTTATAACAAAGTGAATCAGCTGTACGTATACACAAATCCCCATATCTCCTCCCTGTTCCATCTCCTTCCCACCCTCCCTATCCCACCCCTCTAGTTGGACACAAAGCACCAAGTTGATCTCCCTTGTGCTATGTAGCTGCTTCCCACTAGCTATCTATTTTACATTTGGTAGTGTATATATGTCCATGCCACTCTCTCACTTTGTCCCAGCTTACCCTTCCCCCTCCCCATGCCTTCAAGTCTATTCTCTACATCTGCATCTTTATTCCTGTCCTGCCCCTAAGTTCTTCAAAACCATTTTTTTTTTTTTAGATTCCATATATATGTGTTAGCATACGGTATTTATTTTGCTCTTTCTGACTTAATTCACTCTGTATGACAGTCTCTAGGTCCATCCACCTCACTACAAATAACTCAATTTCACTTCTTTTTATGGCTGAGTAATATTCCATTATATATATGTGCCACATCTTCTTTATCCATTCATCTGTCGATGGACACTTAGGTTGCTTCCATGTCCTGGCTATTGTTGTTTATTTAGTTTTATTTGTTTATTTATTGTTTTTTTTATAGTTTTAATATTTGTCCAAAGCCACTGTAAATTTGTTGAAAATTTTATCAACAGCTTATTTGATTCCAATCTGTCCTCAGAGCCAATAAGCATACCCACAGGTGTTTGCTGGAACTACTTTCTAGGTATTTTATGTCTTTTTATTGTATTATTTGTTTATATCTTTTGACTTAATTTTAGGTACCTTGAGACTTTCATACTTACATTGAAGAATCACACTTTTCTCTGAGCCGTGTTTTTCAAATAAAAGGATTGAATATACCACCATAATTAACACAGGCATTTTAATGAGTGTAAAGGTCATATTGTTGATTTAATCCTTGCCTATGAATCAGGTGCTCCAAAAATTATTCAATTTCATATTTTACTGATTTTTCTAGGGAAGTATTTTTCTTTTTCTTGCTCCATAGATCCTAAATTCTGTGCACTCTCTCTTTTCTCACTCCTTTCTACGTACAAATGACCCAATTATTTCGAGCACATATCACCTTCTTGTAATACCTTGCCAAGCACAGAAACAAACACACACTAATAATTTCCTACTTTCCATTCTCATTCTGTAGGTCTATCAAGTTTATTAAGTATATTACTTGCTTTCCTAGTTATCGCTAGTGACAATTTTAACAATATAAAACCACTGCATTATATTGGTCACCATTCTTCAAGACTTCAAGAGTTTCTTAGCCAACTATTGTTATGGGAACACCTGACTTCTACGTGCAAATGTCTGTTTTAGTCAAGATGAACTATGATATACTATGCTAACACACCACTCTGAAATCCCAGGGAGTTAACCTAGAAAATTTAGTTCTCTAGCATACTAAAATATCTACTTAAGGTGGATGCAGGAGGAATGAGGGGAGCAAATGTCTTTGAGCACCATAGTCACTCAGGTAACCATAATAAAAGATTCTTTATCTCTGCAATGCTTCCATGAGATGGGAAGACAATGTGGCAGCCCAGGCACTGCCTATTACACTTTCAGCCAGGAGGGGATACATATCAATTCTGCTCATATTTTGCCTGCTAGAATAAGTCAGATGGCAATTATGAAGTATGAAGTGGTGGAGAAATACCCTCTTATCATATGGGAGAAAGCAGAAGCACAGAACATACTTAATGTACAGTTTTAATGCCTTCCACTTCTAGTCTTTTCTGTCATTTAATTTAAATATATTAATTTTATGAATAGAATATACAAACTTTATGAATGTAAATGGCCATATAGATATAAGAAAATGCTGAACCAATTTTTTACAATGAAAGAGAAATTCAGTTTTGTGTGCTGCAATGTAGTGTAGTTGATGGTTATTAAAGATAGAGTTAAAAGGCAAGATGCTATACCTAGAACAGTAGTTCTCAACATGCTCAGTTTTTCCTATCAGATTTTCAAAGGATGAGAAATCAGAACTATTTTTCTTCATATTAAGTAATTCTACTAAATTTTTAGTTTATCTAATGATTCTATAAAGAAAATGTAGAAGTATATTTTTCTCACATTCAACTAAACCCGAGAACTGGTATTATAACTTTCACTTTTATACCTCCGCTCACTCTAGAGATCAAGTATAAATACTTAAGCTTCCAATGGTTTATATATGCTCTGAGTTTTTAAAGAAAGGTAGAGTCCTGTTAGGTTCTTGAACTTTAAGATCAGGGTACTTAACAAAGTCTCAGGACTTAATCTGTTTCCTTTTGATTCATGAACTCAAGGTGTACATAGGTGATTATTAAGAGAAAGCTCTTACCTGATAGTGAAGAGAATTGTTGATTTTCTCCTTCTGCATAATCAAAATTATGTTCACTTGGAGTGATAAAGTATGGTCTTTCGGTAATGGGTCTGTGTATAATCTCACTTCCCTCCTGGTGACAGTCAAGGGTGCTTTTTAACTTCCTTTCTGATATTCTCTGTCTTCTTATCCTGGTCAAATAATTTTGTATTTGCCTTTCACTTCCTTGTAAGAGTTGCTCTTTTGCCATCTTGGTAGATTTTAAAAAATTGCCACAGATTTTCCTCTCCCATCAAAAGATATGATTTTTTCCTCCCCTCTTAAGTTTGGATTGCCACAAAGAGTTTTATTCAGTGACCAAACATGACCCAAGCAAAATCTTGAAAGACACTTACTTCCTCCTTGGGACATCATCTCCTGCTGCACTTAGGAAGCCCTGCCACGACCACCCTGTGAAGAGCCATGATATAGGCTGCAAAATAAGGAGACGTGTGACAAGTCACCCCTGTCATCTCAGACAAGACTCAGACAGTCAAGGACTCAGTCCTCTGCCCCCATATGTACTGATACATCAAACTCTCTGATCTGTGGGGGAAAAAAATGGAACATTGAAGGAACTGGTACCTTCTCTTTTGGCCTCTTGCTTGCATTATTTCAGTGAGTGAATAAAGGCTTAGTTGTTACTTTTAGTTTGGCTCGTCCTAATTACCACCTCAAAACTTGGCAGCTCAGTGCTCCCTCTAACACTTTCAAATTGATACAGCCCAGGTGACATATGATGGCAGCTTTAATCTGTATTCCTACCAGTCATATAAATTTGATAATCACACTCAAATCCAATAATGAAAACCAGTGTCATCCTAGAAAATAACCCATTTTTAGAACCCTGGCATAGCATACTTATTGAAATTTTGGTGTTATTAAGAGTATAGTAGGCATTACTCATGTGTATTTTGACAATGTCTTTTGCACCACCACAATTTGGAATAATTAATATTTTGGGAATTTAAATATGATGGCAAAATACAATTCTTCAGTGCACTATGGATTATTTATGTTTTGTTCAATATTCTCTTTATAGATCTCTTTATAGATTTAAGGTAGACCATCACTTAAAATGTATCTTAAATTTTTCTTCCAGGTTCATAATTCATAATCTGACAAATAGCTTGGAAAGTTCTCTATAATTTACTATTTTTTTTATGGTTATCATAAGCTTTCCAAAAGATTCTTCCATGTGTGCAACTTCAGTCAGGAAAATGAAAGCTGAAGGCTTGTACCTCTACTCTGAAGTTATCTTTTTTTTTTTTTTTTAATTTATTTATATATTTAATTTTTTTTTTTGGCTGTGTTGGGTCTTCGTTTCTGTGCGAGGGCTTTCTCCAGTTGCGGCGAGCTGGGGCCACTCTTCATCGCAGTGCACGGGCCTCTCACTGTCGCGGCCTCTCCCGTTGCGGAGCACAGGCTCCAGACGCGCAGGCTCAGTAGCTGTGGCTCACGGGCTTAGTTGCTCCGCGGCATGTGGGATCTTCCCAGATCAGGGCTCGAACCCGTGTCCCCTGCATTGGCAGGCAGATTCTTAACCACTGCGCCACCAGGGAAGCCCCTGAAGTTATCTTTTGACAGGCACCAGCATATAGAATGTAAAGGAGGTTATCTAGGTATCCAGTACTTACCAGAAGCAAACAGTAAAAGGCTAGCCTATTGGAATTTATTCTAACCATCATCTCTGAGTAATAAGAAAGTAGTAGAATCAACCCCACTTCAATCTCTATTACCAGACCAGGCATATAATTATATCGGAAAGATAAAGATACATTCCCAAACCTAAGGACCAAACACTGTTTCAGCATAGCAAATCTTTGCAGTGGGAGGTGACACAGATATTTGGCATAAAACAATTTAAATACTGTGGTCACTTGTATCTGCTCTCTAGGATTTACTTTAAATACCCATCCACTTGATTTCCCACCTGTCTTGTGTGAGAGGGTACAGATTCCAGAATCTGATGTAAAATTCCCTGGGTGGGGTCAGGAACAACTTGTATCCCAGAGCCCTTCATTTTTAGTTGATTTAATTACTGAGTCCCCAAACCATCCTCTCCAAGTGAGTTGGAGCTTGAGAAAGTATAGTAGATCCAGTTGCAGCTTGTTTGGTGAAGCAGTGTCTCAACTATGCAGTTAGTTTTTGAGGGTAGGCATGGCATGGAGATTACCCTACTCAGCCTCCTTATGATCTGTACACATATAATTGCAATTTCTGTTACCTGCTGCCCTGTAATTTGTCGGGTCCCCAACTTTGTCCCTTTCCTAGATGTGCTGTCCTTGCTCCCCGTTGGAGGAAGTGGTTGAAGGTGTTCCAGTTATTCCTGGTTTACTTTGGAGAGCATTTTTACCCTGTTGACACGTGTTTTATATAAGAAGCATAGAAGTACATTCCTGGAATCTAAAGCTAATCTAGCTAGTGGTTTTTGCATCAATCTGTCCAACATCCATACTTATGTAGACATTTCCTCTTTAGTCTTTGGGTAAGTGCCCCACACAGTAATCATGTTACCTTCAAAATCACTGTCCACGCTTTTACTTCACTGGGCATTTGGCTATTCTATCACAGTCACCAAGAAAGTATTTGATTCCAGATAACCAGTGCAACTGTATCACATGTACTAGATTTATAAGTGCTTAAGTCAAACATGTCAGGAATTTGCATTTGCTCATTAAAAAGTAGTAATAAAAACAAAGGAAATGGTATAAATGTTGGGGGTGGGCAGTGGACCAACACTAAGGCATGTTACAAGGTGCAATTTAAAAGAATACAATTTACTGGTAGACTGTCTGAGTTTGAAGTTGAAGCCCCACACTAATGTGCAAAAGCTGTGTAACCTTAAGAAAAGAATGTAGCTTCTGTCTGTCACAGTTCCTTTATCTGCAAAGGGCATAATAATAGTAACCACCTCAAGAGGGGTGTTGTAAGCACATATACGTGGAACAGTGCGTGGCATAAAGCCCGTAAGAGTTCACTACCATTTCTATTTTCTATCTCTGACTTTAATTTTTTCCTTGGTTTAGAATAAGAATGATAACGCTCCATTTGCATGACTCCTAGGGTTGAGGTGATTCAATATCCAAGTGTTATGTAATGTAGGAAAGAGAATTATACACTGAGTCCTTACAAATGAGGTTGGTATTATTAGGAAACTTACCACAGCTATACAGATGTTTGATGTACATAATGATAACAAGATTTAAAATAACTTACTTTGTAGATGGTCTACTTGTGTACTATCGATGTACTTACTACACATAGGTGATTGATTTTTTTTTAATCATAGAATAATAACCAATTAATACTGATGGTGGCACTCTTTAAATATGTTGTAACCAGTCACTGTTACTTAATAATAGTTTCATAAGCATATTTTTAAATCAATATGTTACCCAAAGGTGTACTGTTCACCTCACAACAGGTAAATAAATCAGGAGACAAGTTGTTGGGGCAAGGAATAGCGACTTTATTCAGAAAGCCAGCAGACCTAGAAGATGGTGCACTAGTGTCCCAAAGAACTATCTTCCCGAGTTAGGATTCAGGCTGCTTTTATACTAAAAGGGAAGGGGGTGTGGTTGGTTGCTGAAGACTTCTTGGAGCAGGAATCCTTTGTTCTTGCAGCTGTCCACATAGGTCCCTTCACAATGTTCCTGTAAACCTCCAACAAGGCAAATGTTATTCTCTGTTCTGCAACTTTTTATCTCTATATGAATGGAAAAGTATTATAGCTTTAAAGGTCAGAGCCTTGAGAATGTGCTATCCCGTATATTTCAGGCTATAGGCAACATTCTTAACTTGTAGCAAAAGCAACAGAATACAAAGGTTAAAGTATAAGAAACAGATCCAATATGGAGTCAGATTTGTTCTTCCCTATTACAAATATAGAATTTATAATATTCGAATATAAACCTAGATTGTCCAGTCAAATGAACTAAGTTATTACTGTTTGGCCTATATTTGAAAATGGAGAAGGGGAAACTAAAATACTGCAAATATCATACTTAGAAAGGTGTCTAAAAATATTAGAGGAAAATATTAATCTAAGAAAATATAGTTCAAGTCCCATTTGAAGAAGTTAGTTATCTTAAAAGGAAATACACATTTATGATGTGTCTAATATTGGTCAGTTGTTATATTGGTAGAAATCAAATATTATTATGTTTAAATACTGACTCTGTCGTTTGCTGTGCACCTGAAACTATCACATTGTTAATCAGCTATACTCCAATATAAAATAAAAAGTTTAAAAAAAAGATTTATATCCAACCAAAAAAAATTAAAAAATAAATACTGACTCTGTGAGGTGGGAACTATGAGCTTTTCGTTTTTTAATTTCCTTCTCTTGAGAGTGAAGAAACTAGCACTCAGGTTTCAGATTTGGTGTATGACTGTGGTCAAAACCAAATCTGTCTTGGGGTCCAATGATATAATATGAATACTTAATTTATACTGTAGATATTCTATTTAAAATTTTCCAGTGGAATCATTATTCTAAATTTTTCATAGACTATAATATAAAAATTGAAAATAAGATTTTTCAACAAAATATAATAAAGACTTTCTTTTAGCAGGACTCTTACATGTTAACCTTTTATATAGTTGTTAAAGTGACTTTTAGTGGTACCCCCTCATTTTGTTTCCATTCTAAACACTTTGAGCTGTAAAGAACTGCAAATATTGACATATCCATACATTTAGATAATGAAAATCCCAGTGGCTTACTAAATATTTGACTTTATTGACTATAAACGTTGTTTTCTATAAATAGATTGGTTTGATATCTAGAGTAGATAATACTAATAACCTTTGTGACATGTAATTCTCTTGGTGGCATTATTCTAGAATATGACCAAATGGATTTTACAATGTAAAGGCTTCATTTATTTTATTTATTGGTATTTAGTACTTGTCAAAAATTTTTATTGCCTTGTCTTTGTATATAATTTCAGTTCCAATTTTATCCATTATATATGGTGATTTTTTAGAGTAAAAAAGTTTGTGCCTGTTTTAGTCACTTGGCTTTTTCTCAGGTAGTGGCATATGTATGTGGGAGGATACTTGCTGTGTAGAATAAATACAATCAATCATACCACATTCCCTAAAAGCAGCCTCATAATCACATGGGAGGGACCAGGGCAAAGAGCAAGAACATCAAATAAGAAGACAAAATTTAATTTAAAAATGTTCTGCAGGTGAAGAATCAAGTTGAATTCTCTTGAGAATATGCTAGATTGCTAAAATCTCTAAAAGAAAATAGCAAGAATGTTATAAACAGAATCAGAACTAAGATATGGATATATAAGGTCCTGAGATTCTTAAATGATATCATTTTATACAGATTCATCCATTTCTTCATTTAATGCACACATAATTCACTAGATATTTATCAAGCTCCTACTCTACTGAATTAACTGTACTAGGTCCTGATAATTCAAACATTAAAATAAGCTTTTTCACTTTTTTTTTTTAAACATTTTTTGGAGTATAATTGCTTTACAATCGTGTGTTAGTTTCTGCTATATAACAAAGTGAATCAGCTATACATATACATATATCCCCATATCTCCCCTCTTGCGTCTTCCTCCCTCCCTCTCTATCCCACTCCTCTAGGTGGTCACAAAGCACGGAGCTAATCTCCCTGTGCTATGCAGCTGCTTCCCCCCAGCTATCTGTTTTACATTTGGTAGTGTATATATGTCCACGCCACTCTCTCACTTCCTCACAGCTTACCGTTCCCACTCCCCATATCATCAAGTCCATTCTCTACATCTGTGTCTTTATTGCTGTCCTGCCCCTAGGTTCTTCAGAACCACTTTTTTTTTTAACACCATATATATGTTAGCATACGATATTTGTTTTACTCTTTCTGACTTACTTCACTCTGTATGACAGACTCTAGGTCCATCCATCTCACTACAAATAACACAATTTCATTTCTTTTTATGGCTGAGTAATATTCCATTGTATATATGTGCCACATCTTCTTTATCTATTAATCTGTCGATGGACACTTAGGTTGCTTCCATATCCTGGCTATTGTAAATAGAGCTGCCATGAACATTTTGGTACATGACTCTTTTTGAATTATGGTTTTCTCAGGGTATATGCCCAGTAGTGGGATTGCTGGGTCGTATGGTAGTTCTATTTTTAGTTTTTTAAGGAACCTCCATACTGTTCTCCATAGTGGCTGTATCAATTTACATTCCCACCAACAGTGCAAGAGGGTTCCCTGTTTTCCACACCCTCTCCAGCATTTACTCTCTGTAGATTTTTTGATGATGGCCATTCTCACTGGTGTGAGGTGATACCTCATTGTAGTTTTGATTTGCATTTCTCTAATGATTAGTGATGTTGAGCATTCTTTCATGTGTTTGTTGGCAATCTGTATATCTTCTTTGGAGAAATGTGTATTTAAGTCTTCTCATTTTTGGATTGGGTTGTTTGTTTTTTTGATGTTGAGCTGCATGAGCTGCTTGTATATTTTGGAGATTAATCCTTTGTTTAGTTGCTTCCTTTGCAAATATTATCTCCCATTCTGAGGGTTGTCTTCTCATCTTGTTCATGTTTTCCTTTGCTGTGCAAAAGGTTTTAAGTTTCATTAGGTACCATTTGTGTATTTTTGTTTTTATTTTCATTTCTCTAGGAGGTGGGTCAAAAAGGATCTTGGTGTGATTTATGTCATAGAGTGTTCTGCCTATGTTTTCCTCTAAGAGTTTTATAGTGTCTGGCCTTACATTTAGGTCTTTAATCCATTTTGAGTTTATTTTTGTGTATGGTGTTAGAGGGAGTTTTCTAATTTCATTCTTTTACATGTAGCTGTCCAGTCTTCCCAGCACCACTTATTGAAGAGGCTGTCTTTTCTCCACTGTATATTCTTGCCTCCTTGTCAAAGATTAGGTAACCATATATGCATGGGTTATCTCTGGGCTTTCTATCCTGTTCCATTGATCTATATTTCTGTTTTTGTGCCAGTACCATACTGTCTTGATTACTGTAGCTTTGTAGTGTAGCCTGAAGTCAGGGAGCCTTATTCCTCCAGCTCCGTTTTCCTTTCTCAAGATTGCTTTGGCTATTCGGGGTCTTTTGTGTTTCCATACAAATTGTGAAATTTTTTGTTCTAGTTCTGTGAAAAATGCCATTGGTAGTTTGATAGGCATTGCATTGAATCTGTAGATTGCTTTGGGTACTATAGTCATTTTCACAATGTTGATTCTTCCAATCCAAGAACATGGTATATCTCTCCATCTGTCTGTATCATCTTTAATTTCTTTCATCAGTGTCTTATAGTTTTCTCCATACAGGTCTTTTGTCTCCTTAGGTAGATTTATTCCTAGGTATTTTATTCTTTTTGTTGCAATGGTAAATGGGCGTTTTCTTAATTTCTCTTTCAGATTTTTCATCATTAGTGTCTAGGAATGCAAGAGATTTCTGTGCATTAATTTTGTATCCTGCTCCGTTACCAAATACATTGATTAGCTCTCATAGTTTTCTGGTAGCATCTTTAGGATTCTCTATGTATAGTATCATGTCATCTGCAAACAGTGACAGCTTTAGTTCTTCTTTTCCAATTTAGATTCCTTTTATTTCTTTCTCTTCTCTGATTGCTGTGGCTAAAACTTCCAAATCTGTGTTGAGTAATAGTGGTGAGAGTGGGCAACCTTGTGTTTTTCCTGATCTTAGAGGAAATGGTTTCAGTTTTTCACCATTGAGGACGATGTTGGCTGTGGGTTTTTCATATATGGCCTTTATTATGTTGAGGTAAGTCCCCTCTATGCCTACTTTCTGGAGGGTTTTTATCATAAATGGGTGTTGAATTTTGTCAAAAGCTTTTTTGCATCTATTGAGATAATCATATGTTTTTTTTCCTTCAGTTTGTTAATATGGTGTATCACATTGACTGATTTGCATATATTGAAGAATCCTTGCATTCCTGGGATAAACCCCATTTGATCATGGTGTATGATTCTTTTAATGTGCTATTGGATTCTGTTTGCTAGTATTTTTTTGAGGATTTTTGCATCTATGTTCATCAGTGATATTGGCCTGTAGTTTTCTTTTTTTGTGACTTCTTTGTCTGGTTTTGGTATCAGGGTAATGGTGGCCTCGTAGAATGAGTTTGGGAGTGTCCCTCCCTCTGCAATATTTTGGAAGATTTTGAGAAGGATAGGTATTAGCTCTTCTCTAAATGTTTGATAGAATTCGCCTGTGAAGCCATCTGGTGCTGGGCTTTTGTTTGTTGGAAGATTTTTAATCACAGTCTCAATTTCAGTGCTTGTGATTGGTCTGTTTATATTTTCTATTTCTTTCTGGTTCAGTCTCCAAAGTTATGCTTTTCTAATAATTTGTCCATTTCGTCCAGGTTGTCCATTTTATTGGCATATAGTTGCTTGTAGTAATCTCTCATGATCCTTTGTATTTCTGCAGTGTCAGTTGTTACTTCTCCTTTTTCATTTCTAATTCTATTGATTTGAGTCTTCTCCTTTTTTTTCTTGTTGTGTCTGGCTCATGGTTTATCTTCTGAAAAAACCAGCTTTTAGTTTTACTGATGTTTGCTATTGTTTCCTTCATTTCTTTTTCATTCATTTCTCATCTGATCTTTATGATTTCTTTCCTTCCTTTCTTTCCTTCTGCTAACTTTAGGGTTTTTTGTTCTCTAATTGCTTTAGGTGTAAGGTTAGATTATTTAGTTGAGATGTTTCTTGTTTCTTGAGGTAGGATTGTATTGCTGTAAACTTCTCTCTTAGAACTACTTTTGCTGCATCCCATAGGTTTTGGGTCATCATGTTTTCATTGTCATTTGTTTCTAGGTATTTTTTGATTTCCTCTTTGATTTCTTCAGTGATCTCTGGTTATTTAGTAGTGTATTGTTTAGCCTCCATGTGTTTGTATCTTTTACAGATTTTTTCCTGTAATTGATATCTAGTCTCATAACATTGTGGTTAAAAGATACTTGATACGATTTCACTTTTGTTAAGTTTGCCAAGGCTTGATTTTGATGTGATCTATCCTGGTGTAAGTTCCATGAGCACTTGAGAAGAAAGTGTAATCTGCTATTTTGGGATGTGATGTCCTATAAATATCAAGTCCATCTTGTTTAATGTGTCATTTAAAGCTTGTGTTTCTTATTTATTTTCATTATAGATGATGTGTCCATTGGTGAAAGTGGGGTGTTAAAGTCCCCTACTATGATTGTGTTACTGTTGATTTCCCCTTTTATGGCTGTTAGCATTTGCCTTATGTATTGAGGTGCCCCTATGTTCGGTGCATATATATTTATAATTGTTATATGTTCTTCTTGGATTGAACCCTTGATCATTATGTAGTGTCCTTCTTTGTCTCTTGTAATAGTGTTTATTTTAAAGTCTCTTTTTTCTGATATGAGAATTGCTACTCCAGCTTTCTTTTGATTTCCATTTGCATGGAATATCTTTTTCCATCCCCTCACTTTCAGTCTGTATGTGTCCCTAGGTCTGAAGTGGGTCTCTTTTAGACAGCATATATACGGGTCTTGTTTATGTATCCATTCAGCCATTCTGTGTCTTTTGGTTTGAGCATTTAATCCATTTACATTTAAGGTAATTATCAATATGTATGTTCCTTTTACCGTCTTCTTAATTGTTTTGGGTTTGTTATTGTAGGTCTTTTCCTTCTCTTGTGTTTCCGGCTTAGAGAAGTTCCTTTAGCATTTGTTGTAAAGCTGGTTTGGTGGTGCTGAATTCTCTTAGCTTCTGCTTGTCTGGAAAGTTTTTAATTTCTCTGTCAAATCTGAATGAGATCCTTGCTGGGTAGAGTATTCTTGGTTGTAGGTTTTTCCCTTTCATCACTTTAAGTATGTCCTGCCACTCCCTTCTGGCTTGCAGAGTTTCTGCTGAAAGATCAGCTGTTAACCTTATAGGGATTCCCTTGTATGTTATTTTTGTTTTTCTCTTGCTGCTTTCAGTATTTTTTCTTTGTATTTAATTTTTGATAGTTTGATTAATATATGTTTTGGCGTGTTTCTCCTTGGATTTATCCTGTATGAGACTCTCTGCACTTCCTGGACTTGATTGACTATTTCCTTTCCCATATTAGGGAAGTTTTCAACTCTAATCTCTTCAAATATTTTCTGTCTCTTTTTGTCATCTTCTTCTGAGGCCCCCTATATTAAGAATGTTGGTGCGTTTAATGTTGTCCCAGAAGTCTCTGAGACTGTCCTCAATTCTTTTCATTCTTTTTTCTTTATTCTGCTCTGTGGTAGTTATTTCCACCATTTTATCTTCCAGGTCACTTATCCGTTCTTCTGCCTCAGTTATTCTGCTATTGATTCCTTCTAGAGAATTTTTAATTTCATTTATTGTGTTGTTCATCATTGTTTGTTTGCTCTTTATTTCTTCTAGGTCCTTGTTCAACGTTTCTTATATTTTCTCCATTGTATTTCCAAGATTTTGTATCATCTTTACTATCATTACTCTGAATTATTTTTCAGGTGGACTGTCTATTTCCTCTTCATTTGTTTGGTATGATGGGTTTTTACGTCTTCCTTCGTCTGCTGTGTGTGTCTCTGTCTTCTCATTTTGCTTAACTTACTGAGTTTGGGGTCTCCTTTTCATAGGCTGCAGGTTCCTAGTTCCTGTTGTTTTCGGTGCCTGCGCCCAGTGGCTAAGGTTGGTTCAATGGGTTCTATAGGCTTCCTGGTAGAGGGGACCGGTGCCTGTGTTCTGGTGGATGAGGCTGGATCTTCTGTTTCTGGTGGGCAGGACCGTGTCCGGTCGTGTGTTTTGGGGTGCCTGTGACCTTATTTTGATTTTAGGCAGCCTCTCTGCTGATGGGTGGGTTATGTTCCTGTCTTATTAGTTGTTTGGCATAGGGTGTCCAGCAGTGTAGCCTGCTGGTCGTTGAGTGGAGCGGGGTCTTAGCGTTGAAATGGAGATCTCTGGGAGAGCTTTCGCTGTTTGGTATTACGTGGAGCTGGGAGTTCTCTGGTGGACCAATGTCCTGAACTCGGCTCTCCCACCTCAGAGTCACAGACCTGACACCCGGCCAGAGCACCAAGACCCTGTCAGCCACACGCCTTTAACTAGTAAGTACCGTCTTGCTTTCCTTTTGTTTTTGCTGTAATAATCTTTTGATTTTGTTTGCCAGGCACAGATGTCATCTTTTTCCTTCACATGCTCTTTCTACTGGATTTCTCATCAAAACCTTTCCTTTCCATTTATACATGAAATCTTGGCAATCACCTTTATTACATGCTCCTTGATTCTTTGGTTCTGGTTCTTTATTAGAATTTCTCTTCTATTTCCTTATGGAACAGATCTTTTAAAAATACCAACTGCTCTGCTGCTACCAGCCTCAGGCACTCGGTGGGGGGGCTGTCGACCACTACTTTATCGTCTGGGCTGCTCACGCCCTGGGACCTGGGGACCCGGCTCTGTGCCAGTCCTGCAACTCCACTCTGCACAGAGCCTTTCCCGGTGTCTGCTTTCGTCCTTCTCCTCCTCCTCTCTGCCCAAGATCCTGCTCTGCACGTGAGCCACGCAGCCCGACTCCCTGGCTCACAGGGCAGCCAGCTCCTGCCACATCCCCAGGCCTGGGGCTGCTCGTCGCCCCTGCCTTCGCTCACCGAACGTCCTTGCTTTGATCCACGCTTAAAGCTGAGCCCCGGGCCACCTTCCTCGTGTCCTAGAGTCCTTCTGTCTTGCCTGCCTCCTCTAGCTCAAGGTTTTTCACTTCTTAAAGCATTCAGAAATAGGCTGCAAATTAGATTTCCTTTGAAGAACTATCCTATAGCCTGCCAACAGTACATAATAAAATGGAAGTGTGAGGCTATATTTAAAAACAAAACAAAAATCTGCCCTGTTTCGACATAGAGCGGTCTTAGGTGGTGTGGAGAAGGGAAGAAGAAGAGAGAAGTTAGGGAAACTTCAAATAGAAATGGTATTTATACTTTCAAAGAATGAAGTAGGGGTTTGGGTACAGGGATAGGAAGAGTACAGTGTCAAGCACAGAAATCAGAGTTGTCTGGCATAACCTATTTATTGTACAGAGTCTTTGGAGCTGAGAATATAATGTTTTATAATGGTTTCATGGTTCTGCTATCATGAAGCATATAGCCAATAGTAATTGTGTCAGTTAATCTCCACTTGCTTTTCTAGACCCGCCATCCATCTTCTCTGCTCCATTTCATGCCCTTCAAAGCTTGTTTTCATGGGCTCCATCCTTCTGGCACCTCTGCCCTCTGGCTTGTAATTATGTTTGGTTAATGGGAAGCCCTGGGAGCAGATTGGAGTGTGAATGGAGAGGAAAATCAAGGCA
Organism: Balaenoptera physalus; assembly: GCF_965194825.1. NCBI lineage: Eukaryota > Metazoa > Chordata > Mammalia > Artiodactyla > Balaenopteridae > Balaenoptera > Balaenoptera physalus. The sequence goes on from NC_138890.1 coordinate 157,526,839, forward strand.
TTTGTGGCCCACATTCCAACCCCTGATCCCTCTGTACCAGATGGAGTTTTTGTCAGAGACTGTAGTGCTCTAGTAGAAGCCATGGCAGCCATGGCTCTCATCACAACGTTGGCTGGACTGCATTCCTAGAACCCCAAACATTCCCCAGAGTATTGTAGGCATTCAGATATCTTTACTGGCAGACACCAAAGTGAACACTTTTCACATAAATCAGATCATAGTAATTCTGACCAAAGTTTCCAAATACTATTCACTGCATTCAAAGTAAAGTTCAAAATCTTTATCATGATCAGTAGGACTTGGAGTAACCCTCCTTCCACACTCCCCAGCCCCTGCAACCCAAGCTACTGCATCCCTGACTGTACCTTGATCACCTCTCCCCTTCTTTGTCTCCACAATCTTACAATTTTTGCTGTTTCTCTTGTTACACCACTCATGCTTTAGGACCTCTGCATTTCATATCCCCTTTGTTCAAAAAGCTCATCTTATTTCTCCAAAGCTTAACCTAACCTCTGCCCAGATGCCACTTCTACAGAGAAGCCTCCCCTGACCATCCTATGACTACTATTTATTTAATAATCATTACCCTGGTCTACTTTTCTCCATAGCACTTATCAATAAATTATTTCTAATCTATACATTAGTTTGTTAGAATTTATTTAATCTTCTCTGGCTAGAAGCTGCATGAAGGGGAAACATTTTGCTTTACCATTATGTAATCATTATTAATATTTATTCAAAGAATAAATGAGAGAATAAAATTCCCATGATTTCTTGAGTAGTATTGAGTAGTATGTCTGACTCAGTATATAATTTGTTTTCTAATTTGTATTATTTTTCATAATTTTATGATAAATTAATATTTCTGTATACCAAAATCTTACCCTTTTGTTACAGTGTATGTCTTTAAAGATTGATACAACTTCTACCTTCTGAGATCAGTTTTTTTTTCATTATAGTATATTTTTCAGTACTTCCATAAATAAGATAAATTATCGTTTTTCTTTTTCCCCAAAGCCTTTTTATTTTCTGTTAGCACTGAAATAATCAGATACCTGATAGAATTCTAAGGTAATAGGTTGTTTTTTGTGTGTGTTTTTTTGCCATTTATCCTTTACAATCATACAAACAATAAGATAAAATATATTTTATATTTACCTCATATTTACCATTTCTGGTGCTTCTAATCTTGTGTGTAGATTAAGATTTCCATCTCATGTCATTTTCCTTCTTCAGGAATTCATTTACCGTGTCTTTCAGTTCAGGTCTGCTGATAATCATCTATTTTGCCTTTGTTTTTGAATGATATTTTCATGAGAATTCTAGATTGGGAATTTCTGTCTTTCAGTGTTTTAAGATGCACTTCTACTGTCTTCTGTCTTTCCTTGTTTCCAACTAAAAGTCTGCTTTCATCCCTATGTCTTCCCTGTATATCTAATGTGTCCTTTTTTTCCTCTGTCTACTTGTAAGATTTTCTTACTAACACTGGCAATTTTATTATAATATACCTTGTTGAAATTTTCTCCATGTTGGTTGAGCTTTTTGTATATGTGTGTTTTAAATGTTTTGGCTAAGTTTCAAATATTTTTCCTACCCACCCGTGTCTTTCAGAGTTTCTATTATACAGATACTTGGTCACTTAAATTTATTCAGCAGTTGACAAATGCTTCATTAATTTTTTTTTTCAGTTTTTTTCTCTGTGTTTGATTTTGGACAGTGTCTACTACTAGGTCTTCTGGTGCAGTATCCAGTGTTAATGCCATCCAGTATATTTTTCACCTCACACACTGTATTATTAATCTTTAGGTGTTCAATTTGTGTCTTTTTTATATCTTCCATAGCTCTTTTAATTTGCTGATTTTTTTGTTTTGTTTGTTTACTTTCTTGCACGTATAGAATGTACTGACCTTTTCTAATAATTCTATCATCTGTCACTTCTAGGTCTGTTTCTATGGATTGTATTTTCTTATCAATATTGTTGCCAAAACTCAGCCTCTGTTCACCGGTGCCAAATAGAAATGTGGAGACAGAGTTTTGGGTGAAGTAGAAAAGAGTAGCTTTATTGCTTTGCCAGGCAAAGGGGGCCACACCAGGCTAATTCCCTCAAGACTGTGTGACCTGCCCTGGAGAGGGTAGTAAAGAGTCTTATAGTGTTCAAGGAGCAGGGCTTGATCAGCTCATGGACAGTTCTCGGATTAGTTGGCATCAAGGTGAAGTTTCAAGCATCATCAACCTTCTGGTTTCAACCAGTCTAGGGTCTACGTTCTTTCAGTCAGCAGTTTTCATCTGGTGGCGGTTTGCTTCCTGTAAAAACGACTTAGGAATATGTGACAGGCCTTTATCTGTGTTTTTCAGGGAACTGGGAGTTCAGTGATTCTGCTACGTGGCAGATTTATAGTCTAAAATATTACCAGTTCCCCAGCCCAATAGCTCTTCTTTGTTTCTCATCTTCACATTTCCCAATCATTAACCCGTTTACTTTGAAAGACAAGGACACGGGCTTGTACACAGTTTCAATATCTGTCATATTTTCAAAATCTTTGCATATTGGTAATCTAGATTTGATTCCAGGCACTGAGAATTTCAAGTTTTGGATGCTAAATATTTTTGTGTTCCTATAAATTCTAGTTTTGTTTTGAGATGCAGTTAATCACATGGAAACACTTTGATCTTTTCAAGACTTGCTTTACGGAGTCTAATTTTGCTTCACTTCCATAGTAAGATCCCATCCCTCCCCATCCCCCACCCTGATTCCCATCCCCATCTCCTTAACCAAGAGAGACCATTAAGGTTAGTTTTAGTAAATCTTTTGACTTAGCCTGGAAACTCTTTTTGAGAAGGAGGCTTGAACAATCATAGACCTCACCTAGTTTGTTTCCACTGTCTCAGGGACTATCTTTCTGCATTACCTGATATGCAATGTCTAATGACGGTTATTTCATGTTTAGTCCACGTTTTTTGGTTATTTAATGGAGAGTAAATCTACTCTATCTTGGATGGAATTGGAAGAGTTGGAGAAGAACATTAGAACTGCACAGAAGAAAATGAAACCGTACAAGAACCCCTGTCTCCCTGTCTTGTGAAGCAAAAGACTTTTGCTTTAGTTTTCTAGGCTTTTTCGGAGTCTCAAAAAGCTAGCTCAAGAGTTAATGATTAAGAAAATATGAATGTTTAAAAACAAAAGATAGCTATTGATCGGAGGAATTGGTAACAATTTAACATTATAAATCAGCCACATAGCAGAGTCACAAAGACTCCCATTTCCTTTTGAAAGACATAGATAAAGGCCTGACACACAGCACAACAACTTCCGTTAAGTTGTTACAGAAACCAGACCCGCACCAGATGTAAACTGCTGACCTCAAGCATGTAGACCCCAGATGGTTGGAGCTAGAAGACTGATGATGCTGACCTTTGAAACCTCATTTTGTTGCTTCATTGCTAACCAAGCAGAAGACCATGCTTGAACTGATCTGCAGCCTTCACCTCTACTGTTGCCTTTAAAAACTCTACTCTGAAAACCATGGAGGGGTTTAGGTCTTTTGAGCACCAAACTTAACATTGAACATTATAATTGTGTACTCTTAAAATTATGAAATTCACACATGAACACACACACATGAGAGAGAGAAATTATAAAACCTCAGAAATGAATAGATTTAGTTCATAAAATTTAATAGTGGTTTATGAAAGAGTTGAGCAAATATAAATATGTATGATTTATTGGATATCATATACCTTGGCAGTCAGCAATTTGGGATTAGACATTTTCTAGCTCTCAAAAAATATTTACCAATAAAATCCTGTTATTAAGCCACAAAGGAAACCTCAAAACAATTTTAAGATTTTTTTCTGTACACTATATATACAGCTACAAAACTATAATAAAAATAGTGAATAATGCATGTAGTTTTGGAAAAAATATACTGTATTACGTTATCAATCATAAGTTGAAGGAAAAGTCAGGAAAAAGGAGTTTTTTCTTGGGGGGGAATGGTTTATTGGAACAGAAAAAGATTAAAAAATTCTAAAAATCAAAGCATGTACTATTTGTCTTGTATTTTTTTTAGATTTCAAGTTTTCATTTGACATTTTATTTTTATTAAGGTTAATTTTTTATATTGTATTTACTGTCAAGATCTACATTTCTTTACTTTGATTATTTTTTAGGTATAACTATCTGTCACAGAACAGTTAGGTAATTTTATTAATACTTATGACATATAATTGGGTGATTTTTTAAAAGAAGGGCCAAAATAAGTAAACAATTAACCAGATACATGAGGAAATGTTTAAAAATGACCTGTGCAAAAATCAAAATTTATTTAAATTTGTGGGTTGTATTTAATGAGCCTATTCATACCAATTGCTGCTCTCCAATGTACTTTCATTTGAAAAAAAAATTGAGACATGAGATTAAAGTTTTTCATGTATATTTGAAATATGAAAAGATAGAGTCCCTGGATGTAGATTCTTTATAAAGTAAGTATAATTTTCTAAGCTATTTAGATCATTTCAATTCATTTGTTTGGATTTGATTTTCTGAAAGTATATTAGCAATAGAATGATTTTCCACTTGGACAAGAATATAAGTACAAGATGAGCATTTCCTTAAAAACATTGAATAATAATTAATGTTGTAAGCTTTACAAACTTCTTAGCTTAATTGTACTGTCTTTTCTATAAGGATGATAGTACTAACCAATCATCAGTAGGGAATGTGCTTTTGAGCTGTTTTCTTCCAGTAATTAGCAAGGTGATTGAATATCCACTAAATAAAGTTGGGGAATTTGCAAAGACCACTTGGGAAAATGTATGCAATAAACAGCATAGTTTTTCTATAATCACTGTGCTTTAAACCTAATTAAACTCAAGAGAATCTAATTAAATGAAGGGGAATAAACAAAGCAATAAAATGATTTGCAGATGAGTTTGATACTTGTAATCCAAATTTCTTTAAGAGTTAAACCCTCTGATTAAAGTTTTAGGAAGGGGTAAATGGACTACTTGAAAAATAGCAAACTCTGACTTTCAAATTGAATTGCAAATTCTACTATTAGATGAAATCATTAAAGACAACGTGGGAAAAGAATACTGATTTAAACACTGTAAGTGGTTTCATTGGTTCAAGGATATTGATATTATTTGCCTCCTTTCTATATTAGTGTATATAATATATATTGTTTGAAAATTTTTGAACTCTACTGTAGCACCTTAATAATTAAAAAAAGACAATAATTCTTAATGAGATAATTGGAGCATATATAATAAAATTTAAAATTATTTAAATTAACTAAGACCATTGAAATTAATGAATCAAATATTTCAAAAATCATGAAAAAAAACTAAGACATACTTCTTTCTTCTGAGATTTTCTTTTGGAAATTAAATATTTATAATGTGTGTTTTTACATAATGATCACTTATCTCTAAATAATTCCAAGAGCCTAGTCATCTTAAAAGAAGTAGTCTGCCACAAAAGGGGTATATAATCCAAAATATATATATATATATATATTATGACTTCATCAATTAACTCAAATGCCATTTAACTCTTCAGTTTGATATTTTTTAAAATCAATGTAAAGGGTAGTTAGCAAATGGTGAGAGAAATTTTTGAAAAAAGGTCATTGTTAGTTTATGAACCATGGAAATCAGATATTCTATATCAATTACGAAGAGATTTAATGGAAGTTGCTCCCAATATTATCCCATAGTAACCTAGAAAGAAATAAAAACCATCACACGTTTATTTTATAGATATTAATATCTCTTGTGAGGACAACTCAAAATGAAATTTTAAATAAGCTGCTGATGATAATATTCACATATAGTATAATGGTATTAACGAATCTTAAATGCCTATTGTACCTGTTTTGCTCAGTTGGTTATTGAATTCCTATTTCGTTATAAAGTAATATTACTTTTTGTGAATTCCCATTAGGTGCATCACAAAATATAAAAATTTAAAGCTTATGGTAAATATATGTCTATTTATTATATATTGTATGTATCTGTATATTTTAAAAAGAAACAAATCTCAGTTCTAAAAATTAAACAAATTTAAATGTGCATGTTAAAAATTAAATCACAGCTTGACATTTTAGGCATATATCAAAATATAGTTAAACGATATCTTATTAAAAATTCTACCATTAAAGTTGTTCAAAATAATGTACCCTTCTTTTGTTAGAGCTATGACTAGCACTGAGTAAGACAACCCAACTGATTTTGCAAGTTTATGTGGATTACTTCTAATTTATATTCCACATCTGTATTACTGATTCACTCACTAGTTCTATAGAATGATGGTTTCATCAAGAAAAAATTTTGAAGATACCTGAGTTCAGTATGGCAAAGCAGAAATTTTTTTAGATTTATTTATTTATATATTTATTTTTGGCTGTGTTGGGTCTTCGTTTCTGCGCAAGGGCTTTCTCTAGTTGCGGCAAGCGGGGGCCACTCTTCATCGCGGTGCGTGGGCCTCTCACTATCGTGGCCTCTCTTGTTGGGAGCACAGGCTCCAGACGTGCAGGCTCAGTAGTTGTGGCTCACGGGCCCAGCCACTCCGCGGCATGTGGGATCCTCCCAGACCAGGGCTCGAACCCGTGTCCCCTGCATTGGCAGGCAGACTCTCAACCACTGCGCCACCAGGGAAGCCCGCAAAGCAGAAATTTTATACAGCTTTTTCCTCATTCAGATGATCCTAAAACAAATGAAGCATAAAGGAAAATGAAACATTTGTTCTATATTTGATGAAGATTAGAGGTGTCTCTATCCCCAGGTAATGCTAGATGACCATGAAAAATAGGGAGAAAGAGGAAATAACAATGAGATGATGATTCTAAACCTGGTGTGTGTGTGTAAACTGGTTTACATGGAACTAAGTCATGTTTCAGGAATTGGAGGCATGGTGCTCCACGGAAAATGCAGAAAATGAGAGTGTGGCAGTGGAAAAGGAGAATTTGAAAGAGCATCAAAGTTGACCTTTATCTTCTCACTTAAATCTTGCACAGTTGAGTGAGGAGAAGCTCCTCTACTAAGCCAGACAGAATTCTGTTCTCTGGAATATCTGAAGGCTCTGAGAAAGACAGTGGTAATGTGCCATGATGAAAACAGGAATGATGTACCTTTGAAAGGTGAGGAAACAAGTTATCCTATCCACACAAGACCCAAATTTCATAAGCAGGAGATTGGAGGATATTTCTATGGATGATCTAAATTGCGCAAGAGAAGAGACCAATAAGTAACGACAACTCGAGTTTTCCAATAGCAGAAAATTACCTGTATAATTTGATCCATGCAAAATATGGTATACTGGCTCTCTTCTCTTAGAATTGTAATATATATTCCTCAGAGTCCCTTGTATATAAGGTTCTGGATTAAAATTTAACTTCACAATTTACTAAATTTTGAAACACAGAAACGGGTGGAAATTATCTGTCTGGTACTGATGCTAGACAGACAGTATTGTAAAATGTAGTTGTTGAAAAGGTTTGTGGCATCCTGATCCAGGAGCAAAGTGTCTAATCACTATCATCATAGAAGTTCAAATTACTTGTAACAGCAGCAGTGACTTACTCATCTCTACTTCAGGTATCATCATGTGCCCTTGAACTAAACAGTGCAAAATATCAAGCTTCCTTGTCTTCCTCTAGACCTTCAAAGAAAGCTTTAACTACCTAATCCCTTCTGTAAATCTCTTCTTCCCCTGACCTGAACTGATAGAATAATTAAATGCCTTACATTGAAGACCAGCAGTGTACTCTCAGCACTTCCAGTATACACAAACACACACACACACACTCAAACATATGGGCAAAGATTCTAGTCTGCTCTTTTCTGCTTCACAATTTAGTATGAATGAAAAAGCAGTGGATTCATACCATTTGATCTAAAATTTTAACTGTCATAATAGTAAGAAAAATGTTATATATAAAATTGAGTCAAGAACAAAAATATTTAGAAATATGGAGGTATATACCAGTTAAAATACCTTTGTGGTTTGAAAGTGTTTGATTCTGGAAGCAGAAGAACTAAGAGGGACATTGGGAGGTTTATGTGAAATTTCAACAATATTAGAATTTTCAGATTATTTACCTGATGAAAAATTAAAAGAAAATACCAGGGCATTGTTGCAATTACACTTAGTGGACCTGATTGGATATGTAACTACATTAATTGGAGTGAACACTAGAAGTTCATGAAATACAGCTTTAGGACTATTAACATCTCTCCATTCTCCAGAGCATTTAGTATGCCACAGCTTGAAAATTTTTGAATTAACAGTAAGAAAGAAAAAAAAAAGTATTCTGAGTGGTTAGATGTGAAAAAGATAAATATAATATGGGATCTGGATGCTAGTGAGAAATCTTCCCACTGTGACTCTTGACTGAGAGTAATTGACTGAATGAGTGCATCTGGGGACACTCAGCAGATTAAGTTCCTGGGGATGGGTGAACTCTGTAACCTTCTTATTGGTGACTGCCTTTTGTAAAGAAAGTCTAAATATCTGAAAAATTAATTGCAAAAGCTGCCTGGCAATGGTGTAAAAATAATAGGATTTTATGTATTGCTTCATGTTGATCAGACTCAACTCAGTTTCATTCTGTCTCTCCCATAAATACAGTACTTTTCCAAAAAATAGATTAAATAAAACATTTAAAAGTTATGTCCCTGAATTTTATACTGGTAAATAGTTTACACTAATTATTAAATATATTCATACCTTTATGTGCTTAAAATGAACAACTTCTTATTTGTAACATTGTGGTAGCAAGGTAATGATAATTTTATTAGTCTGAAAAGACTTCATCTCATTTTAAAATTATGTTATCAGCCCCATCAAACATATTTGTAAATGTTGGTAGAGATTATCTGGTTATAGGGCATGAAGAGGCTGAGTGATTACTCCCACAGAAGACACTTGAAGTTTACAAAAAAAAAAAAAACTTGAAAACATATTTGAAGGACTTGGAAAATGAGCAAATAGAGGGTAAAACTTTAAAAGAATTTACTATGGAAAGGTTGCTAGTGTATCAGGTAAGAACTGTGAGTTTATGTTTGGAGTCCTCCCAAGACTCCCCTCAGATGGAAAAACATAGTTTTATAAGCTCAAGGGACAGATAATAGAGTTTAGAGCAGCTGGGCCACTGGAAATTTAAAGGGAACGTTTTGGAACTGAGAGAGCCACAGTTTGAAATCCAAAATCTGAGTATAAACTCTATTCTTATCCCTGGCTAATTGTTATATTTTGCATGCTGTGGAAGGCCCCAGGGAGCCTGGTGAAAAAGTAGACAGAAACCGATACACACCTCAGCAAGTGGAAGCCTTCCTGGATTATGTCATATAGCTGTTCTTGGTTCTTGATATATATAGGGAAGAAATATAGGCAGGACCCAGCAACAAAAGAACTTCAGAGACCCTGAGTCCAGCTGTCTTGACGTCTGTCCATATCGTTAATTTACTGGCAGTCTGTGAAGTTGCAGGAGGAATCCCCACAAAGAGAAGCCTAAAAAAGAGGTCAGATTACCTAAGGGAGACATCATCTCCTGAACATGGCAGGAGAAACAGGTTTTGTAGTTTGAGATCATTCAAGGTCACTGATTACTATATCAATAATCCAACAATCCATAGGAAAAAAATCACAGTGTCATTGACATGTTATGTATTTACAATGTCCAGTTTTCAACCAAAAAATACTAGACATGAAAAGACACAGAAAATTATCACTTATAATCAGGGGAAAAAGTAGTCAATAGACAGTGACTCCATGTGCCCCTAGATATTGAATTTCACAGATAAATATTTATAAAATGTTCAAAGAATTTCAGAGAAAGATAATATAATGAGAGAAGAGTCAAGCACATTTGTATTAGTTTCTTATTACTGCTGTAACAAATTATTACAAATTCAGTGACTTAAAACCATACAGATTTATTATTTTTTAGTTTGGGGATTAGAAGTCCGAAATCAGAATACTGGGATAAATCAAATTGCCAGGAGAGCTGGTTCCTCTGCATGCAACAGAGAAAATCCTTGTTTTGCTGCTTTCACTTCTAGAGGCTGTCAGGATCCCTTGGCTCTTGGCCACATCACTCAGATCTCTGCTTCTGAGGCCACATCACCTCCTCCACTATGTCAGATCTCCATTTACCTTCCTCCTGTAGGGACACTGGTGGTTATATTTAAGGCCTACACAGATAGTCCAGGAAACTCTCCATCTCAACTGAATCACATATGCAAATTCCCTTTAGCCACGAAATACAATGTTCTCAGATTTGGCGGATTAGGACATAGATATCTTGGAGGGACAATTGTTGAGCTTATCACAAAGCGGAAGAGAAAATATAAATAGTTACCAAGTGAAAATTCTAAAGCTGAAAATTAGGTGTGCTTTTATAATGGTGTTATACCAACTTCCATCATCATTCTTTGTGACACAGAGATCTATATGAGTAATAAGCTGCATATTCTTCCATTGCATTTCTCTTAGTAGACTTTATTTTTTAGAGCAGTTTTAAGGTCACAGCAAAATTGAGCAGAAAGTACAGAGATTTCCCATATAAACTGTGCCCTCATAAAAGCACAGCCTCCCCCATTATTAACATCCCACACCAGAGTGGTACAGTTGTTACAATTGATGAAACTACTTTGATGAATCATTATCACCTAAAGCCCATAGTTTACATTATGGTTAACTCCTGTAAATTTTACAGATTTTGGCAAATGTGTAATAATATATATCCACCATTATAGTGTAATGCTGAATAGTTTTCCTGCCCTAAATATCCTCTGTGCTCTGCCAATTCATCCCTTCCTCCCCCTTCTGCTTCCCCCTCTATGTTCTATATTATTGGACTTCATATCTTTGTTGTCTCAACTCAAATAGCATGAAAATATTATACAATGATCTCCTCTAAAATAACAAGTAAATAAAGAAATGTACAAGATAAATACCAAAAAAGGAAGGAAAACAACCCCTAACTCTCCAGCTACCACCCTATTGCTTTGGTTTTCAAATGCAAATCATTACCTTGTATCACTTAACAGTTTTCTCAACTCTCAGGAGTGTTCAACATTACTGTCCGCCTCATTCCATATGAACTATGCTGCTCACTGGGCTCCTCTGGGCTCCTCCTCTGTTCTCCCGGCGCTAATTATGTATTTCTGGATGTTTCTTCTCAGTCACTTTTTCCTGTTCCTTTATCACTTGACTGCTAATTTCTGATTTCCCAGGCCTCAAACATGGGCCACAACTTTTATCTCGCTCTACTTTTTTTTTAGTTGATATTATCATTTCCATGTTTTCCATATTATCTACATGTTGATGGCTTCCAATTAATAGATATTTCCAAGCCCAACCTTTTGGCCCTCTTTAAACCAAATCACTTACTTCTTTTCTTGATCGGTTGTTACATGAGAACAGTAATTTAACATCCAGAATTGGGCCTTTTGTTTTTAATAACTAATTCTATCCCTTATCCCATTTTCCCCATTTCAACAAATGCCACTACCATTCACACAGTTGTTCAAGTAGAAATATTTTGCTTAGTAGCCACGTGCCAGGTATTTTGCATGTCTCACTATTCTTTACAACATGCACCTTTTCAAGTTAAATATCATCATTCTCATTTTAAAAACTAGGAGCTTATTGCTCAAAAGGCTTTAGAAAACTTTCCAAAGGTCACATAGCCTTTACCCCAAAACACTTAGCTCCTCCAATTCTATTTTCCACTAATAATTATAAAAAATTAAATGTAACTGATTTTAAAAGAAACTTAGTATGACATGATTTCAAATTCATTTTCCCTTCAAGCGAGGCATCTGGATTTCTGGTCATTCATTCTAGTAATTATTCCATTGCTCAAAATATTTTAAGCTCCTTATTGCATATAACTGTACTTAGCATTGTTTTTTAAAGGATCAAAATGCTAGAAAATACATGTTTTTAAGAATCATTCTGCTGTGGGGAAGATCTAAAAACATTTAGAAACTAATATAGAGTTTTAATTAAAAATAATGCAAAAATAAAAATTAAAGATGCAGTTTAAAGCATTGAAATATTTGGGTATGTTAATGTATGTTTGTATTCAAATATGTGGTTTTTTTCCCCAATGTAATCATTGTAAGAGGTATGTGTGTATTCCAATGACGATCCTTTGCTTAAGTGTTTTTGCTAATTGTCTTTTGGAATTGTCTAATCTGATAGTTTATTAGCTATAAAAATTATTGATACATTTGTATTCACATCTCATATTTGATTATAAAGTCATCTATCCTAAATTACAAAGAGGACTTCTTTAATTAGTCAGGCATTTTTATCTACCTATTTATGTCCTAAATTGTACAGAGCAAAATGCAGTACAGTTGGGTATGAGAAACTAACTGGTTTTAATTACTAATTTAGAGCCAGTAAGGTACTAGTTATGTTTTCTCCTGTGTACTATTAAGAAAATGAGTTCCTACTTGGCAGATTTTTTTTTTTTTTTTTTTTAAGGGCGAATGGTTGGTTACAGGCATCATATAGTGCTTGTGCAACTTTTCCTGCTGAGTTGCTACCAATAGACTTAGAGCTTGAAGGAGAGGAAACCTCACATGTTCTCAGGAACCTCTTCTTCCTGCTTTTTAAAAAGCTGCCTGATCTATTCCAGAAAGGAAGAAGGAAAATAAATCTTTGTCTTAATATTCTATACCTTTGAAGAGGTGAGGGCTAATTAAGATAATATTAATAACAATTTTACCTTTTTTCAAGGGTTTGTTGTGTTCTAGCCATTCTGTGCACTTTAGAAATTTTCCCTAATCCTTTCCTTTCTGTACAGCATTCTTCTGTGATTCCTTTTGTCCTATTTTAATGATATTCAAAGTGAGACTTAGGTTAAGCAAATTGCCAGAGTTTAATTAGCTAATAAGTGAGTAGCCAATAATCAGACCTAGGTCTGTCTGTTTCCCAATCCAAGGAAAAAGGCTTAATTTGGTTTAATCTATCATTTCCCAAATTATTTAACTAAAGAAAACTTTGTTTTTCTCCATCCTAATAATCAATATTAACACCCTGTAGAGGTAGTGTTTATGACATGTCCTTGGGAAAATGAAAATTGCTTTTAACTTACTCATTTTGAAGTTAAATAAACTTAAACTAGGCTATGTTAGGTTGTTCATCCAAGAACATAAAGTTAGAACCAGAAAAGCATAGCACCATGCCTAGAACATAGTAGGCATTCAGAATATTTGTTTTTATCTCTCTTTTTGAAAAATTTTTGTGATTCTCAATGTAATACCTTTCCACTATAAGACAACTTTCTTAAATGAAGTACTAGTAATAAAGGACTAGAAATGAGTTAGCTCCATAAAAAGGAAAAAGGGAACTTAACTATCATTTGGGATCCTCTTATTTCCTGGATTGCTTGTCTACATCCCTTTATAGGTATTGATTCATTTAGTTTTCTTAAAAGATTCTGTGGAATAGACATTTTATCTCCTCTTTTCACAGATAAAAAGACTGAATGGTGTTATTTTTCAAAAGAAATAATTTATAAATGAAATGTTTCCTCACTTGAACCCATATTTGACTGGGTTCATACTCAGTAATCAAAGAAAGAGAGAAGACAGTGAGTTTGAGAGCAAGAACAAAAGTGAGAGGAGAGAGGAACAGTAGGGTTTCCTCTTTAAGTAGGTGATTTCCTGTCTTTTAAATAAAGCACCAAAGTAAATTAAGAGCAATTAACCTCTCAGACCAATCTCTGTCTCTCAAATTGCAGTAGTCTTGACACCTATTGCAATAGTTATGAATAAAGTCTCCCTTACAAGCCTTCACAATTGTCAGAATATTTTTTCATAGGTATTAAGGTTATTTGGCAACTACAACCATGGAGGCTGACTGTTTATGAAAAAGTACTAGGCAAATTTTTATAGTGATAATACAGATCATATGGTAGTAAAAATATTAAAATGACAATTAAATTTGGCAAGGATTCAAAATTAATAACACTGATCTGTGTGAACCAGGGCAAATGTGACCAGAGCTCATTGGCTGAGGAGGACAGTAAATGATAGGAAATATGTGACTGTACATTATATTCAGTAAATACGTGATTAAAGGAAGAGGAGCATGGGGAATAACCTAGATGGTTTGGTTGACTTAGAGTAATCAACTTTTAAAAGGAACAGAGCCTTTTGTTCTTTTTGTTCTAAGAAGAAAATTAGGAAGACAATTGTTTTTTGATACTAATTTTTTTGCTTCTCCAATTCATTTATCTTTGAAAGATCACATACTTATTTTAGAAGACTTATTTCAGTCCTAGATAAATGGAGTGTCTGGCCACCCATGACAGTCCCCATCTTTCTCAACTTATATGCATAATTGGAAAGCAGCTGTACTCTTTGGATCTTAAAATGATTAATAATTTGCATGAATATTTAGAATTTGATGGGTAGAACCATTTAAAATTTTTTATCACTTTCTTTTGGTTCATATTTTAAAATTTTCACTCTCCATACTTTTATAGCTAGTTTTCTGGCACCTTCAATTATGCTATTTTGTCCCCACAGAATTAAAAGATGTAATACAACAACTTGAAATTATAAACACACTCATTAACACATTTCTTTGTATCAAAAAATATAATGTAATCCATAATAATCAGATCAGTTTGGAAAATTCTTAAGGGTATGCCTAGATATACGTTACCTGAAAAAAAGTGCTTTTCACATATTCTAAAGGGTATGGGTTTTGTAAAATCAGGCAATATATTTCATATTCAAAAAGTTCTGTCCCCCAAATCAGTGGATTTTAAATATTTCCTTTCAGTTTTAAATGAAGATAAATTATTGAACAAGTGAAAATAGTGTTTCATGCTCCATTTGGGGGTCTTAACTGGAATTTTTAATTACAATTTGGGAGACTGCACCTCTTCTACAAAAGAAGAATGGGTAAGTCATGCAAATGTTTGTCGACAAAAACAACATGATTCCTATACATGGTTTATTTCCAATGATAAAGTGTCAGGTTTCTAAAATTAAATTGTATGTGTATACTAAAAGATACATGGGATGAATGATATCTTTCCTGAGATTTGCTTCACATTTTTCCCTTTGTGGGATTGGTGGTGTCAGAGTAGGTATAAATGAAACAAGATTAACCAGAGCTAATAATTGTTGAAAGTAGGTGGTGAGTACATGATGTTTTTTAAATATATTATTCCCTTCATTTTTGCATTTTTTGAAAAAGTTAAAAAACATCTAAGTGGCATTTGATATTTTCATGTAATGGTTTCTTCCTCTTTGATAAATCAAATTGTTCTTACAGAATTAGATTTTTTTCTGTAAACTATGTTTCTAATATTATCACTTACATCAAACTCCACCAACCCCAGGATAATATAGCATTCAACAGTCCCTGCTTTTCTATCCTGAGTTCAGCTTCCAGACCTGCACGCAGACATCCTGTGTTCAAATCAAATTTGATCAATTCAGTGGCTCTTGGGAAAAGAGACTGTTTCTGTTTTGGTACACAAGGCTTTGTGCTTCCTACCTCCTCATGATGCTGCACATTCCCTCACTCAACAGACCCCAGCCCACCAGCCTTGATTCATTCCCCACCCCCTGCATGACACTCACTGCAATACTCTTAATCTACCCTATTCCTGACTTACTCTATTATTTTTTCCTAATACAACATAAAATTGTTATTCTGTTTCTCCTTAGGGTAATAAGTAAAGTCACATCTTCTTCATCTCTCCTTCATAACAATTTAAACATTTCCTTTCTTAGCAATTTTCAAAATTTATTATAATTTTGTTTGTCTGGCTAAACTGTGGTTATATCATTCAAAACTGTGTTTGTTGGAACTACCAGTACCCTGCAGATGGTATGGACACATATCTTTAATTAAAACATTAATGAAAGTCCTTCATTCAATAGCTGCCGTGGGCAAAGAGGATGTTATATCAGAAAATGCGATTACATTTTAACTATAAAGTAGCCTTAATTTTTTGTGTAAATTTATTTTGTATATGGCTAGGAATTATGTATATCAAATTACATTTTTATTTATTTATCTTTTAATTCAAAAAATGGTCTTCTGGAGAATAAATGACAAGGCAGGGTTTAACTCATGACCTTGCATTGTAGTTCATTGCATTGCAAGTTCATGAACTTGCAAACTCATAAATTTTCAAGGATATGTGAAAGCAAGCTATATAAGACAGTTAATCAACTAAACTCATGGGGTCACACTTGCTGGGGTATGAGAAGTGCTAAGAAGTAAAATATGGTGTAAACAGATGGCTCAAGTTTTTAAGGAAGTTCTGCTATATCTATTGGCATAAATGGGAGACCTGTTTTCACAAGATAGCATTTGAGCAGAGCTGTGGAATTAAGTGAGAATGCAGGTCAAGTTGCTATCTGGGGAAGAAACCAGACTAAAGGGATTTCCATTTCAAAGGCCCTGAGGCAGGGTTATGATTGGGAGCTATAAGGAAAAGCCAAAGGGAAAAGGTGGCTAAAGCAGTGACAGGTATTTCTCTATGAAATTTTGCCAGTTTTTATAACTTTAGCTGAAAGGAAAAAAAGAAAGAGAGAAGAAAGAAAGAAAGAAGAAAAAGAAAGAAAGAAAGAGAAAGAAGAAAGAAAGAGTCCTAAAACTATGTAATAGAACGTTATCTCCACTGTACATCATTTCCACACACGTTTGATTTTTTTTCTTATTATTGTAACTCATAAGAATAAGCTATAAATGTGACAGAAGCTGTTTATTCCTCAATTAGTGAGACACCATTAAAAACCCTAGTGAATTTGCCTGCTGGGATAATGTGCTACTGTGAATGCCTTTTTAGTTTCTAAAATGTTTGGTGTAAATGTCTACGTTGACATGGTAAAATTTGTCCTATGACTAATTTTTTAATGAGTGTTGGTTTACTTTTGTGACCCTCACTTTATATGCACTTAATTGGAATTGATCTGTCAAAAATGTTTCAAGAAGCCTGGAAAATACATTTTCTTTCTTATATGGGTATTGCATACATTTGAAATCAAAGACAAATGAACCCACATGTTTTAAAATAAAGTTAAATCCCAAGATCAGACAACAGAATGAAAACTAAATGATGATTTTGGGGAAAATTGTATGATTTGTGTATTTAACAAAGTTGGTTTAAGAATAGCATACTTTAAATAGAAATAATATATGCTAAGATATTTTACTTTTTTTTTTTCATTAAAATAATTACCTGTAAAGACTATGAATGGTGTTGGAAAACCTTTTGGCATTTTCTTATGGAGTTAAACATGTACTTACCATATTAACCAGAAATCTTACTGGTTACCCAAGTTCACACAAAAACTATGTGTGGATGTTTAAAATACCTTGATTCATGATTCCCAGTCCCTTCAACTGGTATATGGGAAACCAGACTGTGATTCATGCAATTGAATACTACTCAGTAATACAAAAGAATGAGCTATTGAGATACACAATACAAGGGTGACTCTCAGATGCCTTATACTAAGTAAAAGGAGACAAAGACAAAATACAATATATCACATGATTCTATTTCTATGAATTTCTTGCAAAAGCAAAACTGTAGGGACAAAAAAACTGATCAGTTGTTGATAGGAGTCAGGGATAGAAGAAGGGATTCCCTGCAGAGGATCACAAGGAAGTTTTTTGAGGTGATTCACGTTATATATTGTGATTGTGTTGGTAGATATATGAATGCATAGGTTTGTCAAAACTCATAGGAATACACAATAAAAGTGGTGAATTTTACTGTATGTAAATTATTTTTAAATGTCCCCCCACCAAAAAAAAAAAAAAAAAAAAGCACAAAGAAAAGCACAACAGTCTGTTAAGGGGTAAAGTCCTCACAATAGACAGCTGAGAATCTAGTGCACATTGTGTTTGCTTATTGCTAACTATAATCTAGCAGGAGATAAGGTATTACGGTAAAGATTACTATTTACGTAGGTTCCCTCAAAATTCGATCTGGTCACGTGTTGTTGTACCCAATGGAGTGAGAGTTGGAGAAAATGTGTGGGACTGCCTGGTTTAGCATGCTTTCACGTTCATTCTCCTTCTGATAGCACAGGATAACTTTGGAAGTTGTGTGTTGAAGATATCGGAGCCAAAGATGGAAGTTGTTTTGTATTTATGGAAGTGAGAAAAGAAAATCCTCTATCGTAATAAGCCTTTGAAATGTTTTTGGTTTCTCATAAATGCTGCTATTATTATCATAACTTATACATAAACTTTGTTAAAAACTCCATTCTGACCGAATCCATTGGAAATTTTCATTCATTGACTTACAAAAGAAAATGATCAATTAATTCAGGTTCTATAATTTAGAAGTGTGTCTCCCCTAATGTTTGGCTATTAATTCTGTATATCACTTGAAACAATGTATTGCTCCACAATCCCTTAAAAAAAATCCTGCTGTACCTGGTGGATTTTTCAATCTGGATATTCTTGTATACCTCCTGTTAGTCACTCATTCATCAATTTACCGTTCACCAGACATTTACTGTTGCTTAATCCAAAGCATATGAATTTGTCAGTATTTAACTTCTATTGACCTATAAGCATGATAATTTCACATAGTCCAATCATAGTTACTTTCTGTAGGTATAATTATGTAATTCATATCTTTTCAGTTGTTTAGCTTTTCTATTTCAGGAACAACGATGAGTTAGTTACACTTTTCAGGCTAAATATCTTGCAGTGTTTTCTTTTTAACAGAGAATCTTTGTTATGTAGATCCAGTCCATTTAATTCCAGTTCTGGTTTACATGAAGCCCAAATTTTTTCTGTATTTTGAAAAGACTTCTGATAATTCCAGGTAAATGATAAAGAGCTAAATCATTTTCTACAAACACAGTCAGACCTAGTTCTTGTATTCTTATCTTTACATATTGTATTTCCCTGCCTAATCCCCAGCATTCTTGTCATTTAATTATGTTACGTGCAATTTCCAAAAAATCAAAACAAGAAATTTGGAAGGATATGTAAAGGCAAACTATACAAATAGTGTCAAAACTATACAAAAAGTGTTGGACTTTTGTCCAACTAAATTTTTTATATTCTGGAATTGTGAATGATGAGCATTCATTTTTGAGAGGGAGAAAAAAAATCAAGAAATTTTCAAGCTGACTGTTTTTACATTGTTGTTATTATGAGATCATTTTAGATATTTGTGATCTTTTATCTTTATTTGATAAAAGTCAGCAACTCTTCATACATATTAAATTTGTGAATAAATTGGTAGGCAGAAACAAAAGAAATTCTAGTGATTAGATTATTTTTAGCCTATTAATCAGTCATAAAGAAACGATCAGATCGTTCAAGTCATATTCAAAATGTTTAATTTTTGCTTTTTATTACTTATAATATCTCTCTCTGTCTCTCTCTCTCTATATATATGGCACCATAGACAACTTATAGAAAATATGACTGTGTTTTGAATCTGAGTTTATTTATAGCAAGAATCAAGCTCAAAATAATGTGACATCAACAAAGAAGCCATGAAAAATGGAATTAGTTATAATTTAAGTTGCAAATAATATAGACAAGCAACCATTAGATTATCCAGAAGTTGTCTCCTTGTATTGATTACTTTTTCCAGTCAAGACTTAGCATACTCTTTCAGATGTTGTAGAAGCTTAATAAGCATTTGCTAAATGAGGTGATTTTCTAAAGGTCAAGGTAAAAATAGACAGGACACTGACAATGAAATTAGAAAGGGTAAGCCATAAGTAATAATTCCAGAAACAGAGAGAAGCCACATCTAGACATGTGCATGGAGAGATCTTCCTGTTCTGGTTTCCAGACTTTTCTTGGACTCTTCTGAATGTGGTGCTTTCCTTGATGCACCTGGTATCCTGTAGATGTTATTCAGTATTTGGTAACATATGACTAAAATGAGTAAGGCAAAGAGAATCAACAACAGGTGCTGGAAAGAAGAAAATGCAGCTTTAATGTACAAATATGAAAGATATTCTCATCTTTCTATTTATCATACTGTCACTTGTTTTTGAACTTGGATTTCTTCCCATTTTGTAATAATTTTATGAAATATCCAATAGAGATTTATATGACTTTTCTTAGTTTTTATGCAGTTATTTTTCTTCTAGATTTAAACCACTGAAGTTTTAAACATTAGTAAGCTTTGATTTACAGATTAGGTAACAACTCAGTGAAATTAGATGATTTGCCTAAAGTCATAGAATTAATAATAGTAAAGTCTCTATTTAAACAGGATGTCTGTGTTGGGTAGAGGGGAGATGGTGAATTGTTGCAAGAGCCTTTTGTGCTGAGTTATTTCTGTAGCTTTATCTGGGATCTTCTGCATAGAAGCAAAGGAGAAGCTAAGACACAGTTTATTTGGAACGGTCAATATACAGTGACAGGTGAGAGGGAAGGTGGTACAGGGAAGGGAATGCAGCCAAGAGAAATGCATTATGTAGCCAGTTACATGAAGTAATCCTGCAGGACCATTCTGAGTAATTATGCAGAATACATGCCTTAGATGTATTGTGGCCAAGAAAAAAATGGGAATAGGAATATTAGTATCTACCCATCTATCAGACATTGCTGAAGGTCTGTCCTCTTCAGGGACATTGTTTCCCAGTCACTTCTGTCCCATCTGTAGATTCACAGTGTGGATTTTAACAAGCCAGGATATCCTTCATACAGTGATGTTGTACTGACTACTAGATGTGTGATCAGAAATTCTAAGGGGATCCAAGCAGTAATTCTAACAGGTCTGGCCCCCCAAATGCATGACTTGTATAATGCTCATAGATACTTTATGGCATTGGTACTATTATTATTCACGCTACACATGTGAAAATCAGAAGATCTGGAAATGTTTCATAATTCTGTCAAGGTCACACAGTCTGGAAGTGGAATAGACCCAGGACTTCTGCTTAAGTCTCTGAGTCTCAAGTCTATGGTCTTAATCGCTTTTTTAACAAGTCTTCAAAGATGTTAATTTATTATTCAGACAGCCTCAGAATACTCCATGGAAAATCATTACACCCATACAATATGCTCGGATGTTATATTAGCTCATATACAATGAATACAGAAGATAGGAGTAGAGTTGGATTGTAAATAGAAGAATATATTAGCCTTAGGAACAATTCTAGAGAGGTTGGCAAATGTAGAGGAATCGCGGCTATACAGAAAACATTTTGTTGAAAATTAAAAAATGTATTGCAGTTTCGACATGCAATACATTTTCAAAAAAATGTATTGCAATTACAAGGTGTATATTCTTGTACAAATATTACTGTTTTGGCCTTGTTTTTATCCCACTTTGAAAACCCCATTATTATGCTCTGCCTTACAGTTACAGAGATGACAACTTTTCTGCCCCATGAAGTATAAAGGAGACAGGTAATGAACAAATAAATAAACAAATAACAGGTGATGATAAGGACTGTAATGAAAATAAAAACGTGATGCTATAAGGAAGGATGAAAAAAAAATCCTTTATGTTGGGAGTTCAAGGAAGGAATCTCCAAGAAAGTGAGATTTAAGATAAATGAGAGAATAAGCCAGCCACGAGAGCACATCAAACAGCAAAAGTAGTTAGTGCCAAGATCCATGGCAGAGGTGAGCTCCCTGTGCTTAAGGAACAAGGAAAGACAGGTACCTCCCCTACCCTTTGAATCACTTTAAACAGAGAGTAGGGGAAGTAGATGAGGTGTAAAGTTAAGCAGGATTCTCATCTTGTATTGTGTAGAGCTAGATAATTCACAATAAAAGGTTTGATTTCATTCTGAACAAAATAACAAGCTAATAAAGATTTTGAAAAAGGGTAATAAATAATATAGTATCTATTTCTCTATCCATCTATATAATTCAGGATTTAATTTTGTCTAGAAGGGGAACAGTGGACATGAATATATGTAGGTAAATTTGGGAAATGATTTTGAGATGGAATTAATTGTATTTTGTTAACATTTTTAAGAAAGATGAAACACACTAGGTAGGAAGAGGAAGAAAGAATGAAAGAGGAAGGAAAGAAAGGAAAGAGAAAGACAACACTGTTATCAATGAGGCAAGGTGTATTGGTCTATACTTTGTTTTGTACAAGTTACAAAAACTTGATTTTACTAAATTTATTTTTTTCTGGACAGTGTACAGAATCAAAGACATAATGACAAGAAATAGAAGAATTAGGGAAGTGAAGACTGTTTTCCTCTCTATCTCTCTTTCAATTTCTTGGCTGATATTTTTTTTTTTTTTTCTGTCTTCCTGTGAAGGTCTTCAAGAGGCCTGACTTGGGTCAGATACCTGTTCTGGATTAATCAGTGAATCAGTGTGTTCAGGGAAAGGAAACTGTAGTTTGATCAGTGTAGTCATATGTTCATTTATGTGTGCAGGTAGAAAAGTTCCATATTCAAAAGACCACTTCACCGTCACAGTCGATCCTTACTGTAGCATAGGGAATAATCAGTTCTGCATGGAAAACTTAGGGAAGTCTTGTCTAAGAAGTGACATCTGAGCTGGAGTTTGAAGGAGCAAATAACTAAGTTCAACGCAATATGTACTGAAGGCTTATTAAATTCAGAGTATTCTGCTAAGGTGTGGTGAAGCATACAGAAGTGAATAAAATACAGTTTCTTCAATACGGGGACTTAACAATCTAATGAAGGAGACTGACATATACACATAAGCTGCTGTGGAAGTTCTCTTGACGTCATTAAGTTTAATCCTGAAACATACTGGGATGTCAGGCATTCTTAAAAGGCTTAGCTATTATAAAATATGCAGCAATGACTTGGGACAAGTCCCCTGGATAAAAATTAGCCCATGGAGGATGGGCTTAGCTATAAATTGGCAATATATCCATTCAGTAAACAGTTACTGACTACCTATGTGCCCAGAAAAAGACAAGGACCAGTGAATACGTATATAAACATTTAGTAGGACTTCATCAAAGAACTTGTAATTTACTGAAGGATATGGACTAATTATAATTCAGTTAAATTCATACTTTGAAAGAGTGTTATAAATCACAGATGGTTTATAAAAAGGGCTTTCAGTTGCATAGTACTCATGTGCTCAGCTTATTTTTTCCTTACAATGACCCTCATAAGAAGGTGCTATTGTGATCACCATTTGCAAGTGTGAAAATCAGTGTGCAGAGAAGTTAATGAATGTGCTCCACAGAGTAAGTGGGAGATTAGTATTTAAAATGAGGTGGTGTGGCTCCAGAGTCCGTGCTATGAAGATAAGAAAGGAAGGTATCAATAAACATGGAAAATGTAGAAGGTTCCAGGTCTTGAATTTTCAGTAAAGTTTAGGAACAGAGGTGGTGGAAATAACTGAGTGAGGAAGTTGGCAAAAGAGGAAGATGAGAACAGAGTGGGGTGTTTCATGTGCAGATTTCTTTTTTTTTTTTTTAACATCTTTATTGGAGTATAATTGCTTTACAATGGTGTGTTAGTTTCTGCTTTATAACAAAGTGAATCAGTTATACATATACATATGTTCCCATATCTCTTCCCTCTTGCGTCTCCCTCCCTCCCACCCTCCCTATCCCACCCCTCTAGGTGGTCACAAAGCATCGAGCTGATTTCCCTGTGCTATGCGGCTGCTTCCCACTAGCTATCTATTTTACGTTTTGTAGTGTATATATTTCCATGCCACTCTCTCACTTTGTCACAGCTTACCCTTCCCCCTCCCCATATCCTCAAGTCCATTCTCTAGTAGGTCTGTGTCTTTATTTCCGTCTTACCCCTAGGTTCTTCATGACCTTTTTTTTTAGATTCCATATATATGTGTTAGCATACGGTATTTGTTTTTCTCTTTCTGACTTACTTCACTCTGTATGACAGACTCTAGGTCCATCCACCTCACCACAAATAACTCAATTTCGTTTCTTTTTATGGCTGAGTAATATTCCATTGTATATATGTGCCACATCTTCTTTATCCGATGTGCAGATTTCTAAATTGGAATATTTTTCAGTGATCAAGTGGTCCAATAGTTGGCTCTGAAAGTTGGTTTTTGGAAAGGTATCATTAAAATGAGAATTCGTGTCATTTCCTATATTTTTTCATTTTTAGATAGAGTTATCCAGAATGATGTCTGGGTGCTTGGAGTAGAAAAATGTGTGTGCTACCATCCAAAAATCACCCTTAATGTGGGCCTTTGTTTCTAACCCATTGCAGCTAACAGAGTGCATGGAATGCCAACACAATTGCCATATCTTTGACTTTTTCTCCTTCTCGGGAATTCCATGCTGAATGTCAACTGGCTCAACTTCTAAGTCTATTTTTTAGTCCATCCTCTTATCTGCATTCCAGGTGTCAATGTAATAGTATACTAGTTCAAACCGGTGATATATTCCTATCTTAAATTACAGCAGCAATCTCTTAAGTGGTCTTGTTGATCCAGACATGTCCATTTTTAATTATCTCAAAATATTGAACTAATACAGTTTCCAAGTAAGTTCTATGTTAAAAATCCTCTGTTAACCCCAGCAAATAAAGTCTGATTCCTCAAAGTGGATTAAATGGACCTACATGACCCAACTGCTGACCATTTTTCCCTCCTGGTCAACCACCACCCTCAACTCAACTCTTCTAACCACTTTGGTCTCCAAAAATTACCTTTCTCTTTCACCTTCAGGATTTTCTATATGTTTGTCTACTTTTTTCTTTCCTGTTATCCATCCTATAATTCAAGTCTGAGCTTACATATCAATTCCTTATGTAAGCCTTTCCTTCCTCCTCTGAGACTGATCTCCAATTGCTTCTATGATTATTCCTACTTTAGCCCTTTTTATTACTGTTATTATTATTGTTATTTTTGTCATCCTTATTATCACTTATTTTCTATACCTATAAGCAAGTTGCATACATACTATATTCTTAGCCAAGTTTATCTATTGTTGACATTTTGCCCAATTTGTTTTATCATTTGTTCTCTCTCTCCCGATCTGTATGTACACAGTGAGTATATACACACATCATATATGTATATATATATATATATACATACACACACACACACTTTATATAATAGTATATATAATATCTAAATATAATATATATACACATATATACATGAACATGCATATATACAAGCATACACTATTTAAGAGTATATACATATATATGGCATATAACATAAAATATATAGAGAATACACACACACATATGGAGCATCACCATGCTTTCTCAGGGTACTTTCATCCAAAACTTGCATTATACATCATTCTTTTTATTCTTTTTTGTAAAATCCTTTCAGAATTGTATCCATTTGTCCTAAAATCTGTGATTTGAAACTGTCATTTTTCTGTGAAAAGATATTTTATTTACTTTCACCAGCTAGAATTCACACATATTCTCTTAATCTGAAATTGCAAAATCATACTTCCTGAAGACTTTTAAACATATATATACTTAGAAACATTCATCCTTGGTGTTGAACTCCCATTAGAAATTTTTACTCTAAGGATCACTTATGCACATCATATATCAGGTTCTTTAAATTTATGTAAGTGCGTGCTCGGTTCCTCTCCCATAATGTTCAATGACATAATATGCATAGAATTTCTTGTATTTTTTAAAGCTTGCTATAATACAATTAAATGAGAAAATTTTATTCTCTTCAAGTAATATTTTCCAGTTAAAACTTCTCTTTGAAGGTGAAGGTAAATAATCATCTTTGGTGGTTGTTTTCTGCCATATTAGGCTTACTCTTGTCCCTTAAACATAAATAACTTGGGTTAGCATAGGTAGCTCACTTTCATGCAAACACAGACACACTTGTCATCTGGGAAGCCTGGAGAATACTAAATTAATTTAGTTATGTCAACCTTCTTGAGAATACGAAATGTACACTAGTGGTATGTGAAATTACTAATAGCCATGAAAGGTCATATTCAGGACTGCTGGCTTTATCCTTAATTTATTGAAAAAATTTAATCTATACTTTAGGCTGATTTCTACTGCACTAACAGACATACAGTGTGCTATTGAGCATCCTAAAGTTCACATGAACAATAAATGTACAATAATTTCTAAGAAAATTGTTATAAGTAGGATAGTGAGCTTTAGGCCAAGTTGTGAGGGATGAGTAAAAATTTGTTTCACAGAACATGGGTCAGGGGAGGTCACTAAAGGCAGAAGGAAAAGGTTGTTTTCATTCAAATGCATCAAAGCAATAGAGCACAGTACACATGGAGGTGTACGTCGAGCCTTATTATCACCTGTAAAGTTGACCTTGTACTTTTTAAGTCATTTTAAGTCTAGTGTTCAAATAAGTGTTGATTTTTGTTCTTCTGTGGAGCTTATTTCATTATGCCTGACTGTGGGCAATTTTAACCTCCTGTTCCTTGCATGATTATGATCTTTGCCTTTGTAGACAGATCTTCCCACAACATCTGTGAAAAAGAAAAGAAAGTATAGTTTTAAAACAAAATAAAGATGTTCTTTTCACTATGTACTTATGTACTACATTACAGATTATTACAGAAATAAAAAGATTCAAGATTCCTAGTATTCTTTAATAATCACTTTCTTTATGCTCAGTCCAGCACAAGGTTCTTCTTATATTCTTCTAAGGTGATTTTTCACATTATTTTATGAAATAATACACCTCAGAAGAACCCAGCTACTACTTTTTTCACACAGACTTTGGCAACCATTGCTCCATATTTCCTAATTTTAACTTTTTTGTTGTTTTTTTTAAACTTTGTCTCCACTAGCCATGGTTTATATTGATGAAAAAGCAACATTTGGAAGTTCTAATCAATGGAGCAAATGGTCTCCAATAGTTTTTACCATTCCTGAAAATAATTTATTTCATGGGTAATGCTTTATTGGTATAAATAATGGTCCAAATATAACTCAGATGTATTCCCTAAAATTCCATAGTATATTTTTATCTTGGGGGAAAAACTATCATATATACTAGGCATGAATTGATTTTTTAAAAAGTTATCCTTATATTCACTTGAGAAAAGTATGTGAAAGGACACGGAGCTATTATATTGAGCTTATAATTATTTTCAGTTCCCACTGAGCTTAATTATTTCCAGTTCCCACTGTGGTTTCCTGCATTCCCCCTTGCAAGTTGATAAAATTTTAGATTATATTTTTCACTTGTGTAAAGTAGTTTTATAAGGATGGCACCAGTTTCCTGATCTCCATCTCTAGAGAGGGAATTAGAGTTAACAGATTAAATCGTAGAAGGGCTGTGTTGTATTGAAGTAAGAATAGATTTTATAATTGAAAATCTGATTAACTATTGTGACAGGTTATTGAACAAACATAGATGATTTTTGTCCCTAGACAGACAGGCAATTGATTTTTTTTTAACATAGTTGTTTTTGAAAAGAAAATGAAATAGATAATCTATTGCTTTCTCTTAAGAGTTAAAATTTTGCAACTATGTA
This sequence comes from Balaenoptera physalus, assembly GCF_965194825.1. Taxonomy (NCBI): domain Eukaryota; kingdom Metazoa; phylum Chordata; class Mammalia; order Artiodactyla; family Balaenopteridae; genus Balaenoptera; species Balaenoptera physalus. The sequence goes on from NC_138890.1 coordinate 157,554,249, forward strand.
AACCTATTTATCTTAATCCGTGAGAGAGACAGAGTATGGTAATAGAGAACATAGCATTTAGAACCAGAATTCCTAAGTTCAAGTCTTGGTTCCACCACTTATAAGCTTTGTGATCCTGATAGCTTCCCTACTATAGCCTACAAATAAGATTCTGACATAAGATGTGGACAGTTTTAGTACCTGCTACATGTTTGTTTGTTTGTTTTAATTTTTAAAATTTTATTTATTATTTTTATTTTTGGCTGTGTTGGGTGTTTGTCGCTGTGTGCGGGCTTTTCTCTAGTTTTGGCAAGGGGGGCTACTCTTTGTTGCGGTGTGTGGGCTTCTCATTGCGGTGGCTTCTCATTGCAGAGCACGGGCTCTAGGTGCACAGGCTTCAGTAGTTGTGGCACACAGGCTCAGTAGTTGTGGCTCTCGGGCTCTAGAGCGCAGGCTCAATAGTTGTGGTGAACGGGCTTACCTGCTCCGTGGCATGTGATATCTTCCTGGACCAGGGCTCGAACCCATGTCCCTTTCATTGGCAGGTGTATTCTTAACTACTGCACACCAAGGAAGGCCTGCTACATGTTTTAAGATAATTCAGTAAAATGTGTAAAGAATGCTTAATGGTACCTGCACATAGTAAGCATTTCGTGAGCTATTAAAAGTTTTAAATCTGGCATATTCTTCAAATAGAAACCTCAGAAACAATGAACATGATCATGGTTCTAGTATGAAAAACTTAAAAATGCCTTAAGTGTAAAAGATTCATAGGTGTTTTATTTTTAAAATCTTTCATGTTTAAAAATGCTCTCTTAAAATGTAACCCTCTTACACTGTTGGTTGAAATGTAAACTGGTGCAGCCATTATGGAAAACAATGTGGAGGTTCCTCAAAAATCTATAAATAGTGTTGCCATATGACCCAGCAATCCCACTCCTGGGCATACACCCAGACAAAACTATAAGTCGGAAAGATACACACACCACTATGTTCATAGCAGCACTATTTACGATAACCAAGACATGGAAACAACCTAAATGTCCATCAACAGATGAATGACAAAGAAGATGTGGTGTATACATATACAATGGAATATTACTCAGCCATAAAAAAGAATGAAATAATGCCATTTGTAACAACATGGATGGATCTAGAGATTATCATACTAACTAAAGTCTGAAAGAGAAAGACAAATGCAGTATGATATCACTTATATGTGGAATTTAAAATACAACATAAATGAACATATCTATGAAACAGAAACAGACTCACAGACATAGAGAACAGACTTATGGTTGCCAAGGGGAAGAGGGGTGGGGGAGGGAAGGATTGGGAGCTTGGGATAGGCAGATGCAAACTAGTACATATAGGATGGATAAACGACAATGCCCTGTATAGCACAGGGAACTATATTGACTATCCTATGATAAACCAGAATGGAAAAGAATATATATATATATGTTTGTCACTTTGCTGTACAGCAGAAACTAACACAACATTGTAAATCAACTGTACTGCAATAAAAATTTTGAAAAAGAATGCTCTCTGTTTTTCATGTTAAGAAAATGTGCTATGGTTGCATATATTTAAGCTGTAATTCTTTTCTAAGAAAAGTTTAGATGCTGCTCCATTGTTATTTGGTGTTGGGTGTTGCTGGGGGAAAGCCTGCAGATAAATAGCCTGTGGTTTTCTGCTGGTACAACAGGATTTTACTGACTTCATTGAGATACCCTAAATGTAAAATGTCCAATCAAAATTCAATGGCATGGGATAAAAAATTCTGCTCTTCTTTTTAATAGTAAGTCTTTCAAAACTAGAGAAAAACATAGAGTAATAGAGTAAACACCAATACACACAAGACTCAATTTTTTACTTTGCAAATAAGTTTCCGTATTTACTACTAGAAAATGTTAAAAATCAATTAACATTATTTGTGTTGTTTTTGATGATAGCCATTCTGACAGGTGTGAAGTGATATCTCATTGTGGTTTTGATTTGCATTTCCCTGATGATTAGTGATGTTGAGCATCTTTTCATGTGCCTGTTGGTCATCTGCACTTCTTGTTTGGAAGAATGTCTATTCAGGTCTTCTTCCTATTTTTTAATTGGGTTGGTTTTTCTTTATGTTGAGCTGTATGAGCTGTTTATATATTTTAGATATTAACCCCTTATCAACCATGTCATTTGAAAATATCTTTTCCCATTCAGTGTTGTGTTTTCACTTTGTTGATGTTTCCTTTGGTGTGCAAAAACTTTTAAGTTTAATTAGGTCCCATTTGTTTATTTTTTCTTTTGTTAGGACATGAATGCAAAAAAAATATTGCTGCAATTTATGTCAAACAAAGTTCTACCTATGTTTTCCTCTAGGAGTTTTATAGTGTCAGGTCTTACATTTAGATCTTTAATCCATTTTTAGTTTATTTCTGTATATGATGATATAGAATGTTCTAATTTCATTCTTTTACATGTAGCTGTCCAGTTCTCCCAGCACCACTTATTAAAGAGACTATATTTTCTCCATTGTATATTCTTGCCTCCTTTGTCATAGATTATTGACCATAAATGTGCAGGTTTATTTCTGGTCTCTCTATTCTGTTCCACTGATCTCTGTATCATTTTTTGTACCACTATCATACTGTTTTAATTACTGTAGCTTTGTGGTATAAAAAGAAATCACCTAATATTAGAAGTCCAGTTGATGGGCGGACCTTCAAATGGTGGAGGAGTAAGATGTGGAGATTACCTTCCTCCCCACAAATACATCAAAAATATATCTACATGTGGAACAGCTCCTACAGAACACCTACTGAATGCTGGCAAAAGACCTCAGACTTCCCAAAAGGCAAGAAAATCCCCATGTACCTGGGTAGGGCAAAAGAAAAAACAGTGACAAAAGAATAGGGACGGGACCTGCACCTCTGGGAGGGAGCTGTGAAGGAGGGAAAGTTTCCACACACTAGGAAGCCCCTTCACTGGTGGGGACGGGGGGGTGGGTGGGAGGGGAAGATTCGGAGCCACGGAGGAGAGCGCAGCAACAGTGGTGCAGAGGGCAAAGCAGAGATTTTCCTGCACAGAGGATCGGTGCTGAGCAGCACTCACCAACCTGAGATGCTTTTCTGCTCACCCACCAGGGCAGGTGGGGGCTGGGAGCTGAGGCTTGGGCTTCAGAGGTTAGATCCCAGGGAGAAGACTGGGGTTGGCTGCCTGAAGAGAGCCTGAAGGGGGCTAGTGTGCCACCACTAGCCGGGAGGGAGTTAGGGAAAAAGTCTGGACCTGACGAACAGGCAAGAGACCATTGTTTTGGGGTGCAGGAGGAGAGGGGATTCCTTCCCCGTGTGCCTGCAGAAGGCAGAGCACCACCTAAGCGAGCTGCAGAGACGGGCATGAGCCCTGGCTATCAGCTCACACCCCAGAGATGGGCATGAAATGCTAATGCTGCTGCCACTGCCACCAAGAATCCAGTGTGCAAGCACAGGTCACTACCCGCACCCCCCCTGCCCCAGGAGCCTATGCAGCATGCCCCTGCCAGGGTCCCGAGATCAAGGAACAACTTCCCCGGGAGAACGCATGGCATGCCTCAGGCTGTTGCAATGTCATGCTGGCCTCTGCCACTGCAGGCTTTCCCTGAATTTCAATTATGACTCTCATACCCCTCCCTTTCCCCGGGCTGAATGAGCAAGAGACCCCTAATCAGCCGCTCCTTTAACCCCCTCCTGTATGGGTGGGGAACAGATGCCTAAGGGCGACCTACGTGCAGAGGTGGGGCCAAAACCAAAGCTGAACCCCAGGAGCTGTGCAAACAAGAGAAAGGGAAATTTCTCCATGCAGCCTCAGGAGCAGAGGATTAAATCCCCACAATCAATTTGATGAACCCTGCATAAGTGGAATGCCTGAATAGACAATGAATGTTCCCAAAATTGAGGTGGTAGCCTTTGGGAGCAACTGTAGAATTGGGGTTTGCTGTCTGCGACTGATTTGTTTCTAATTTTTATGTTTATCTTAGTTTTTAGTGCTTGTTATCATTTGTGGATTTATTTATTTCGTTGCTCTCTTTTTTTTTTTTTCCCCTTTTTTTTTTTCTTCCTTTTCTTCTGAGCTGTGTGGCTGACAGGGTCTTGGTATTCCAGCCAGTTGTCAGGCCTGAGCCTCCAAGGTATGAGAGCCAAGTCCAGGACACTGGACCACCAGAGACCTCCCGGACCCATGTAATAGCAATCGGCAAGAGCTCTCCCAGAGATCTCCATCTCAACACTAAGACTCAGCTCCACCCAATGACCAGCAAGCTCCACTGCTGGATGCCCCATGCCAAACAACTAGCAAGAAAGGAACACAACGCCACCCATTATCAGAGAGGCTGCCTAAAATCATAGGCAGACAAATGAAGGAGCAAGGTAAAACACCATGAGACCAAACAAATGAAGACAGAATAGGCAGTCAACCTGAAAAAGAATTCAGAGTAATGAGAGTAAAGATGTACCAAAATCTTGGAAATAGATTGGAGAAAATATAAGAAACGTTTAACAATGACATAGAAGAACTAAACAGACAATGATGAACAACACAATAAATGAAATTAAAATTCTCTAGAAGGAATCAATAGCAGAATAACTGAGGCAAAAGAACGGATAAGTGACCTGGAAGACAAAATAGTGGATATAACTACTGCAGAGCAGAATAAAGAAATAAGAATGAAAAGAATTGAGGACAGTCTCAGAGACCTCTGGGACAACATTAAATGCACCAACATTCGAATTAAAGGGGTCCCAGAAGAAGAAGAGAAAAAGAAAGGGTTTGAGAAAATATTTGAAGAGATTATAGTTGAAAAATTCCCTAACATGGGAAAGGAAATAGTCAATCAAGTCCAGGAAGCACAGAGAGTCCCATACAGGATAAATCCAAGGAGAAATACGCCAAAACACATATTAATCAAACTATCAGAAATTAAATTCAATGAAAAAAATATTAAAAGCAGCAAGGGAAAAGCAACAAATAACATACAAGGGAATCCCCATAACAATGACAGCTGATCTTTTAGCAGAAACTCTGCAAGCCAGAAGGGAGTGGCAGGACACATTTAAAGTGATGAAAGGGAAAAACCTACAACCAAGATTACTCTACCCAGCCAGGCTCTCATTCAGATTTGATGGAGAAATTAAAACCTTTACAGACAAGCAAAAGTTAAGAGAATTCAGCACCACCAAACCAGCCTTACAACAAATGCTAAAGGAACTTCTCTACATAGGAAAAACAAGAGAAGGAAAAGATCTACAATAACAAACACAAAACGATTGAGAAGATGGTAATAGGAACATACATATCGATAGTTACCTTAATGTAAATGGATTAAATGCTCAAACCAAAAGACATAGACTGGCTGAATGGATACAACAAGAAGACGTGTATATATGCTGTCTACAAGAGACCCACCCACTTCAGACCTAGGGACACATACAGACTGAAAGTGAGGGGATGGAAAAAGATATTCCATGTAAATGGAAATCAAAAGAAAGATGGAGTAGCAATTCTCATATCAGACAAAATAGGCTTTAAAATAAAGACTATTACAAGAGACAAAGAAGGACACTACATAATGATCAACAGATCAACCCAAGAGGAAGATATAACAATTCTAAATATATATGCACCCAAAATAGGAGCACCCCTATACATAAGGCAGATGCTAACAGCCATATTAGGGGAGATCGACAGTAACATAATAATAATAGGGAACTTTAACACCCCACTTTCACCAATGGATAGATCATCCAAAATGAAAATAAATAAGGAAACACAAGCTTTAAATGACACATTAAACAAGATGGACTTAATTGATATTTATAGGACATACCATCCAAAAACAGCAGAATACAATTTCTTCTCAAGTGCTCATGGAACATTCTCCAGGATAGATCATATCTTGGGTCACAAATAAAGCTTCGGTAAATTTAAGAAAATTGAAATCATATCAAGTGTATTTTCCGACCACAATGCTGTGAGACTAGATATCAATTACAGGAAAAAAACTAAAAAACACATGGAGGCTAAACAATATGCTATTAATAACCAAGCGATCACTGAGGAAATCAAAAAATACCAGAATCAAATGACAATGAAAACACGATGACCCAAAACCTATGGGATGCAGCAAAAGCAGTTCTAAGACGGAATTTTATAGCCATACAATCCTACTCAGAAGACAAGAAACATCTCAAGTAAACAACCTAACCTTACACCTAAAGCAATTAGAGAAAGAAGAACAAAAAAACCCCAAAGTTAGCAGAAGGGAAGAAATCATAAAGATCAGATCAGAAAAAAATGAAAAAGACATACATATATGATATGTGTAATGATCTACATATTTATATGTATATGAATGTTTATACATATATTTGTATGTGGATGTGTCAGCTCTGTGATAGGCATTTTGCTACATGGTATCTACACAATAGTGAAAAGACAGACTTTGTTGCTGCCATCTTGGAGATTATCTTCAAGTGAAGAATGTACATATTAAATAGGTAATCACAAATATAGTGTTGGAGAAGAGGGCTACCTGGTGTTTTAAGTGAATATAGCAATAAGAAATAATCTGTATACTGCTAATTCCATTGTCTTATTTTTAAATTTCACACTGGACTTAGTAGTAACAACTGACTATAAGCTTTGTGAAACTATTGAGTGTGTCTATCTTATTCTTACTTTTTCTTCAGTAATTAGCATTGTGCCTGGTACACAGACACCTCTCCATTAGTATTTGTTAAATTAAGGACAATATGACTACTTCTCAAAACTCCCTTATTCCTAGGCCTATTTTTAAATTGATAAATTCTATTTTTAGGGTAGTTTTAGGTTTATAGAATTATTGAGTGGAAAGTACAGAGTTCTCATATATCCCCAGACCCCCCTGCACAAACACACAGGTGTGCGCACACCCACACAGAGTTTCTACTGTTATTAACTTTTTGCATTAGTGTGGTGTATTTGTTGCAGTTGATGAGTCAATATGACACATTATTACTAAGTAAACCTGTATTTTATATTGGAGCTTCCTCTTTGTGCAGTATGTTTTATGACTTTGATGAATGTATAATGACATGTATCCACCATTATAGTATTATACAGAATAGTTTCACTGCCCTGAAAATCCCCCACTCTTCACCTATTAATTCATATCTTCACTGCCTTCCATTCCTACCAAATCCTGGCAACAATTGATCTTTTTGTTATTACCATAGTTTTGACTTTTCCAGATTGTCATGTAGTTGGAATTGTACTAATGTTGTTTTTTTCAGATTGGCGTCTTTCACTTAGCAAAATGCATTTAATGTTCCTCCATGTCTTGATATCTCATTTCATTTTATTGCTGTATAATATTCCACTGTGTGGATATACCATAGTTTATTTATCCACTCATCTGTCAAAGAATATCTTGGTTGCTTCCGAGTTCCTTGGCTTATTTTTCTTCTTTTTTTTCTTTTTTTTTACTTATTTATTTATTTACTTATTTTTGGCTGTGTTGGGTCTTCGTTTCTGTGCGAGGGCTTTCTCCAGTTGCGGCGAGCAGGGGCCATTCTTCATTGCAGTGCACGGGCCTCTCACTGTCGCGGCCTCTCCCGTTGTGGAGCACAGGCTCCAGACGCGCAGGCTCAGTAGTTGTGGCTCACTGGCTTAGTTGCTCCACGGCATGTGGGATCTTCCCAGACCAGGGCTCGAACCCGTGTCCCCTGCATTGGTAGGCAGATTCTTAACCACTGCACCACCAGGGAAGCCCCCCTTGGCTTATTTTTCAACTTACTTTTCTAGTTATTCATCTAGTACTTTTTTATTAGCTTTCTTGGTGGTATCACTGTTTCTACCAGCAATTTACAGGTCTAGGAACAATGCACTTGGCTAGGGATACTTACAGTATTCTAAGTATCATCTTTTGATATTTAAAGCAATTCCATGGGATTCACATATCATCCAATTGTCTGTGCATAACTTTTCTTCACAACTCTTGGACTTCTAAGGTTTCAAATAAACATTTTCAGCACTTTTCTGCATGTATGAGCCTGGGGGGTTTTTTTGCAATTATATAAAACTTAAAATACACATCATGCTGATATTTTTCTGAGAATTGTCTAGAAGTCTTCAAACTTCATTAATGGGTAATGGTTTTCGTATTCCTCAGTTTGTAAGACTCACCATGTCATTGATGTCTCTTGCTATCTCCCTACCTATTTCCAATATTCATGTCTCTGCTATTGGTAAGTTTCAGGAATCTAACTCCACATACTGCACTAGCTATTGATAGTATTTATTTTATATGTTTATGAGTCAGTTTTTCCCACAGAATTCAAAATTTTTCAAAGTCAGGAAGTATAACTACATTAAAAGTTCTGGTACAGAGTAGACATGTAACAGATGCTTAATTATTTGATAAAAATATTTGCAAATTAATTCTTAAACTATATTTTACCCTAAAATAAATATAATGAATTTGCTAAACTGATTTGTTTTGATGAGGTGCAGTTCCATCCTCAGTGTTCAGTGGTGTCATTTGTGGATTCTCACTGAAACTTGTTCTCAAATACCCTATTAACAATTAATCTAATTTTCAAGTTATCTAATAAAAACTAATAATGCATTTTGTTGATTTTAGTAAATAATGATATTAAAATTAACTTAATTGTAAACAACAGCTTAAGGGAGAAGAGAGACAGATTGAGATAGTTCATACTGATATAACACTGAGTTCCAGGAAGGAAGGAAGGAAGGAAGGGAGGGAGGGAGGGAGGGAGGGAGGAAGAAAGAAAGGAAGGAAGGAAGGGAGAAAGGAAGGGGAGGGGAGAGGAGGAGAGGAGAGGAAGAAGGAAGAAAGAGAGAGAAAGTCAACATAAGCGCTATTAAATTTTATCAGACTTTTCCTTACCCTAACTTTTAAAAGCAGATGAAGGTTGAGAAAGTAGAAACAAGCTTGCCAGCATAATAAAATTTGGCAGATAATTCTATTTTCTGACAACTTTATTTCAGGATGATGGTGCCAAGAATAAGTATCAGTTAGGCCCACCGCCCTGTCAGACTAATCAGGAAGAATCTGTCATTTTCCGTGCCCCTAGTTTATCTCATATCCCAAAACAGGCCTGTAGCCTGATTTCGGTATTTTTAAGGGTGTCCTTTTAAGTTTAATATTCTAATAAGGGTGAACATTGTCATTCAGACACTTTGCCATCCAGTGTCATGCTAGGAAATCTGGTATGTTTCGCTAGGATAGTCATAACTGTCTCACTCAAAATGTGACTACCTTATTTTTAATTTCTTATAAATCTCACTCTGTGAGATCATTTTAAAGTAGCATTAGTTAAAACTGTTTCATATTTTAATATTATGGTAATTTAGTCAGTATTATTTTACAAAGACAAGTATTTACATGCTTATTAACAGGAAAAGTTAAAAGCCTACTCTGTTAGTCTTTAGCAGGAGACAAAATTTCTTTTACAAAGTCTTCTGCAATTGAAATTTGTATATTCCAATGATGTTGAGGTATCCAAAAGGAATGTAGTATGAAAGCAAAGTAATATGTTTGTGGAATAAACGGACTGCTGGGCTTTTTTCCACGTTTCAAAAGCAAAAGTTATGTTTTATAATGATCTATCTTTATATTTTGAAATAGAATAATCACAAAAATATAAAATGTAGAGTTTACGAAATAATAAAATATCAGTATGCTAAATATAATGAAAAATATTATGTTATATTATATTATATTATATTATATTATATTATATTATATTATTATTATGTTATGTGACATCTATATTTTAGGTGGACTTTGTGACCTCCCCAGATATAACACCACAAAGCAGTATCCAGTGTACTGCGTTAAGTATTAACTGTTTTTTTACATTTTGAAATAGCATACTACCATCTATCTCTACATCCATAAGTTATCAAATTGTGTATATTTGCCTATTACATTTTTAAAAGATATTTTATAAGAATGTATACTGAAACCTAAATACTAATATTCTAAATAATTTTATATAACCTTGTAAAATTAACCAGTATTTTTAACTTAGATGTGTGATTGTTGAACAGAGATCCCCCTAAACAAACTATGCAGGTATGTTAATTTATATATTGCTGTTCACATTTTTCTCCATGCTTCCATGTAGCTTTATTTCTCTATAATAAAACTCATACTGTTTGACTTCTAGATGCTTGAGTCCTTGTTGATTGATCCCTCAAAAATTGTCAGTTCTTTGAGCTGCAAAATCATGGTTTATGTAATATTTATATACATGTAGTTAACAGTTATTAAGCTAATATTAATATGTGTCTCATGCTGTTTTCTATGCTTCATGCATTTTTAAAGCATTTCATTCTGGAGGAAAAAACAAAACAAGCTCTGAGATACTTAATATTTTGTCCACATTTTTCAGGTAAGAAAACTGAGACAGAAAGATGTTATATAACTTGCTTGAGGTCAGTTAAACTGTATTCCAACCTGAGGACACTGATCCAAACCCTATGTCACAAGCTCCAAAACTTTCTTGGTTCACAACACTTTTAGTGCACTGCTCCTTTGCTAAAGAAATATCTAAGAATTCCAGTTTTTTAGCTCTTAAGTCCAAAAACCTTAACAAGTATTTATGTCTTAACAACTTAGCAGTCATTTGAAATAACAATACACATAAGTTGAAAGAAAAAAAGAATGTTTTCATTTCTGTCTTCAATAACCATCATTATTTACCAATGGGATGTGTGCATTTGTTGGGCACTATATAACTTGGAATCAGATCAGACTCCACCACCCGGATTTGCAGTTTTACCCTGATTTTCATTCAGTATTTGCTTTTTATCATGGCAACTATAAAAACGTAGCTTCACAAGCATGACATCATCGAAAGTGTGTAGCATAATCAAATATTAAACTTCTGAACTCCCTCAAGCTAGTATTTTGTGCAGTGGCTGACAGATGTTCAGTATCTCTCTGTTTCCCTCGAAACTTTAAAATATCCTGCCGGGCCCCTGCGAGTTGCCTGTGGTGCTGTGTCCTGCCTCAGCACATAGCTTGGGAACTGCTACCCTGTGCTCTTTAATCTCTCATCATCCTGAGCAGAGACTTAGGACCTAATTCAGCGCACATTTTATGAAATCATTCTCATATGCATGTCAAAAATCTACCATTTCAATGATATAAAACTGCCATTAATTTTTTTAAAATTGTCTTTTAATCTTTCATATTAAAATTAAATTTATTTTTATCTTAAAGAAAATATAAATTTAAACTTCTTTTTTAATTTTAGAACCGTGTGGTTTTCAACAATGGCTTGAACTTCATTGAGCCAGTTATTTACACACGGGAGTAATAAGAGCTTTAGTGGATTCAATGAGTCCATGCACTTAAATTGCTTAACCCTCAGTAAAACATATCATAAGAGTACACGTGATATCTTTCTTCCTTTTCATAACTTTTCTCATTTTCCTCCCCCCACCTTGCAGTTGGCCTGAGTGATTGTGTGTAATTCAGAGTAAAATTTTGTCTGGAGATAAAAATCTAGGACCATTTAATAGGTTGAGGTATTCACAATAAGAAATTTGCATTATGTGCAAGGGTGCTGCCAGCTTTTTTCACACAGTAGGCTTCTTTACTGAAATGGGAAAGGAGAGGATGGGAAGAAGAGAGAAAAGCACATACATTTGACAAGTATGCCTCAAAAGAGGTCATCGATTACTTATCAAAATATTTGTGCTTACACACAGCACTTATTAGTAAGTGCTGCTTTTAAACACATTTTTAAGTTGTCCAAACTAAATTTTAGTTACATGGGATTTAGTACGTGGGATTCAAATAAATGCTTTGGTGGATGTAAAATCCCACTAGGAAAAATACATTTCCTTTTAAGTAGAACAAGACCTTGAGGGAAACTGCATAACCAAAGTGGATATTATCAGAACTTGCCTGCCTCCAAGTCTGCATGTTAACAAGAAGCCAATACTTGAACTTCAGTTGCCACCAGTTCAACCCTTTGCTGATCTAGTCAATTTATTTGGCTTTTGTTATGGTCAAGGGTGTAGCATGTAATCACATTGGGAATGGTCAGCATGCAAATATAAATCTAATCAATTATATAGACCCAGTTTTAGTGTATGACCTACACAGAGTACTCTTTTCTGTTCTACTTTTAAGTCTTCATTAGTTTCTTTACCCTATCAGTGGTAGAATAAGGATTCTTATCTCTTTATTGATAATACGTGCTAATATGCTCATGTGAATGGTGACTTCATATGTGGTATATTTTTAACTAGAATTTGAAATTCAGAGAAAATATCAATGGAATGAGAACTTCATTGTCATTTGAGTTACGTAAAATTGTATTCAAATACACAATGAACCATGCTGTTGAATTACAGTCTCCTTATATATGAGTCTACAATAATAGAATATATTATGCCAGGTTGTTCTGTGAAGTAATTAATAACTTAAATAAGAGGTTGTTAAAGATATTTGTTTCTTCCTATCTAAATGTGAGATATTTGACATTTTACAAATATAACAAAAGCTATACGTTAAACATTGTAAAATATATGTAAATAAAGTATGGATAATATGTATTAATTACTTGAATTATAGCAACATCAATCTAATGTGTCCTGAATTTAAAATATTAAAATAAAATAAATTTAGAATTTCTGGGATTTGAAGACAGTTGTACCTAGGACTAATCTCCACGTTTCCTCTAACAGTAATGCTGAGGGGGAAAGGAAACTACATAAAAATCATGCCTTCAGCATAACTTGAAGGCAGAGAGTGCCTGAACTTTAAAATAATATAAGTAGAGACAGAAAAAAAGAACAAATCACTGCATGGAATTTCTCCCAGTCCTGCACTAACTGCACCCTATGACAGGGCAAGTGTCACGCACAGACTGACCTAGAAACACTGAATGAAAGAGAGAAGGGAACGAACAGTGGATCCTAAGAATGATCTCAGTTTGTCACCAGGAAGACTAAGTCCCCTGATGTTTCAGTCTGAAATGCAAATTGCATCTGGCAGTTCGATGCATGGACAAAATATGTCCCCAAGGAAGGGACTAAGACATTCATATGATTTAAAATGACACTTGTTGAAACTCATGGGGGAAAAAAAAGTCAAAAAGGAAGGGAAAATGCTCTTTGGCTATTAGATGCTGGAGGGGGAAGAAGCAAAAGAGAACATTTTAGGACCTGCACATCCTAAGCGACCTGAAGTTTTAGAGGACGTGTTAACTCCTGTCCCATCATCAAAGCAAACAAAATAAAAGCAAAAACAAAACATACTAAATAACTGAATTCGCTATACTCAGAGGATAAGGATGCCCAAATTAAGAAGCCTATAAACATCACAATAGCACAAACATAAACAGTAGCAACAAAAAATTAACACCTCTTGCAAAAATCAGAAAACAAAATTCAACACTTATAAACTGAGTGGAATTTTCCCTAGAAGTACAAGCATAAAGCAGAAGAAAACTTGAAGACACCTCTCGAAGTGTGCTTAAGTATATTCAAGCAAATAATTTTTTAGACTTATAAAAAATTCAACTTAAGAGATTCAAAAACTAAGTATATAAACAGACAGAAAAAAAAAGAATAAAGGGAATTCATTAAACTAAAGCAAGAAGTGAAAGAATACATCATTTTTCTTAAAAGTAAAGAATATATAATGCAGGTACCTAAGAGAAAATAAACTAAAAAAAAAATAAATAAAATACATTGAAGAAAGATAGGAAAACAACCAAGGGAGTCAAAACAAATTAGGGAAAGAAAATGGTTCAAGAGAAAGTAGGGGGAGGGGAAAACAGGCAAGAGGAATAACTTTGTGTTTTGGATTTTCTGAAGAAGAAAAATAAAACAATAGAATAGAATTAATATTTAAAATTATAATCTAAGAAGACTTTCTGGGGAAAAATCTGAATTAATATATTAATATGTCCCACTGGGTACCTGGGAAAATTAACCAAAACAATCAACTTCAAGATATATCCTAATAAAGCTATTACATTTTAAAGAAGAAAAATTCCTTAAGTCCCAGACAAAGTGATAAAACTTCTTATAATGAGAAAATGATTGTGCTGTCATCAGACTTTTCAAAAGCCACATATGAACAAAATACATACAAATGTAGCATTTTTTGAAATTCAGTGAAAAAAAGTTGAACCAAATAGCAGTCCTCCCAGTATCTGCAGGGGACTGGTTCCAGGCACGGATAACAAAATCTGAGGATACTCAATTCCCTTATATAGAATGATGTAGTATTTGCATATAACATCCTCCAGAATACTTTAAATCATCTCTAGATGGCTTATAATACCTAATACAATGTAAATGTTATGTAAATAATTGCCAGCATGTGACATATTCAAGTTTTGCTTTTTGGAACTTTCTGGAATTTTTGGAGGGGGGAATATTTTTCATTCATTCTTGGTTGAATCCATGGATGTGGAACCCATGAATATGGAGGGCCACTTATTTTATGACAAGTCCACCTATCCTTAAGAATCAAGGCTATAGAAAAATTATTTCCTATATATAAAAACTAGGGAATTCTACTTCTATGCAGACATTTTGAGGAATCTAATATTTAATTTTGCAACTTTTTTTGAGCCTAAAATTATTTCAAAGTTAAACATTGAAAAATAAGAAAATCACTTCAGAAGGATATAATAATAGTTCTATGAACCAATAAACATGTTTTGAATATAGAAATTTGTCCAGTGTTAATCATCATATATAAGGTTGTTTATCATATAGTGGAAGTCAGATAAGGTGGAGTGAGAAGGTAGAAGAGAAGGTTATAAATGCCATGGAAATACATTGTCATTATTTTGTTTGAAATTTTTGGAATATATCCAAATGCAAATAAAATGTATATTTCAAATACTATTGTGAACAAACATTTTGGTGTTCTTTGACTTACTTTAATCAGGAAAGATAATCAAAATTTGGTCACACCTATAAGAGAAAATAGGAATAAATGGGATAGAGGTATTAAACTGAGATTTATCATTCAGTTACAGCTCTAGAGATATGCACCTGTTTAGCACCTAAATATTAATCTATAGCTATATTTTCATTACCAATTGATAGATATTTCATGGTTATTATTTGTGTATGTAGGCAGATTTTCCTTTTATCCAGTGATACCTGGAGTTCATATAAACTCAAAGGTTGATATTTAAGTAAATATGCAGAACATACTTTACCTTGTATTCTTAAATAAGTCTATAACCAGCAGAATTACCAAAAATTATCCAGTTTTCAAACTAAAACATTTTGTGAGCATCTCCCAGTATTACAGTTTTTAAGCCAGCCCTAGCAGCTGCATTTCTGAAATTGGCGCTTCTCCAAGTAGCACGCTTCGTGCAAATGAACCCAGATGAAAAGAATTGAAAATAGCTAGTATGTCGGTTAACATTTTTGTAACTGCATAAGCAAACAGCACATGAGATCTTTATCTTTCAAAACGACTGGTAACTACTGTATCTTTACACAACAATATTAAGATGAGTATTTGGGGGTTACTCTTTAACAACAGAATTTTATTCATGATATTCAAATGATAAATTCATTATTAATCTATCATTAATATAAGAATATGTCAGCAATTTAGTTCTTCTTACAACAAACACTTTAAAATCTGTGTTAATACTTAGATAACAGGAATAAAGGAAACAATATCAAGTGCTTGTTTAAAGTCCCATCCTTTTGCAAGTTTATTCAGAAATAGTGCTTAGCTAATTACACATTATAACTGAAACAGCCAATGAATGGAATGTGTAATCAGAAAGCAAATGCAAGTTACTGAAAAATCAATTAATATCAAATTTACAAAATAAACTAGTTTTTGAATATGAAATAATAATTATCATCCTTTACATACTAAAATAATGATGCCAAGTATGAATATATTCAATATGAAAATATTTTATGATTTCATCATTTTACAAACAAAGCTTGCATAAACATGTGGGGAGAATATTACTTGAGATTTATCTAGGAATGGCAGACATACAATCTCCCCCTTAATGGAAACCTGTGAATACAGCATTGCATTCACCTCATAGCAATATCTGCTTGTAAATGGAATAGTAACAAATTTAAAACTGAATTTCAACCATTCTTATTTAGGAATTTTGATGAGAAAAATAGTATACTTCAATATTAGTGATTTGTTCCCTTTCTCAGCTTTACTGCAGACAATCTCAGTGCACTGTGCCCAACTGCTTCATGACAGACCTCTCTCTTTATTGCAGCCAGTGTGCAAAAGGCCCTCTTGTGATTTATGCCAGATTCATCAGAATAACAGAGCTAAGGCATATATTTGTAAGTCTATAGCTGAACAGATATCACCCAAACATTTTACATACTATATTCCTTTTAGATATTTATAACACAATAACATTAACCTTTGATGTAACAGGCTCATTTTCCTGAAACAAGAGTATAGTTCAATTTAATAGTAGTAAAGTTACACATTTAGGTACCAAAGTGAAAGAAAACACCTTACCATAAGACACACATAGCTTCTAATTATTCTATATTCATCCTTTGTAAATTGTGTCTCCAAAAAGTTTGAGAACATAGAAAGTTTGTTCCTCAGACATGGACTAATGCATCTTTTTTTTTTTTTTTTTTATTCTGTCAGCATTGGTGTTATTTATCATTGGACATTTTTCAACATTTTTCTTAGTTACGATTGTAAAATGTGTACTATGGAAAATGCATGAATTTTCATGCCATGTAGAAATGTATTACCTCTTATTACCTATTTTTCCACAGGCTTGTATGCATATTCTGAGGGTACAAAAAAGATTCTTAATATTAGAGTTCAATTATGACATGAATAACTTTGTAGACTTCACTCAGTGTTTTGTTACTTCAAAACAGTTACTGGTTATTGGTAAATCAACTCAACTGATGAATTGACTAAAAATGCTGGCAAGTTCTCAAACAGTGGTTGGGTATGTTAGATGTGCTTTAGAATATTTATAATTGTTTCCAGACTTTGAATTTGAAAAGTAACAGATATAGAGTGTCCTATTATAATTCTGTCAATGATCAGTATTAAAAGAACAACTACCAAAAAATCACTATGGTTTTATTAAGCAAAAAATGTTTTATCAACAAAAATATAGGAAAAAAAGAATTATAAAGGATAATCATTTCAGTCAAATCACTTTCATATTTATTAAACATCTAAAATAATGTCTTTATTTTTCTCATCTTTCATCAGTGATGAAAATTATTTTTAATAAATAGGAATTATCTCTTCACTTTTTTAACAACTCCTCTAGACTGAACTAAAGTGTCTGTACTTCCCAATTAACATTTATTCAGTACCCCAAATTAAAGATTTCAACACTGAAACAGATTTTAGTAATATAGGACACCTAGCATGAAAATATGCTCAGTGATGAATGTGTTGGCATTTTGACAACATAGCACTTTAAACTTGTGCCTGGTGAAATTATTTTATCCAGCATTTAGACTATTTTCTTCAGCATCATCCTGGAGTACACATTGTCTTGCATAATTACATTTTTTCACTATCTCTCTTCTTCTCGTAGAATGTAAGCTCTAGTTGAGCAGTGACTGTCTTTTTTGTTGTTGTTTGAGTCTACATCCTCAGGGTTGAGAAGAATACTGGAATGTTGTTCATATTCATAAATATAGACATACAATTTTTAAGTGAGTGAGTACTTAAAAATTAGTCATGTCTCACATATATCATTTGTTCATTAATTTAAACTTTTAATCATTATATATGTATTATTAAAAGTAAAGGAGGAACAATTGTGAACCTAAAACTGCTCTAAAAGCAAAAAAGTCTTAAGAAAAAGTGATGAAAAAATAAAAACATTTCTGATAGAATGTCTGCACATCATAGTTGATACATTTTTCATATCTCTTTATGTGCCACGTGTATTAGAGTACCCATGTGTATAGAACGAGTAGTCGAACAGATTTAACATAGTCCAAAATTCAATGAATGCGCAATCTTTAAACATTAGAAGCAACCCCAAGTAGCTGTCGCAAGAGATGAAATGCATTTATAGTACCCAGGAACTGTCCTGGAATCAATGTTTTTTATCCAACAGAGGGTACATTTCACATAAAATTGAGTGATGAATAAAATAAAACCAACATATATTTTATACCAGAGGGTTAAAGAGAGGTCACAGAATACAGAGACAGAAGGCAAAGAAAAACAGAAAACTTTGATATCTGTATTGCAGTGAGCATTTTTAGAGTGTAATTGAAGGAAATAGAGTTTCCTTTACAGTGCACTTAGTTATGACCATGCACTTCAAGTGAGTTGTCAGCCAATAAAAATGAGAGAAGAGTGACATCATGGAAATAGTGTTAAGATATCTGATAAGAAAATAGTCCCTGGTCAGTGACCAACGTAGATCAAGCACAAAGTGAGATTCATATGCTAAGAGTAAGAGGAATTCAGTAATGAAAGAAGAAAATTATAAAACGGAATTTTTTATTTGTAACTTTCAGAGTTCCCTGGGCAAAATTTGAAGCTAGTCCCTCACCTTCAGAGCACGAGCAGAACCCAATGAAAGAGGCAGACCACCCCAGATTGGTAGGTGTCAATTTTAATAAGCCAGGAAACTTATTTATATACAAGGCTTGTCGACAGTAGCCTCAAGACAAGTAAATTTCCAATTCGCCCACCAGAACCTTGTAAGTTTTCATAGAGGCCTTAATGAGGTTCAGTCACATATACCACCCAGAAGGTGTCAACAACATGTTACTCTCTCAAGGCTGTGTCCTTGAAAACTGCTCCCACTGTGGAAATGGTAGACAGAATGTACATTTCAAGACAGGAGAGAGGTGAAGACCCTCCTATTGCCTGAGTCCAGCTTAAGGGTCAACCAATGGTCACATCTCTCAGTGACGTCCTCCAACAGGAACAGAAAGAAATGATTTTTTTTTTCCTTAAAGATGTAAAACTTGTCATTGTCTTCAGTTATGAGAGGAAAAGAAAATGTCAAAACTCAACTGCTGAGTATAAGTAGATAATTTATTAAATTATTTTAGAACGATAAATAAAATAAATAGTATTAGTTCTACGTCATGTCCTCAGGTTTTTTTTTCAAATAAGTCGGTTATCAATTTCTTGGTATCATGTTTTAAGAAGTAAGACATTTTGGGAATTTGTGTGTAGAGTGGTATCTAACTGGTTTTGTCCTTGCCGTCAAGGCTACTCTGCCCTTCATCTGGTGTTGTCAGCACACCCCTACTGCAGCCTGTGTTCTCACTCCCTTTCTGTTTCTGTGTGGATTTACTAATACATAATCCAAGCAAGACAATTAATAGAGACTTTTTACAGAATATCATTTCTTATTTCTTTCCCAAAATTTTCTAAATCAGCTTCAAAAGTAACCGCTAAAGATAGTAGAAGATTACTAAAATGAAGTTGATTATAATCGTCAAGCCAAAATAATTGTTTCTATCATGGATACTTAAATGCATGACAGAACAAGATGCAACCTATTTTTGCCCAGAGAGGTTTCAGAATCAGATTAGTCCAAGAAAGGTGACTTTGTTTATTTCAATTATCTTAACAATTCAATTCTGGGTTTATTGTAATTTAACTCTACTTGGTTTGATTCATTCTTTTAAACCTAAATAATTGGATTCAGTTTTCTGAATTAGCTAATATTCTCTCAGAATCATATTATGAAACTGGCAGATATAAAGAACACAATTTAAAATATGCCTTAAACAATTCCAGGACACTTCAACCTGCATATATATAATATTTTTATAAATATACAAAATAAAAGGCACTCTGAAAGAAGGACATAGACAGGGCAGTTACCTATGTTTAAGCACTTGAAATTCCAGTAAACAGAAATTGAAACATCACCAAGTGTCCTCCAATTTGTGTTAAAAGGTAGAAAGTGCAAGGATTACTCGTCCCATTCTAACAGATTAGAAGCAATACAAATGATAAAATCCTATTTTATGTATATGTATATGTGTGGATGGATGTGTCTATGTATTATTTGTTTATCTGTTTATTTTTACCATCAGAATGCTGAGGACTCATCAAAGAAACCCGCCTAAATAAATATCAAGATGGAATGTGCAGATTCTAGGAGAGAAGAGATGTATGGGAGCTTCCATCCCTGTGGCCACTGGATAAGTGAGGAGCAAACACACCACAGAGAAGGGTAAGGAGTAAGTCAAACTTTAATGTCCTTTTAATAGCTGCACGTGGCCTGCTATGGGGAGTGGGATTCTGAAACACAGCACATCCACATCCAAATGCCGGTTCTTTCCCAGGGCCTTTGGCAGTTGTATGGTTTCAGTGCCCCTCAAGACAACAGCAAGGCAGGAGGGCTTGGAGAAACCCACGCCCAGGTGACCAGGCCTTTACCTCTGTGTGCAAGGTCACAGATTGTCCAAGGGTAAGGCAGGGCAGGGCAGAAAGCTAAGAAAGTTCCCCTGCAGACATGCACCAATAGCTCCACGGCCCACAAAGGACTGGGGCAGGCCAGGAGAACAGAAGGGAACCAGTGGATGCTCAAGGGCTTCCCTCCAGGCAGAGGGGTGGAGGCGGAAGTACTGTTGTTTCAGCTGCTCTTTTCCCTAGCCCGTCTGTGTGGATTGTAACACCTAGGTTCTCTAAGCAGGCAAAAAACGAACTCAAAACACCCATCCACGCTCATCCTCTTTCTCTCATCCTAAAAAAGAATGTCATTGTAACTCAGCATCCTCCCTTCCGTTTATTATGGTTGACAGCAGTGGTTCTGTGAGTGAACACCCTTGGAACATATTGTAATTATTGCTACAGTTTTTGTTGTCACTAATGAAGTCAGAGCATCATTTAATAAACATAATGTGCCTTAGAGGATGATACCCAGCCCTAATGTAGCAGCAAGGTGGGGATTTTAATAGGCTTTATACAGGCTTCTGCAAACCTTCCCAAATTTCCTTTAACCCAAGTAGTGGAACATAGCTAATTATATATGCAATCCTCAGATGACTTAATTGGAAATGGGTCTTGATTATTAAGGTTTCACCTATTTTATCTTGTTTAATGAGGCCAAAATTGACAACACTAAAACAGATAATTCAGCATCTACTTAATTTGCTCATTGCACAGAATTTTTTAAAAGTCTGCTAGGATTTTGATTAGGATTGCATTAAATTTACAGATTAATGTAGAGAGTATTGACACCTTACATGTACTGATTCTTTTATTTCATGACCATGGTGTGTATATATTTTCATTAATATAGGTATTCTTTAAATTCACTTAACAATTTTTATAGGAAAGAGTGTATATTTGCACATATACTGTTACATTTATCATTAACCATTTCATTTTCAGATAGTCCTCTAAATGGCATTGCTTTAATTTTATTTTCCAGTTTTTTCCCTATTATAGAGAAATATAGTTAATTTTGTATAATAATGTGGAAACCTACAACTTTGCTACAATTATTTATTAATTCTGCTTTTTTTATTCTTTAGAATTTCCTACAAAGACAATTATGTAATCTTTCTTTCAGATATGTGCATCTTTTGTTTATTTTATTTGCTTATTGCACTAGCCAAGATCTTCAGTAAAATATAGAACATAAGTGATGATAGTGAACACTGTCTTTTTCCTGATCTTAAGCAGAATCAAATAGTCTTTCAACATTAAGTTCAGTCTTAGCTATCAGCTTTTCATAGTGTTCTGAATAGCCTGAGAAAGTTCCAATCCATTCACTATAGTCTAAGCTTTATTATTATGAATGGACACTGAATTCTATCAATTTTTTCTACCTTTATTTGGGTTATTTAAAGATTTTATCTCATTTATTATATTAATATGTTGAACCATATTCACTGATTTTTAATATTAAAAGAACTTCCATTCCTGGAATAAACCCCACTTGATCACTCTGTATTATCTATTTTCATCAATTTTGTACATTGCTGAATTTGATTTGCTAACATTCTGCTAAGGGGTTTTGGCAGCACTCTATTTTTTTTCTATTTTGTAGTATGTTTTTCTGAGTTTGATATCAGTAAAACTGTTGCCTCAGAAAATGATATGGGATTGCTGGGTCATAAGGTAGTTCTATTTTTAGTATTTTAAGGAACCTCCATACTGTTTTCCATAGTGGCTGCATCAATTTACATTCCCACCAACAGTGTAAGAGGGTTCCCTTTTCTCCACACCCTCTCCAGCATTTATTGTTGGTAGATTTTTTGATGATGGCCATTCTGACCGATGTGAGGTGATACCTCATTGTAGTTTTGATTTTCATTTCTCTAATAATTAGTGGAAAACCATAATTCAAAAGGACACATGCCCCCAATGTCCATAGCAGCACTATTTACAATAGCCAGGACATGGAAGCAACCTAAATGTCCATCAACAGAGGAAGGGATAAAGAAGATGTGGTACATATATACAATGGAATATTACTCAGCCATAAAAAGGAACGAAATTGGGTCATTCATAGAGACATGGATGGACCTAGAGAGTGTCATACAGGGTGAAGTAAGTCAGAAAGAGAAAAATACATATCGTATATTAATGCATATATGTGGAATCTAGAAAAATGGTATAGATGACCTTATTTGCAAAAGAAATAGAGACACAGACGTAGAGAGCAAATGTATGCATACCAAGGGGGAAATAGGTGGGTGGGAGGAATTAGGAGATTGGGATTGACACATATACACTATTGATGCTACGTATAAAATAGACAACTGAGGGGAATGTTCTATTTAGCACAGGGAACTCTACTTAATGCACTGTGGCGTCCTAAATGGGAGGAAAATCCAAAAAGGAGGGGATATATGTATATGTATGGCTGATTCATTTTGCTGTGCAGTTAGAAGCTAACACAACATTGTAAAGCAACTATGCTCCAATGAAAACTAATTTAAAAAATGATATGGTAAGTGTTTTATTATCACCTATATTCTTAAAGAGTTTATGTAAGATGGGCATCAATTTCTTCCTGAAGTATTTGATAGAATTCACCAGCATCCATAAATGGCTACAGTTTTTATGGGCAAATGTTTAAATGCACAACACACTGAATGTCTATAATAGATATAGGACTTCTGAGGTCTCTATAGCCATTTTTGGAAAGTTCAAGAACTTTTCAATGTCTTTTACATTGCTAAATTTGTTAGCATAAAATTTCTCATAATATTTCCTTATTAGCCTTTTAATGTCTGCATGAACTGTAGGAATATCCCCTCTTTCGTACCTTGGCACTTTGTTTCCTTTTTTGCTTGGTTAATCAAGCTAGATCAATTTTATTTATTTATTTTTTTAAACTGAACTTTGTATCTCATTGATATTTTTTAAATATTCTATTTAAAAATGAATTTTCTTGATTTTCCATTTTTTATTATATCCTTCCTTCTAAGTATTTTGCTTTAGTTTACTCTTTCTTTTGTAGTTTCTTAGGGTGAAAGCTAAGGTTATTGTTTTCGAACCAGTTTTTTCCATTGTTGAAAATTTGATATTTTGTGTTTAATTTTCATTTAGTTCAGTATATTTTCTAATTTCCTTGGTGATACCTTCTTTAATCCCTGGGTTATTTAAAATGCCTTCTTTAATATGCAATTATTTTATCCCAGATGCCTTCTGTGATTGATTTCTAATTAATTCTGTTGTTATGGAATATTTTTGGCAAAGCAAATACAGTTGACCACAAAGGGGGCTTAGGAGTGCCAACCTTCCGAATAGTTGAAAATCTGAGTATAACTTTTAGTCAGCTCTCTGTTTACATGGTTTTTCTGTATCAGAGGTTCCAGATCCATGGATTCAGCCAACTGTGGATATAGAGTACTGTAGTACGTATTTATTGAAAAATATCAGCCTATAAGTGGATCCACACAGTTCAAACCTGTGTTGTTCAAGGGTCAACTGCACTTCACATGACCTCAGTCAGTTTACATATATTGAGACTTATTTTATGGAACAACATATGGTCATCTTGGTGTGATGGTTAATTTTACGTATGAGCATGATTGGCCATGAGGTGTCCAGGTTACACATTATATCTGAATGTGTCTGTGGGTATTTCCAGGTGAGATTAGCATTTGAATCAGTGGCCTCTGTAAAGTAAATTGTCCTCCCTAATGTGAGTGGGCATTAGTCAATCCATTGAGGGCCTGAGTAGAACAAAAAGCAGGAAAGGACTGGGATTTACACCATCAGCTCCCTTGTTCTCAGGGTTTTGAATTCAGGCTAAAATACACAACCACTTTTCCTGGATCTCCAGCTGGCAGAAGGCAGATTGTAGGACTTCTCAGCCTCCATAATCACATCAACCAAATTCTCATAATAAATCTCCTTTATAGATGCAAACTGGATGTATATATGTATGTATGTATATGTACATAGATATACATACACAAATACATATGTGTATATTGTGTGTATATATACATATATGTATATACATGTACATATACATATATTATTTGTTCTGTTTCTCTGAAGAACCCCGACTAATCCACTTGGCAAATATCCCCTGTTCTCTTGAAAATTGATTGTTTATTCTGTTAATATTGAGTGTAATGTTCTACAAATGTTAATTAGGTCATGTTGTTTGATAATGTTGCTCAAGACTTCTATACCCTTACTAAATTTTTCCACTTGTATATCAATTACTGAGAGAGAAGAATTGAAATTCCAACTATATATGTGGAGTTTCCTATTCCTCCATGCAATTTATCAGTTTTTCCTTCCTATATTTAACAGCTCTGTTCTTAGGTGCTTGCACATTTAGAAGTTTTCATCTTTTTGATGTATTTACCCACTTAACATTATGATTATCTCTCAATATCCTTTCTAATCTGGAAAAATCTAAAATGCATTTTTTAATATATAGGCATTCTAGCTTACTTATGATTAGTTTATATAAAATATATCTTTTCTATCCTTTTTTATCTTAACCTACCTGTTTCTTTTTAATTTAAAATGGGTTTCTTGAAAACTGCAAATTTTTGAGACCTCTTTTTTGTCTGATTTGAAAATATTTGCTTTCTAATTGTAATGTTATAGCATTTACTAATAAATTAAATATTTCTATTTTCAATATTTGTTAATGATATTTTGATACTATTATTCAATGGGTCACACTTTTTAAATACATTTTTTTCTCTCTTTTGGATTGAGTATTGTATTAGTTTGCTAAGGCTGCCATAACAAAGTCCAACAGACTAAGTGGCTAAAACAACAGAAGATTATTTCCACAGAGTTCTGGAAGTGAGAAGTCCAAGATCAAGGTGTTGTCAGGGTTGGTTTCTGTTGAGGCCTCTCTCCTTGGCTTAGAGATGGCCTTCTCCCTCTGTCTTCACATGGTTTTCCCTCTGCATGTCTTTGTTCTAATTTCCTACTCTCCTATGACCAGTATGGACACTGGTCATATTGGGTTAGGGCCTCCTGCCCCAGTGATGATATTTTAACTTAATTATTGCTTAAAAAACCCTATCTCCAAATAGAGTCACATTCTGATGTGCTGGGGGTTAAGACTTAAACATATGAATTTTGGGGGTATACCATTCAGCCCATAAAAGATAAATATTTTAGGGTTCCATTTTTATTTCCGCTGTTGCTTCTTTTGTTATATCACTATGTGTTATTTACTTCTTCATTTGTTAGCCTAAAATTTAAAATACATATCTTTAACTTGTTACTTTATACCTACAAATAATATTATGCTAACTCAGTTTAAGATAGGAAACTTAAAATATTCTTTTATTTCTCTTCTCTGGTCATTTATACTCTTTTTGTTATATAATGTTCTCTTACAATCCCAAACTCACTGCTATTATTCCTGCTTTGAAAACTGAATTGCTTTTAAATAAAAATTTTAAGTGATAGAAATTTCTCCTCTGTTTATTTCTGTTTGGTACTCTAATGAAAATATATTAGAACTCTTGATATTAGCTCACAAGTTACTGAGGCTCTGTTCAATTATTCAGCCTTGTTTTTCCTCTCCCTCTGTCCTTTGTTTACATAATTTTGATGGCTGTGTCTACCAGTTCACTGATTGTTATTTCTGTAATGTTTAAGTTGCTCTTAGTTCCAACTAGTGTATTTTAAAATTTCAAATAGCATATATTTCTTCTCCTGAAATTCCATTTTTGTCTTTTAATAATTTTCCATTAATTGCATATTTATATCCATACTTTCTTTTATATATTTAGCCTAATGATCATACTTCTAATAGCATTTTATGAACCTTGTCTACTGATTTCATCATCTCTGCCATTGATTGGTTTTCTCCTATTTATTGTTTATTCTGCTAACTGCATCAGATGTTATTGCTTTGTTGCATGTCTAGTAATTTTTATTGGAGTCTAGTAATTTTTATTGGATTGGGCCTTTACATTACTGAGTGCTATATTTTTTAAAGTTTGTTTTTCTCCATATTGAGTATATAATGCTTAAAGAAGTTACGACACATATAGTGTGCGTGATCAATTTGAAATTGTTTTAAAAAAAAATATTAGAAAGATTTTTACGTAGCTTTTACTCTAGGACTAATTTAATATTGCTATTAATGCTGGACCATTCTTGGGTCTACTGAATGTCATGGATGATAAACGAAGACTGTCCACTTTGGATGAAAAAACTTAAAATGTTTTCAAGCTCTGTGTGAAGTTTGTAAATTATTCAGACTATAGCTACCTGATTAGTTTTGGGCAGTCATGTGCAGTTTCACCATATCTTAGTATTTAGCCACAGGTTCAAGGGGACTATTATACTGAGTTCTAGAGCTTTTTCTTTGTATGGCATCCTCCTCTTTGATGTGCATCTAACAAATTTCAGTCATTCTCCCTGAAATTTAGTCTCCATCATATTGAATGAGTAATATCACCATGCTCTGTTTAGGATACCCCTCTCTGCACCATGGCCCCAAAAGTATTTCCATTCTGGTGAGGGTCAAATTTCTGTATTGTATCTTTTCCAGTTTCTGAAAATTATTCTGTATTTTATGTGACAAATTTTCTAGCTATTCATTGTAGGTTAATTCTGGTCCATTATGATTGATTCATAATGTTTGATAATAGACACTGAAAATAAAGTTCCAAGAATCTTAAAAATTAAAGTAAGTATAGCACTGCATTTTTCCCCCAAATGATGAATTTAAAGGTCTTCTATTTTATGTATTCCATAATTAATAGAGTTTGAAAGTAATCCCTATATAAACAAAGTCTATGTATTTAAAGAAATATGAAGATATCTGATGTCTCAAGCAAAATTGAGGCTTTTATATTGATTTTACTATAATCAACATAAAGTCATTAATATTTAATTTCACTTACACTTCTGTATAAATAAATTTAAAAACCCCTGATAATTCAAAAGTCCTACAAGATAAAATTATATCAGAATTCTCCAATAATTGCAAGTTTAGGGTTTTCATATCATCAAACTTGTTAGTAAGAGTGAAGCCACAACTGAAAAATAAAAGAAAAAAGAACATCACTATCAATCCTAAAGTTATAAATATGCATTTATATTTCATTATGAAAAATCAGCACCTACTTATTTGGAAATTTAGATGGGGTGCTAGAACTGTTAGACAAAGACAACTAACCAAAGATTGTAAAAAATAATGGAAGACCTTGAAATTTCCATATTCATTAAGGAATTTGAATCTATATTTATACAACCTCCATTAAGTACTTCAGGAATCTTATATGATTTCCTGCATGCTTCCAAACATCAAAGAAAGACAAAATAATCACATATAAATTATTGAAGAGAAGAGTATGAGAGACAATATCCTAAATCATTTTATGAGGACTCCACATTCTTCATACCAAAGTCTAACTAAGATTTTCAAAGAAAATAAAATTGTTATCCTTATTCAAGAATATTTTAAAATTACAAAAAAATATTAGCAATCAAATTAGTGCTGTAATAGTGAAGCAGAATAGAGAGGCTGAAAATAATCTCACATACATAAAGAAGTTCAATTAATAATAAAAGTTAAAATGCATGGCAATGTCTTTTCAATTAATGAGGCTGGAGCAATTGGTTATCTATAAGAAAAAATAATTTTCCTGACCCCTAAATCATACTGCAGAAACAAAATTTTGTATGAATGTTCATTTGAAATATAAATAGTGAAAAATAAAGCATTTGACTATCTTGATTACTTGAAGTCGAGATAGAAGTCTTAAAAGGGCCACAAACCTCATAAAGTATTTTCACTACTGGAAGAGACTGTTAATTTGAACTACTTGTGAATTAAGGAATTTTTGCATCAAAATTTATGATTAGAAGAGTAAAATAGCAAACACTTAGCAAGAATATGACTGTTATTTATATATACTTGAACATGTGTGTATGTGTGTATGATATAATAGGGTTTACATCATCTATCTGTTTATCTAAGGAAGAATGACTTACACCTAGTATTCATGAAGAATTCTTACAAACTATGAGAAAATGACATACATCAATCCTATAGAAAAAGGGCATGGTTTTTGAACAAGCATTTTGCCACAAAGAAAGATATCAACCCCGAATAGCCAAAACAATCTTGGGAAAGAAGAACGGAGCTGGAGGAATCACTCTCCCTGACTTCAAACTATACTACAAGTCTAGAGTAATCAAAACAGTATGGTGCTGGCTCAAAAATAGACATATAGAGCAATGGAACAGGATAGAAAGCCCAGAAATAAACCCACACACTTATGTTCAATTAATTTACGACAAAAGAGGCAAGAATCAATGGAGAAAAGACAGTCTCTTCAATAAATGGTGCTGGGAAAACTGGACAGCTACATGTAAAAGAATGAAATTAGAACATTCTCTAACACCATGTACAAAAATAGACTCAAATGGATTAAAGGCCTAAATGTAAGACCAGATACTATAAAACTCCTAGAGGAAAACTTAGGAAGAACACTCTTTGACATAAATTGCAGCAAGATCTTTTCTGATCCACCTCTAGGTTAATGAAAATAAAAACAAAAATAAGCAAATGGGACCTAATTAAACTTAAAAGCTTTTGCACAGCAAAGGAAACCATAAACAATATGAAAAGACAACCTACGAATTGGGAGAAAATATTTGCAAATGATGCTGCTGACGAGGGATTAATTTCCAAAATATACAAACAGTTCATACAGCTCAATATGAAAACATACAACAACAAACAGCTCAATCAAAAAATGGTCAGAAAAGCTAAATAGACATTTCTCCAAAGAAGACATACAGATGGCCAACAGGCACATGAAAAGTTGCTCAATACAGCTAGTTATTAGAGAAATGCAAATCAAAACTACAATGAGATATCACCTCACACCAGTCAGAAGGGACATCATTTAAGAAGTGTACAAATATTAAATGATGGAGAGGGTGTGCATAAAAGGGAACCCTACTGCACGGTTCATGGGAATGTAAATTGGTGCAGCCACTCTGGAAAACAGTATGGAAGTTCCTTAAAAAACTATAAATAGAGTTACCATTTGATCCTGCAATCCTACTCCTGGGCATATATCTGGATAAAACTATAATTTGAAAAGATACATGCATCCAAATGTTCATAGCAGCACTATTTACAATAGCCAAGACATGTAAGCAGCCTAAATGTCCATCAGCAGAGGAATAGATAAAAGAGTTGTGGTATATATACAAATTGGAATATTACTCAGCCATATAAAAGAATGAAATAATGCCATTTGCAGCAACAATGGATAAACCTAGAGATTATCATATTAAGTGAAGTAAGTCAGACAGAGAAAGATAAATATCATATGATATCACTTATATGTGGTATCTAAGAAAAATGATACAAATGAACTTATTTACAAAACAGAAACAGATTCACAGACATAGAAAGCAAACATATGATTACCAAAGGGGAAAGGGGTGGAGGGGATGAATTGGGAACTGGGGGTTAACAGTTACACACTACTATATATAAAGTAGATAAACAACAGAGACCTACTATATAGTACAGGAAACTATATTTGATATCTTGTAATAACCTATAATGGAAAGGAATGTGAAAAAGAATATATATATATGTACACATACACATATATATATATATATATATATATATATATATAAATATATAAAACTGAATCACTTTGCTGTACACCTAAAAACTAATACAACATTGTAAATTAATTATACTTCAATTTTAGAAAATGTTTTAAAAAAAGATATCAAAATTACCTACAAAATAAGGTACCACTATACAGTAATTAGAATTATTAAAATTAAAACAGCTGAAAGTTTTTAAAAAAATATTGTCTGGGATGTGGAACAACTAGGACATTTATCATTGCTGTTTGGAGTGTAAATTAGTACAACCACTTTGAAATCTTTAGGCAGTTACTGTAAGCATAAGCATGATCTCTGCTCTCAGAATTTTGCTACTGTATATATATATACTCAAGAGAATACCTACTTTTGTAGTAGATATTGCCTAAAGATTTCAAAGTGGTTGTACTAATTTACACTCCGATCAGCAATGATAAATGTCCTAGTTGTTCCACATCCCAGCTAATGGGAAGCAGCCGCATAGCACAGGGAGATTAGCTCCATGCTTTGTGACCACCTAGAGGCGTGGGAGGGAGGGAGACTCAAGAGGGAAGCGATATGGAGATATATGTATATGTATAGCTGATTCACTTTGTTATAAAGCAGAAACTAACACACCATTGTGAAGCAATTATACTCCAATAAAGATGTTAAATTAATTAATTAATTAATTAATTTTAAAAAGAGAATATCTACTTTTGGCAGCAAAAAGGTAAGTAATATACATGGAAGAAATATTATTAGCAGCCAAAATGGCAGTAATCCAAATATCAATCAAAGATAGAATGGATAATCAAAGTGCAGTATTTTCATAAAATGCAATTCTATATATTAACGTAAATTAACAAACCATTGCCACACATAATGCCACGGAAGAATCTTATAGAAGACTCACAAATACAGTACTGAGTGAAAGAACTGAGGCAAGAATGCTTATACATTTTGATTCTTATGGTCAAAATAAGCAACACTGAGTCATAGTGATAGAAGTGGAAATATTAGTTATCTGTTTCAGGAAAGAAGGTAAGTGCCTTCAGTATGAACTTCTGCTATGCTTATAATTTTCTCCTTCTTGATCTAGAGAATGGGTATAAGGTTGTGATGACTTAAAAAAATCATCAAGCTACTCACTTTCAGTGCCTCAAAAATACTATATGTCAACCATTTGGGGAACATTTTATATAGATATTTTTCCTTCCATCAATTTTTTGCTCATAATTTTAAAAATAGGAAAATCAAATTGGACAGGGCAGGGATTGGTTATTGACATGAAAGCTGAGAAAATTATTTTAATTATATTCTCTGAAGCTGTTATATGGACAGAAATGAGGAAATAACTTGCTTAACAATCTGATATGTGGTAAATTATAAATATTTTTTCAGAAGAATTGATTTTATTTTAGTTCTTCTAAGACATGATTAAGAAGAGAGAATTAGACTTGAAGGTTGAAGATAATTTATTTCAAATCTGAGAATGTTTTTTGATATAAAATTGAGAAAAAATATGCTATGAAGAGGATAAAATTTGGTTATTAAGGATGTTATAGAATAAAATAGTCTGCTGGAAATATTTCCCATACTGTTGTAAAATTTAAAGCAATCAGATAAATTAAAAAAAAACATTGTAGAAAATAACTGTAAATGATCATAATTTTAAAACAAATTCTGTAGAGTTACACATTTTTGTGTGTTCACTAAAAATAATTAATTTGGAGACTAGGTTTTATTTGAAGAAAAGTTTAGGGGAACATGATAGATGCTGAGGACCCTAGAACTTTGAAAACCATCAGATGAAATTTCGGGTAAATTTGCATGATTACTGACTTTCATTCATTGTATAATAAAGTTTATAATCAAAGCCTTTAGCACTAACCGAAGTCTTACTTTGATTCAGAGCCCTTTGAAAGCTCTTTATGGGAAGTTCTGTGAATGTTGACATTTTTCAGAAAATTTTATGAATGGATCTTCAGGAGTATTGCAAAGAAGCTATCATAAAGCACTTTGCAAATGGCTACAAGGAAATAGGTACCACTGAGTTTAGCCAGGGGGGCCTGACCCCACGCAGTCATGAGGTGTTGATCATTTGGCAGGTTGAAAGGTCTACCAATTGTCTGCCAGGTTATAATAACTTGCCCTCTAATTCTTAGATCCTCTGGTCAGAGGGCAAGACTCTTTTTTTTTTCTTTTTACAATTGGGCATAGCATAAACCAAAAATTTCAAGCAGTTATGCTCAATGACATTGTGTAAAAAAATGCTCTTGAAAAGTACCATTTATGGTGATCTGAAATATCTCTTCTAATCAGTGGACACTTGATTTACATTAATCATCCTGTTCCTTCTTAGAGATGACGTCTGAGAGAAACGACAGCAGTAATGAAATAAAAGTAATGATCCAACACAAAGTTTTTAAACATAACTTAATAATTCTCAATATGGTGTCTGAAGGATAAAGTAATTGAAAAATACAACAAAATATCTGTAGTAATGTCCTCTTTACAGAAAGAGTTAAGGTAGTTTTTTAATATATATTAGACCTCCGGTTCACAAAAGTAGATTAATCATAACGCTTGGTCCATTACAGAGTTTTATCAAAGAATTGTTCAATGTTTTACTTTTTATTTAACAATAAAATAATCAGCACACAAAAACCACCTCATTTTTTCTGCAATAAGAGATGGCCAGACTTATGAATCTGTGCTGATTCTGGAATAGTTGCTAATGATTTGGCTGGAAGATCAGTTTGTTGGAAAGAATAAGTTTGAAAAATTGGTTACAGGAAGATGTGGGAATGAGGTATGTGAGTGGACCTCTTAGAATAGGCTAAATGTTAATATATTTGTGTCCCTCATAAATGACTAACCAAGGGCCTCATAACACAGGAGACTGTCAACACTCAGGGGAATAAAATGACTGATTCTGTGGGAAAACTATAGCCTGTCTTTCCAGTTAGGCTGGCATTTACTCAATATGCCTATGTAAAGAAGAAAAAAAATAAAAAACAAAGAAGTGGCCATGGTGACAGAGATTCATGGGCTCAAAAACATGTGCTTCTCTTCACCAAAGCTAACTGCCACAACATGTTTAATCTTCCAAAGCAAAGAAAAACACTGAGTGCCTACTCCCAAGGCGGGGGGCAAACAGTCATGTGATGCTTGTTTTATATATTGGAATCCACCTATCATGAAATGTGCAGAGGTTTGTCCTCCATGGAATAGGCATATATTCTGCAAATGGATTTACCTTCTTTGCCCATAATGCTTCTTTAAGGCCACCATCTGTGAATTTATGGGATGTGCTACCCTTCTCCTGGTATTCTAGACAACATTGATCCTGATGGAATATTATTTACTTTTACAGCAAAATAAATGGCTGCAGTGGACTCAGTCTTATGAGATTCACTGGTCTTAAGAAATATCCCATTACCCAGAAGTGGCTGGCCTACTGAAGACTCAGTGACAGTACCAGTTGAAAGACAATACACTAAATGAATGGTGCATTATTTTACTAGATCTAATATATGCCTTAAGGAAGTAATTCTATGGTATTACCCCTTCTCCAACTAGAACACATGACTCCAGGAATCAAGCGGTTGAAGTATGGCTCCTCTCACTAGTTTATGTATTACCCTACTTTTAGAAATTCTGCTTTCTCCCTCCACAACGTGAGCTTCCCTGGTAAGGCTGTATGTGTTCTGAGGGTATAGGGAGACTGCTGGGCTGTTTCTACCAGGGGAAAAAAACCAATTGTTCCATTAAATTGAAAGTTAAATTTCACACCAGGCCATTTTGAGCTCTTGAGTATATTTTGAACCCACAGTCAAAGATACGGGTTGCTCTTGTCAGAAGTAATTTATATATATATATATTCATAAAAAGAAACTGGGGTGCTGCTACACTAAAGAAATAGGATGGACTATATCTGCAACTGGAGGATTCTCCATGGTTCAGCACCCTTAAATATCCAATAGTAAAAATAATATATAAGTACACAAACTACAACAATGATCAAAACAGGCATTTTGATTCTTCAGGAATGAAGATTTAGAACACTCTATCAGAGGAAAAAGAATCCTGACCAGCTGAGGTCATTGCTTAGAACAAAATGAATATAAAATACATAGTGTATAGTGTAGAAGTTGTTAATCAAGTGGTACTACATCTAGAAATAACAAATAAGATATTAATTTCAGCTGAAGATGTCCTACACTTCTAGGCCATTACCTCTTTAGACCTAAAAACGCACACTACTCCATGGTGCCTAAATCAAATAACCCTAGTATCTACATGTCCAGGCCTCTACTATGGCAATATTCATAAATTTGTAGGTGAAATCATAGTTTTATACCTATTTTTCTTGAATTAGCCTAAAATATTTCAAAAAATGAAGGAATGAAGGCATTATAAATATCACCTATGGTTTCATGACCAGCCACTGAATTGAGGATTACAATTACTAAGGCCTGTTAGCTACTATACACACACACATGAATCTGTATATTTTTTCTTCCTCCTCAAATATTATTATAGTATACAATTTACTATGTAGACTTTACGTAATAGGGTAACCAGATTGGAATGTGTCTGAATTGGAGGATATAACATAGCTCAGCAACGGACGGTGTGACTCTCACAGATACGGAGTCAAGGTTAGGCATTTGTCATCCTTCATTTAAGGGAGATAAATTTCAGATGTTTATGGAAAGGTGTATATGGATGCTGAGTAGCCAAAGATATGAATTATTTCAGTTATTAAGCTACTGTCTCTCCGCTCCAAAATACACGAGTTTGTGCTAAGTTTTGTGATGCTGAGCTGGGATGATAACCACATCTCTGCTTTTTCAGCTCTCTCCTTGTGAGGTTCTGTCAATAAAATCACTGGAGGAGGCTGCAGGTTGGATGATGAAGGCGTGTTCTCCTACTGTTTGCTTCCTCTTGAATTCCTATCTATTTTCTGTTCCTCTGAGATTTCACCTTCACAATACTTCTTCACCTTGGCAGATAGTCATTTCCTGTAGCAACAGAGCTTTTTTAACACCGGCTCCTTGGCATGCCCTCAATAGACTGATTTTCCGCAGAGGCTCACTGGAGTTAAATTTCACCAC
The DNA here is from genome assembly GCF_965194825.1 of Balaenoptera physalus. Lineage (NCBI taxonomy): Eukaryota > Metazoa > Chordata > Mammalia > Artiodactyla > Balaenopteridae > Balaenoptera > Balaenoptera physalus. Next base: position 157,589,412 of record NC_138890.1, read on the forward strand.
CACAGCATTACTTTTTTGAGCTTCCAAATTTTTAATAATTCCAAGTTTTAATAATTCTTCCCTCTATTTTCTCTGCCCTTAGTTTGATAGCTGCTAGAAGCTTTGGGGATGCATCAGTGCTCTTTTTTTCTTTTATCAAATTAATAGCCTTAAATCCAGTTAAGCATTCTTTTTATTAAATTCCCTCTGTTAAAATATCTTGAGTGATATCTATTTCCTAACTGAACTCTGTCCAATAAATATAGCATATCTTTTTTTCATTCTTTTATTTTTTTTATTGTTTTCTGTATCCTTGTATTTAAATACATTTCTTTTAAGGAACTTAGAATTTGGTTTTGGTTATTTATTCAATTTGAAAATCACTTTTTTTTGAAAATCAAATTTTATTGGAATTGATTTATAATTTTATTATGTTTCATGTCATGACTGACATATTTTCGTTTAACATCAATTTTCTGGATAAATATTACATGAAAGGTAATGGAAATACAGATGCAGAGAATAGATAGATAAATGATAAATAAATGGATAGATAGATAATAGGGGTAGAGATATGAAAGGATTAGGTAAGTACTGTATGAAAACAATTTATTTTATAAAAATATATTGTGTTATTTTACCAGCTTGGAAAAAAATCTCAATTTGCTCAAACTCCAATTTCTTCATCAACTTAAGATAACATTTACTTCAAATGTTGCTGTTTGATTTAAAAGAGATAATGTTTGTAAAGTATATAACAGTGTTCAGAACACACTAAGAAATTTGATAGATATTAGTCCTGTATTTCATTTTTCTATTTTCCCCTCTATTTTAAATATCATGAATAAAATTACAATTACATGTAAAAAATTAAAAATACATTTCTATGATCACTAAAGGTAAACCTTATTCATTTCCTTATCCAGTGCAATAGCATACATCTAGACAGGGTAAAAAACACAGATAATTTTTGTTTTTAATCCATGATTTACCTCCCAGATAAACTCTTGTAAGGACATGTATTTATCTCCCTTTATCTGTATAAATAAATAATATTTCTCCATAAAATTTTTAAAATATCAGATGGTATTAAGTACTATAAAAACTATCCCAGAACATGGGAAAGAGAGAGTAAGACAATGGTTGGGACAGGTAGATACCATTTTAGATATTATTTTAAATAATATGTTCTAAGAAGTTCTCTCTGATGTAAAAGTTGAGAAGCCACTTGATTGAAGTAAAAAATTTCTCTCTGACTTGTAAACTAAGTGTGGAATATATGTTTGAAGCTGAAAGGAGACTTTTAATTATCCTGCAATACATGATAGGAACATTGACCAAGATGGTAATGGTGGACAAAGTGACAAATAGACTGTGGGTTTAGTTTGAAGAGTCCTCAAATTTATTCACGGATACAGAGACAAAGAGGAGTCAAGGACACCTCCAAAGTCTGGTACTGGTCAATCAGAAGAAGAGAATTACCATTTAGTGAAATATAGAAGGCAGTGAGAGGAGGAGGGTTAAGATTAAAAGTTAAGTGTGGATGTAATACGTTAAAGATGGTTCTGTGAAAGCCAGGTTTTGAGTTATATACATATATGATTCTGTTATTCAGAGGAGAGGGCTAGATTACTGGAGATATATAAACTTGGAAATTTAGCTAATGTAAATGTCATTTAACAAAATAGAATTCAGGAACTGTGTGTAAACATCGAAGTAAAGAAAGGAGCAACAAATTGTATCAAATATCTCAAGTAAAATGAAGGAGAATTATAGACAATAGGTTTTGGAAACAGGGAGGTCAGCTCTGACTAAAGCCAAAGATAGTATTTTTATATGGATAGTAAAATCACCAAGAATCAACTACAAGTAGTGTTGGAGAAGGTGAATAATCCAGGCACCTGTGATATGGATTGAAAGACTATGTTTAAAAAGAAAAATTGCTGTTATTTCAGTAATGCATTTTACTTAAACATTTGTTAAATTCAGCAAGAGGCAGATTTTCAGCTAGAATAGAATTTTCTTACATAAATGCTGTTAATTTACTTTGACAATAGACGAATTCATTATTTTTCTAACACAGAGTTTCCGTTATATTTGGTCTAAATACTAGTGAATGTTCATAGCGTTCAAGCAGTTTTCTGTATTTGTAGAAGTTTGGAAAGTGAGGCATGTTATAACCCCTATAGTGGAAACATTAAAAAATTCTCTACAAAAAAAACTCACCTATGGTAACTTTAGCCATAATTCTAAAAATTCTGTACACAGTGAACACTTCTTTTTTAGCAGACATTTAAAATATAATATAGAATACTGTCTGAGGAACATCTATTTATGAAATACTTCTCAAAAGATATAATCTTGCTGTAATAATAATCTTGGTTCATAGACAGAATAATTATGGCTAAGACTAATTATTGACTCTGGCACATGGAAAAAAGGCAGTGTGCAAATATTGGCTGTCATAGTACTGTTTTATTAGTCCTCCCCTCCATTACTGAGTTGTAATCTGAACTACAGTACAGGAATTTAAGAACTACAGATTTACAGAGTGTCAGAATAACCTCTGTCAGGAAACAGCATGCGCCATCATAATTACTTTGCCATTGTGAATTTACAGAGCTTCATATAATATTGAAATTTCTCTTATTACCTTAACAGCTATACTATCTTGAAATTAAACATGTCAAGCAGGCAATTCCCTCTCTAATATAAAGTAAAATTCAGTTTAGACATTTTTATTGCATGAGAACTGTGAACACCGTAAAGTTAAGATTTATGTATTTGACATAATTGCCCATTAAAGTGAGGTGGAGGCATATTGTTCGTTTTCAGTAAAGAAAAATCACTGAATCCAATTCTAAAATATATGTTAAGGTGTAATCCGTTCCAGTGTATTTCCTAGACATTCGAGCTAATAAAATTTACCCTACTAATCATCCCTTTTACAAAGTTAAAAATCTCTTAACATGGCTCTGCTGGGATTTTTGTTTGTCCTGACAATTATTTCAATATCCTTACTGATTTATTCAATTTGTTTAGAGTGTACTAGATTTAGTATCTATTCATGTTCACTAAGTACTCTTCTAAGTGTTCATATGTTAACGTTTTAATTCTCAGAATAATCCTTTAAGGTAGACGTTACTCTCATTATGGTCCAGTCTGAAGAGTTGAGTAAACTGAGTCATAGAGCAGTTAAATAATTTATCCAACATAGAATAGTTAGGTCCAAAGTCTGAGTTTGCACCCAATTGTCTAACTTCAAAACTTGGGCCCATAATGACTACACTAGTGCTGGTTTTATTTATACTTTAACCACAAATTCACAATTAGTCTGTGGTTAGTCATTCATAGATGGAGAAATAAAAATTTATGAAGCTGACAGGATTAATTTCACAATAATCTCATGGACAAAATAAAATATATAGAAAATATATTGAGATAAAAAGACTGTAAAAAATTTTCTAAATAATAGTCTCAAAAGAAGGCTTGCATTTTAGCACAGAAAAAGATATTATTCAATAATATTCCTAAACTAACACCTTTACTTCAGTAGAAAGGAGGATTTTATGTATATCTCTTTCTAGAGCTGTCTATCTACCTATAAGTCAAATTACACCACACCATGTCACTGGTGTATAAGCTAAAGAGGTGAGAAATATTTGGAAGAGCTCAGAGAGGAGATTGGAAATAAACATTTTTACATTTCCAACTAGAACTGACTGTTTTTTTTTAACATCTTTATTAGAGTATAATTGCTTTACAATGGTGTGATAGTTTCTGCTTTATAACAAAGTGAATCAGTTATACATATATATATATCCCCATATCTCTTACCTCTTCCGTCTCCCTCCCTCCCACCCTCCCTATCCCACCCCTCTAGGTGGCCACAAAGCACCAAGCTGATCTCCCTGTGCTATTCGGCTGCTTCCCACTTGCTATCTGTTTTACATTTGGTAGTGTATATATGTCCATGCCACTCTTTCACTTTGTCCCAGCTTACCCTTCCCCCTCCTGTATCCTCAATTCCATTCTCTAGTAGGTCTGCGTCTTCATCCCCGTCTTGCCCCTAGGTTCTTCATGACCTTTTTTTTTTTTTTTAAATTCCATATATATGTGTTAGCATATGGTATTTGTTTTTCTCTTTCTGACTTACCTCACTTTCTGTGACAGACTGTAGGTCCATCCACCTCACTACAAATAACTCAATTCCGTTTCTTTTTATGGCTGAGTAATATTCCATTGTATATATGTGCCACATCTTCTTTATCCATTCATCTGTTGATGGACACTTAGGTTGCTTCCATGTCCTGGCTATTGTAAATAGAGCTGCAATGAACATTGTGGTACATGACTCTTTTTGAATTATGGTTTTCTCAGGGTATATGCCCAGTAGTGGGAGTGCTGGGTAGTATGGTAGCACTATTTTTAGTTTGTTAAGGAACCTCCATACTATTCTCCATAGTGGCTGTATCAATTTACATTCCCACCAACAGTGCAAGAGGGTTCCCTTTTCTCCACACCCTCTCCAGCATTTACTGTTTGTAGATTTTTTGATGGTGGCCATTCTGACTGGTGTCAGATGATATCTCATTGTAGTTTGGATTTGCATTTCTCTAATGATTAATGATACTGAGCATTCTTTCCTGTGTTTGTTGGCAATCTGTGTATCTTCTTTGGAGAAATACCTATTTAGGTCTTCTGCCCATTTTTGGATTGGGTAATTTGTTTCTTTGATATTGAGCTGCATGAGCTGCTTGCAAGTTTTGGAGTTTAATCCTTTGTCTGTTGCTTCATTTGCAAATATTTTCTCCCATTCTGAGGGTTTTCTTTTCGTCTTCTTTATGGTTTCCTTTGCTGTGAAAAAGCTTTGAAGCTTCATTAGGTCCCATTTGTTTATTTTAGTTTTTATTTCCATTTCTCTAGGAGGTGGGTCAAAAAGGGTCTTGCTGTGATTTATGTCACAGAGTGTTCTGCCTATATCTTCCTCTAAGGGTTTGATGGTGTCTGGCCTTACATTTAGGTCTTTAATCCATTTTGAGTTTATTTTTGTGTATGGTGTTAGGGAGTGTTCTAATTTCATTCTTTTACATGTAGCTGTCCAGTTTTCCCAGCACCACTTATTGAAGAGACTGTCTTTTCTCCATTGTATATTCTTGCCTCCTTTATCAAAGATAAGGTGACCATATATGAATGGGTTTATCTCTGGGCTTTCTATCCTGTTCCATTGATCTATATTTCTGTTTTTGTGCCAGTACCATACTGTCTTGATTACTGTGGCTTCATAGTATAGTCTGAAGTCAGAAAGCCTGATCCCTCCAGCTCCGTTTTTCTTTCTCAAGATTGCTTTGGCTATTCGGGGTCTTTTGTGTTTCCATACAAATTATGAAATTTTTTGTTCTAGTTCTGTGAAAAATGCCAGTGGTAGTTTGATAGGGATTACATTGAATCTGTAGATTGCTTTGGGTAGTATAGTCATTTTCACAATGTTGATTCTTCCAATCCAAGAACATGGTATATCTCTCCATCTATTTGTATCATCTTTAATTTCTTTCATCAGTGTCTTATAATTTTCTGCATACAGGTCTTTTGTCTCCTTAGGTAGGTTTATTCCTAGATATTTTATTCTTTTTCTTGCAATGGTAAATGGGAGTGTTTCCTTAATTTTGCTTTCAGATTTTTCATCATTAGTGTATAGGAATGCAAGAGATTTCTGTGTATTAATTTTGTATCCTACTACTTTACCAAATTCATAGATTAGCTCTAGTGGTTTTCTGGTAGCATCTTTAGGATTCTCTACAAATAGTATCATGTCATCTGCAAACAGTGACAGCTTTATTTCTTCTTTTCCGATTTGGATTCCTTTTATTTCTTTTTCTTCTCTGATTGCTGTGGCTAAAACTTCCAAAACTATGTTTAATAATAATGATGAGAGTGGGCAACCTTGTCTTGTTCCTGATCTTAGTGGAAATGGTTTCAATTTTTCACTATTGAGGATGATGTTGGCTGTGTGTTTGTCATATATGGCCTATATTTTGTTGAGGTAAGTTCCCTCTAGGCCTACTTTCTGGAGAGTTTTTATCATAAATGGGTGTTGAATTTTGTCGAAAGCTTTCTCTGCATCTATTGAGATGATCATATGGTTTTTCTCCTTCAGTTTGTTAATGTGGTGTATCACATTGATTGATTTGCATATATTGAAGAATCCTTGCATTCCTGGAATAAACCCCACTTGATCATGGTGTATGATCCTTTTAATGTGCTGTTGGATTCTGTTTACTAGTATTTTGTTCAGGATTTTTGCATCTATGTTCATCAGTGATATTGGCCTGTATTTTCTTTCTTTGTGACATTTTTGTCTGGTTTTGGTATCAGGGTGATGGTGGCCTCGTAAAATGAGTTTGGGAGTGTTCCTCCCTCTGCTGTATTTTGGAAGAGTTTGAGAAGGATAGGTGTTAGCTCTTCTCTAAATGTTTGATAGAATTCACCTGTGAAGCCTTCTGGTCCTGGGCTTTTGTTTGTTGGATGATTTTTAATCACAGTTTCAATTTCAGTGCTTGTGATTGGTCTGTTCATATTTTCTATTTCTTCCTGGTTCAGTCTCAGAAGGTTGTGCATTTCTAAGAATTTGTCCATTTCTTCCAGGTTGTCCATTTTATTGGCATATAGTTGCTTGTAGTAATCTCTCATGATCCTTTGTATTTCTGCAGTGTCAGTTGTTACTTCTCCTTTTTCATTTCTAATTCTATTGATTTGAGTCTTCTCCCTTTTTTTCTTGATGACTCTGGCTAATGGTTTATCAATTATGTTTATCTTCTCAAAGAACCAGCTTTTAGTTTTATTGATCTTTGCTATAGTTTCCTTCATTTCTTTTTCATTTATTTCTGATCTGATCTTTATGATTTCTTTCCTTCTGCTGACTTTGGGTTTTTTTTGTGCTTCTTTCTTTAATTGGTTTAGGTGTAAGTTTAGGTTGTTTATTTGAGATGTTTCTTGTTTCTTAAGATAAGATTGTATTGCTATAAACTTCCCTCTTAGAACTGCTTTTGCTGCATCCCATAGGTTTTGGGTCATCGTGTTTTCATTGTCATTTGTTTCTAGGCATTTAATTTCCTCATTGATTTCTTCAGTGATCTCTTTGTTATTAAGTAGTGTATTGTTTAGCCTCCATGTGTTTTTATTTTTTACAGATGTTTTCCTGTAATTGATACCTAGTCTCATAGCGTTGTGGTCGGAAAAGATACTTGATAAGATTTCAATTTTCTTAAATTTACTAAGGCTTGATTTGTGATCTAAGGTATGATCTATCTTGGAGAATGTTCCATGAGCACTTGAGGAGAAAGTGTATTCTGTTGACTTTGGATGGAATGTCCTATAAATATCAATTAAGTCCATCTTGTTTAATGTATCATTCAAAGCTTGTGTTTCCTTATTTATTTTCATTTTGGATGATCTGTCCATTGGTGAAAGTGGGGTGTTAAAATCCCCTACTATGATTGTGTTACTGTCGATTTCCCCTTTTATGGCTGTTAGTATTTGCCTTATGTATTGAGGTGCTCCTATGTTAGGTGCATAAATATTTGCAATTGTTATATCTTCTTCTTGGATTGATCCCTGATCATTATGTATTGTCCTTCTTTGTCTCTTGTAATAGTCTTTGTTTTAAAGTCTATTTTGTCTGATACGAGAATTGCTACTCCAGCTTTCTTTTGATTTCCTTTTGCATGGAATATCTTTTTCCATCCCCTCACTTTCAGTCTGTATGTGTCCCTTGGTCTGAAGTGGGTCTCTTGTAGACAGCATATATACAGGTCTTGTTTTTGTATCCATTCAGCCATTCTGTGTCTTTTGGTTGGAGCATTTAATCCATTTACATTTAAGGTAATTATCAATATGTATGTTCCTATTACCATTTTCTTAATTGTTTTGGGTTTTTATTGTAGGTCTTTTCCATCTCTTGTGTTTCTTGCCTAGAGAAGTTCCTTTAGCATTTGTTGTAAAGCTGGTTTGGTGGTGCTTAGCTTTTGCTTGTCTGTAAAGGTTTCAGTTTCTCTGTCAAATCTGAATGAGATTCTTGCTGGGTAGAGTAATCTTGATTGTAGGTTTTTCCCCTTCATCACTTTAAATATGTCCTGCCACTCTCTTCTGGCTTGCAGAGTTAAAACTGACTTTTTAAAGTTTTTTTTTTTTAATTGCAATGGGTAGGGTATAGTATAGTTATATATGAATCTAAATTTTTGAAGGAATCATGAAATATATCTGATACAAGTAATTTAATCCATTAACCCTGATTTATGTTAAATATAAAACAAAACTTTGATTATTTCAAAATGGATTTTGATAATCTTTCAGTCAATCCTAATTACAAATACATTTTAATAACATTTTTGTGAGAAAGAATATAAATCTAAGGATTCTTTAAAACTGTTAATTACAATATCTGCAAAATCTAAAACAGTATGTTCTGTAGGGTTCTAATTTAAAAATTACTTTTACAACATTAATATGGGAAATATTATGTATAAAATTTCATGTCGTATCCAAAATTTGGTAGTGTGACACATGTATAATCTTGTATTTTGTAGTTTTCACATTTGGTCTAAACTTATTCTAGACCAAGCAGTTATTTATATGCTGCATCCTATCTCTGATATATTTATTTTTGCTTTAATAATGACGTTTGAATGCTTACAGTGTATTTGACACAAAGAGACAAAACTTGGGATGAATGAAATTACTGTTTGGACATGAATGTCAGTTTTACATTAGAAATAGTAATTATATTAATAATATTCTAAGTAAATGATATTAATCTGCCAATTTAAAATGCTTCAAATTGCATAGCAAATAAATTGAAATATGATATTAATGGATTTAACTAAGTTTATAATAACAGAGTGAATGAATTTTTCTATGAAGAAGTAGCAATTTAGAAAAGCTTCTGTGGCAATGTTTTGAAGAATGTAAATATTTCTAATATCAATCCTGAAAAGTCACTCAAAAATTACAATGTTTATGAGTAAATCATTTCTTCACATAGCTTAATTACCTGAAGAAAGGAAAATCATTTTGGTTAATTGATAAATGGGTATAAAAATGCTTCAAAATTAAGGATAATAGCCTCTTTGTTTATTAAACTGGGGCTATAAATAGAAAGGTTCGTTTTAATATTATCTATAATTTTAAAATTGGTTATTAATGTGCTTTTAAAATACTTAATATTTAATGGTTTTTTAATAACAAGTTTCTCAGCCCATTTCATTAAAAGTTTTTAAAAATTATTAAAAAATTAGCCCGTAAAAATTTGAAAAACGGTGTCTTCCATTAATTCTGTCATTTCTGAAATAATCAATACTGTGTTTAAATTCGTGCTCCAGTTATGTTAGTAGAGAATCCTATGTAGTAGGAAAGCAGGTGCCATGGGCTAGAACTTCTCAAACAGCCCTCAGTTACATTAAGATGGGAATGTTCAATGTAGGGAAAAAAAAACGCTTTTTCTTTATTTTTACTGACTTCTTGTGTAAGTGGGACCTAAGTTATATGGAAATGGCATGCTTGCTAGTAGCATCCAATTCTGGTTGTCATATTTTCAAAGGAAATGGAGAAAATAGTGATGATTCAGTGAAAAAGAACCTAAATAATGTGGTACATAGAAGTTGGGCTGTGTGATACATGTTGAAAGAATTGTTCACTAAGGAGAGAAAAAAGTTTAGATGTGACGAATTTGTGATGATTTTCCATGAGAAAAATTTCAGTTGTTTCTCTCTAGAGATATAATTACCAGATATGAGAAAATGGAATTCATATGGGAGGAATTTAACGTGTAACATAAATCAATTAATTGACCAATATGATATAAAAAAATAAATTGACTACACAGGATATTTTAGAAGCTTCAATTTTTCCCCCCAAGAGCTAAAAAAAAAAAAAAATCCCAAAGAATTTAAGTGTGCAAGATACTGTAGTGCTGCTAATGCTTTAAGTGTGCAAGATACTGTAGTGCTGCTAATGCTTTAAGTGTGCAAGATACTGTAGTGCTGCTAATGCTGGTATTGCTCTTAATTTAGTTAATGATGGTGATCACTACAATTACTCCTTTCAAACTGACTCTAAAATTATTGTTTTGTAATAATATATAAGGATGTAATAATAATAATAATATATGAGGATATATGTCTGTTAATTATCTAATAGTGTAAGTCTTTTCTCTATTAAGCTTCAACATAAGGACCTAAAATTCCAAGTGAGTTAATTATGCAGGCAGCAGTGAGCCATGGAAAAGAGCCTCAGCATATCTGGTGAACATTTTTAGTCATCCACTGAAGCCACACCCATTTATGCAGAGCCATTCTTCTGTTGAAGTTATGTGACGTCTCACAATTATAGGCATGGGAAGAAATATTAGAAAGTGTTCAGGGCCTCACAAGAGTTCATTCATTGCAGTCAAATGATTACTGTTTTCCTTGGAACTACAGCCAATTTAAGTGATCCTCTAAGCAAAATTGTAAACAACTGACAAATCCAAGTGTATTTGCAAGAAGAATTTTAACCCACAGAAATATGTTTATCTTCATATCAATTTATATTCCATCTTTCCCCAGGGAATACATGGATCTTTTTACTCTTCCTATCTCAGTTGGATTAAATATTTATTGCTCTTGTGAGATAGCTAAGTTGCACAAAACTTTATTCATTAACATTTAAAATAGCATCTCATGTATTGATGAATTCCTCTTTCAAACATATGCCTGCAGAAACAGATGAAAGGTTAGTGATTTATTATTGCAAGAATGGTAACCACTGCTGCCCATTTCTAATAAAAGGTATCAGAAACGTATTTTAGATTCTATGGAAGGATGCCATTTAAAATAAAGGTTATTACTATTAAGAATATTAAGTTAAACATGAAAATGAATTGTTACATTATTTCTAGTGTTTCCTCTCAACTCACTAACACTCAACACTACCAAAAGTATATTACTCTTCAAAATTCTTTAATAATGTTAGATCTTTTCAAGGTATTAGCCCAAACACAGAAAGTTGTTAGTTAGTTAATTAATCAATGAGAGAGAAGTGAAAATATAAAAACATTGAAAACATGGTGAATATATAAGTCAAAAAATAGATAAAAGAGAGAAAAATAACTCATGGATCCCTTCAAAAAGTGAGATTTTACAGCTAGAAGCAACACATGTTAAACCATCTGTATAAATAATTTTTGTTGGGAAAAGTAATAATCTACTGTAAAGTTTCAATGTCTTCCTATAAAAATTTATTTTCATATGCACAGGTTTAAAGTTCACTTGTGGTTTGGCTGATCTTGGTGGGCTAGGTAGTTCTGATCAACTTTATAAGTCTCATTTTGGGACCCGGGCTGAAGGAGCACTGTTAGTGACTATTTGGCATATGTTATTCTCACCATGGATCAACAGAGTTCAGGAGCAAAAATCCATCATGTTACACACTCACATTCCATTGGCCAAAATCAACTCTACTAATATGCCCAGTATCAATGGGACAGAGAGTGATACTCTGTCCACAGTTGGAATCACTGAAAAATTTGCACCTCAAAGGAATGGGTGTAATACTGCAAAGAAGAAAAACAAAAGGGAGTGATAATCGAATCTAGTACATCAATCCTATCACTATTTTGAAAGGATAGCTTAGAACTAAGCAATTTCTAATTTCTTTTCATATATTCTTTCCTTAGTTTCAAAATTTATACACTATATAATTCTGTCTTTTAAAGAAAATGCACTTTAACTAATGAGACCTAGAAGTCAAATTAATGCATTTTGTTTTCATTTTTTTGTAACTTAATCCCCTATCCAGAATTCAACCTGTCAGCGTACTGTAGAATTTTATTTATTGGCTTTAATTAATATTGAATACAAATGTATCTTAAAACCGTAGTCACCTTTATGGGAAAAAGTGATAGAAAGTTAAATTAGATTCACAGTAGAATAATCATAAATCTGTTTTATACTGAATGTCACAAAAATACACAGTTACATCCACTTTCTATTGGTATTCTTATTCAGCCTGAGATTACCTTGTGGAAGTGAAACTATGAAACTTACCACAAATAGAATTATGACTGATTGATTTAAATGCAAGTAATATCTAAAATGCCTAATGACTACCAATATAAATTAAGAACAATAACTAAAATCCTAAATCGTCCTTGAAATTTTACTGGCAATCTTTAAAACATACATTTATATTTTCAGTAAAATTAGATAATGTAATTGAATTGCTTAAAAGTGAAAGTGTATACAAATTCCTTAAATCTTTTAGACAGGTCACTACTGAAATGAAAATATTTATTATTTTTTTTAAGCAAGTGGAGCTCATGGAAAGCATTGCAAACGAGATTCTTTCCATTTGCAATGATATACTGGACACAAGAAAATTCAAAATCTGCCTTAGCTCTATTAGCTTATTAACTAACCATATAACATATTTCTTTGGAATGAGGAAATTGATCATTTCTGCTCACATATATATTGATCCTCACTGTGAAGAATTCCTCTCCATAATTTTTCAACTTTAAGTGTGAATAAAGATTTTATTTAAGTATATGCATTTAAATCCTTCTACAGTGAAAGAATGATTTATGTCTTGCTGAACCGTGTGCATAACTGTGGGTAGCTAAAGAAACTATAGGCTTGGACAGGTGGGTGTTGTCATGGTTGAATGTCTTGCTCAATAGACCGTAAGAACAAATTAAAAGCTACATTTTACAATTTTAGTTATCACATTGATTTTGCAGGCTGGCAGCTGGCAACCCCCAGAGGAATCAGACAGTCTCACATTCATTGTGTTTAAAAGAAAAGTTCCACTTTCAGTAAGCCTGGCCCAAAATCCAATGAATCTTACATAAATGAGGTAGGGAAATTATCTGTTAATTTTAAGAATTGGCATATAGTCTTTTGAAAACTTCTTGAAAACGTTTAAGGCAATTTGTTTCACAATTCACAGTTAGAATGGTACCACTAGTCCTTGGCTATCCCACAAGGTAAAGGTAACCCACAGTCATCACGTACAGGATGAATCCATCACATTTAGAACATTTTCATAGTGGTTAAGATTCAACGTTTGTCATTTACACATATGATTTTGGGCCCCAGGTTATCCAATAAGTCATTAACTAAAACTGGGAAGGTTATATTACTTCTCTATCTTTCACTTTTAACTGAAACAGTCCCATTGATAGTAAGTAGAGCTGAGGATGAAGATTAAATATATTGAAATGTGTGAAGATCTTAACATGGTTTCTGGTACAAACAAAGATCATTATTTATTTATTAGCTTAGTTTCACTATTGAGATATTACTGAGAATTTATCACATACTAAGCCCTGCTCTAAGTTTTGAAAGGTGTATTCTTCAAAGATGTTTTCGCAGTAGTTAAAATAATCATCACTGTTTTTCATATGAAATGTGAAGAGAAGTCAATTCCTAAATTCATACGTTGAAATATAGACACACCACATACTGAACCCAGCAATCTATCTTTAACCCCTAATCTCCACTCCTTCTTGCCTAAAATAAAATATTATTCACTAAAAATGTTCTTTCAGCAACGATTACACGCTTATTGATATATACTTACCAATTTACCTATTGAAATTTATACTTGGATCACCTTCATCAGTTGCATACAAGTGACCATTACGTATTTAGAGTAGGCAGTAAATTCTGCGTGGTTTTGTGTATTGTTTTCAATTATTCCAGAAGATACGGATTGGCTTAACTTTATAAACTAGTAGGATTTTCAATGTGGGTAACAGATTATATGTAGGTAAAGTAAGCAGATACATACAGAGTGCATTGCTGACAGGAACTCTTTAATCTGACATAGCACCTGCTTTTCCAAATTTTGAAATCTATTATTCTGAATTAAGATTTGTTCAACATTTTTGAAAGAATAATATATCCTTATTTGATTTGACAAAGATTCATTTTTTAAGTTTTTAATTCAATGTGTTATAATCCATTAATATCATTATTCTTTTTGATGTTCAAATTGTCCCAAATTTGGCCAATGTAAGTTCCTTCCAGCTGGTGCCATAGTTCCTCTGTCATGTTCCCATCTGGTATTTTCAGAATATTAACAGGCTAAATTTAAAACTCCATGGAGAAAAATATGATATTTTCCAACATGTTTAATACAGAAACAAAAATTTTGCCATACGTAGAAAGCAAAACTTAAAAGTAATTGCCCTAGTCACTATAGATTCTTAATATTGCTGCAGTATTGTGAAGAGAACATTACCGATGATGACAATTAGAATAACACAACTTCAAGTTAAGGTTGCTCTTGTATTTCACTTTTCTATCGAAAAATATTATTTCCAACAGAGAATCTTGAAATACTCAAGAAATAATATTTCAATATAACATCTATTTACTTTTCAAAATCACTTAGGCCCACACATGCAGCTGCATTTAGCTGGTGGATATTATGGAGCTGGAGGGTCTAAGGTGACCTCACCCATAAGTATCTTATACCATAAAATATGAAATGTCAGGGGACCAATTTGCTACATCCTCTCTAAGCTCCAGGTCTCCCAGTTTCCTGCAAAACTTGTGGCAATCTGGACAGGTCTTACAAAGGATCTGAGTAATCCCCTATGGTATTTTGCCTTCTGCTAGACTCATTCTGTTGCATTATGTTTTACTGTGTTATGATCTAGTCCAGCCTATTCTTTATTAAAAAAAAAAAATTCTGATGTGCAAACCAGTAACTTGGATTCCAGCCTCACTAACAGGCAACAAAAATCTGTTTAACAAACACTAATACGAAGGAGGTATTCATCTTTCATATTCTTCTTTAATGAGGTATATGCCCTCATTCAAGTTGTATGCTACTTTTTAAAAGACCTGGAGGCATATTGGTTTTATAGAGCCACTGAAGGAAAGAACAAAATGAACTAATACCAGGCAATGGTGTACTAATTTAACGTCATCCTATTTTCACAATTTCAAGTCGATATTGTAGGAGGCATGAAAAAATTGAAGTACTCTTACAAGAGCATTCACTATTCTATTTCATTATGAAATCCCTATGCAGGTCATTATATGATACCTGTATAGTATACAGAACCTTTCATTAATACCTTAACATATTGATGACTCTCTTTTTTCCTCTTTGTTGAGAGCCCAACATTGTACGACCCTGATCAGATTTCCTCCTAATACCTCCTTACTGAGCATGAATCCCACCATGGGATGCCTTATTGCTCTCCTTCCTTTCATGTAATAACCAGGCTTCTATATTAGCATGTCATTGTGATATGTGGAGAAACTTTGGGTCTGAGGTAACATTTTCTTGGTGCTTTCTTAGTTCTTTTGATAATCACCCTAATGCCTATTTGTTTGATTCCAAGTGTGTGAAAACCATATTATGTATGCTTTGGAAGACAAGATTTTCCAAAATTATAGATGTTTGCTAATCTAACTCATACGTTTATTCCTCTGCTTGCTTAATTTCTTTGTTCATTTTATTGTACATTTTTCACACCTCATGTATGACTGCGTATTATAAGAAACATGATTAAGCTACTTATATATCTTTTTTTACTCCCTATTGCATAATAGCTACTCATTTTTAAAGGATAATCTACATCTAAAGCAAAGAATATAAGCTCAATAAAATACCGAAGCCTATTACATAAGACTTTTGTGATAGATGGTATCATTTTTGTGGTAGATGTTAAGGGGATCTACTGAGTGAAGGACTTTGAGATAACCATTGATAATATCACCAAAAATAGGAAGAAGCATCAATGTGTAAGCAGTGGGAGAAAAAAATTTACATAACATTTGTCTTTATATACTTTATATATCTACCTGAAAATATATCTAAAACTGTATGAATTATAAATTTTTATTAATAAGAATCTGTTTAGATTTTCATAGAAAAAGAGGAGTTCTGAGTCAGTCTACATAGAAAGAAATACTGGAGTGTTGTCTTTCTGGCCTCATTTTCTCCTTAACTACCTTGCTCATACACATGGTGGGAGGTGACTAGTATAGTGGGTAGGCCTGCTAACAAATTCACATCAATTATGCTATTAAGCTGGGCCAGTAATGAGGGAAATGTGGGATCTAATTGTCCTTTATTATGCTCATGGGCATGCAAAGAATTTCATATGCACACACACATTCATTCTTTGGATGGAGCAAATATATTCATATTTCCTGCAGATTTAACAAAAATTAAGATTTAACTTTCCCACACAGGCTAAAAAGTCTGAATTTGGAGAAAGAATGGACAGAGAAAGAGGAAATATGATATATGAGTGCCATTCTTTGAAATATACTCAAAACT
The DNA here is from genome assembly GCF_965194825.1 of Balaenoptera physalus. Taxonomy (NCBI): domain Eukaryota; kingdom Metazoa; phylum Chordata; class Mammalia; order Artiodactyla; family Balaenopteridae; genus Balaenoptera; species Balaenoptera physalus. The sequence continues at coordinate 157,605,726 of NC_138890.1, forward strand.
CCTAGATTTTGGATTTTTGGAAACTTATCTCTTTTCAGTTGTTTAGAAATCAGAAGGGAAAGAAGGCAGTATTAGCATCCCAAAATTTCAAACTCTGTATTGGGTCTCAAACTACTCTAAGAAAGAAAATTGAAATTGTTGTTTTTGTTTTAATTTTAGAATTTTATAGTATAAAATTATATATTTATTTTATAAATTATATATTATATAAGTTATATAAATATATATTTATAGTATAGTAAGTACCAATTTTATTGGTAGGAAAAATATTAAAAAGTCTTTACCTCAAATAAAATATATCATCTATCTCTGTGAGTACTAGAAATACCTATGGAACTTATTTTGGTGGGTGGGCTTAAAATTGTAATTAGCGTATTATAACTGTAAACTCAGTAAGAAAGTAGACAGTAGTAATTTGCAATTCATCTCTGTTAACAGTACAGGTGTATAAATTTTAATTATTATAACCTGAATTAATTTAGAACCAAACATGGGTATATCTTATTGCTATAAAGTAATTCATAGAGAAAATTTTATCTGCTATAAAAATAATGGATTGATCTCGTACTTACAACTTTCTTTTCTTTTCCGTTTTTAGAAATCAAAGTACATTTGTATGGTCATATGTCATAGTGCTACTTAATTAGTACTTTCACAGTCTGAGAATGCATGAAATTTATTTGATAGCACTAGAGTTCAGAGGACAAGGCTTATTTTGAAAGCAAAAGTGATGTTTAATTGATTGCCCTCCAATATCCTTAGCAGAGTGAATTATAAGATTCACAAGGAAGTGAACAACCCTGTTGTTCTTCAAAGACTGGGCAATAAGAAAGAAGGAATAAAATTTCTGCTGATGATACTGTTGACATCATTTTTATATTGTTTGAATAGACATGCACAATGAATAGATTTACAAATCAGCACACATATTTGTACTGCCTTACATTAGGCAGCCAATTCTTTGTGGGTTCACACACACACACACACATACACACACACTAATCTCCCCATGGATACTGATGAGTAAAATATTCTCCCTTTGAAGTAAGCTTGGGGATATATGAAAAGTGGAGCAAGGCTTCTCGATACACAATGATATAAAAATAGATAAATTAATAAAAATTATATGCATTTAGCAAAAATGAGAGTAAGAGAGAACCAAAAAATATATTTACAGACATAGGCCATACACTCATTATACTCATGACCTTACATTCTGGAACAAGCATGAAATGAGACTCTTAGAGATTTGAATCTCTTTTTCCCTCAGTTGGCTTACGTTATGCTATGATAATATATGACAATACTGCTTCCATAAATGGAAGCATATAATACTCTAAGTATTATATGCCGCATTACATGGCTTCTAAACATAAACTGTCTATTTCATATGAATGATCTGCTATGAATTTTTAAGCTGGAAGCAAAACTGTCTGCTGGGCTTATTATGAGAGAAATTTTAGGTCTCATACATGGAGACAACATACGAAACTTTCAAGAATAATTTTGACTTAGTGTGACTTTGGGCAACTAAATGCTGTGGAAACTACAACGTGTATTCCATTTTCTCCTCCAAACGTGGAATTTAAAAATATCAATCAGAAGGAAAGTAAAGATGGATATATATATGTTGTGTGTGCATATATACACACACACACACATTTATACACACACACACACCTATATATTTGTATATACACATATACATCTATATAAAATTTCCCAACAGCAAAAAAATAAGAAGAAATAAATTGATAATATAGTATTTGAAACACATAAATGAAAACCTCTACGTAACCATATAAAACCATATGTTTCCTCAATAATAACTACGCATTTGGGCTTATTAAAAATTTAGCATTGTAAAACTTTAAAAATTATTAATGAAATAGATAATAAATAAACAAATGTTAAAATTAAAGTGTATGTATTGGTAAATATAGAATAAAATAAATAGTAATGGGCATGATTCACAGATATATTTAATAAGGCAAATGTTTTAAGTTGTGAATATTATGCACGCATTATGTTTTCAATTTTATATAAGTAGAAATAGAGAAACAGACAAAGAGAAATAGACATGATAACGATCTTACAATGATGGAAATGAGTGTAAATTTACTAAGAATTAGGAGTCCAGATAGGAGGAAAGAAAAGCAAAGAGATTTAGGATTTGCGTAATACAGTTAGCCAGTTGGAACTAGGGAGCTAGATATTGAAATTTTACATAGCAAAGCACAACACATTATTTTCCAAAACATATACCAACAAACGCGAAACAGAAAAATCCCACAAAGAAAAATCATTGTATTCTCAGTTTGTCATGCAATAAGACTAGTAAATAATGAGAAGAAAATTGATGGAGGGGTGTAGGGATACCATTCACTGGCATTTTAGGACAAGAAAAGGAAAAAAGAAACAGAGAAAAAGAAAGATTGTATTTTTGAGCTTCATAACAGGTGTTTTTTTCTTTTGTCATTTGCTCTGAGAACCTAGAACAAATCTTTTCTAGGAAGTGAGCCTTAAGGGACAGTTAATACAAGGTGCAGCAGTAGAAAACATTTCTTCTCATGTTAAACCCTCTCACTTTTGGTTGCTCTTGGTTTTCCCCATCTAAAGGGAAAGATCTGCAGCGGTTCCAGTGAATGAAGCTAATTGAGCTGCTACAGAATAAAAGAAGTCAAGTCTTCATGATACTCCTTCTTCTTTGCTGATTTGACAACAATTTTAAATTACTATAAAGCAATATTATTCAAAGGAATTTAAGACATATTTTAAAATGATTACATAATGCTGATGAGCCCATACTTTTAATGATTCTGCTATGGAATGTTTGAGTCAATATTCATTAAGTAGAACTGAATGGACTTTCACCGGTCATTCATTTACTCATTCAAGAAATATTTATTGAGTATCTCCATAAAAATTTCAGGAGATTGGATATTTGAAAAATACAAGATTCTAGAAAGCATACTCATGGAATATGTTTCTTTAAAGGCAAAGGATAAGGAACAGAAAGAGAAAGAGGGTGCAGTCAAATTTTGGTGGGTCTCAGAAATCAGCCAGTCAAGTATTCCCAGTGTCCGTATTCTGACATTGACCATCAAGATCTATACAAAACTTTTAGCTTTGGGAAGTCTCAATAGAGAAGTTCCCAATGGGGATTTTTATGCCCTTGTGGTCATGTGGTAAAGCCAGGTTTTCTAAGTGTACTAGTTTAAAACCACTAGTAAACATACTGTTCCCAGGGTGTTCCACACTTTAAGCAGCACAGCATAAAGCCCTCCATTCTTATCATAGCCAAGGGTTAAAGCCAGATATTCAGGAGACCCCAGAGATATTTATTCCAGCCTTAAATCAACTCTATCTTACATTCTTATAATGTGCCGGGCTCTGTTCTAAACTCAGAGGATACAGTGGTAAACAAAAGAGACTCTATTTCTGTCTACATGGAGGAGACAAAATAAATAAGTTAAATAAATATCTATTAAGCTACATAGTGGTAATGCTATGGAGAAAATTAAAAGAGGACAAAATATATGTTGTCAGAGGTGATGCAATTGTTATTTTACATCTAGTGGCCAGGAAAACTTAATTTGCAAAAAGTGAGTAAAGACATGAAGGAAATGGAGTGAGCCTTGTTTTTTGTCTGGGGGAAGAACATTCCAGGCTGAGGGAATAGCAAGTTTAAAGACCTTGAAATGGGACATACTGGATTGTTCCAGAAACTGATGAAGCCAGTGTAACGAGAAGACCTGTAGGAGGAGTTGAGGTAAGAGAGGTAACTGGAGGCAGATTTCATAGGACTTTCTCAAGCCCTTGTGAAGACTTGGTTTTTCTGAGTGAGATAGAGTCACTAGAGGCTTTTGAGCAGAGGAATGTTATATCATGACATGTTGGTTGCTGTGCTTAAAAAAGAATAAAGGAAGGTAATGACAGAAGCAGAAAAATATTCATGGGGACAGCAAACTCAGACACGGGTTAACGCTGGCTTGGACTTGCAATCCCTCTGTATATCTCAAAAACAATACAGACAGTCTCGCCTCAAATTTTACCTTCAGGGAAGTCTCAAACTTTAAATAGCACATTATAAATCACTAGCGGCTGTTCTCATCCTTATCTTGGCCAAGGGTCAGTAACAGACTTCCTGGTATCTCAAGAGATAATCAGAACTGTCCCCATGAGATATAAGATAGCTCTTTCTTACAGAGGCCAATTTCCTGACTCTTGGCCAAGGCTTTTTAATTATAAATTGCCAATAGCATCCTTTTTTTTTTTCTTTCCTGCATCTCTTGTACCACTTATAAAACTGAAAAAGAAAAAGAAAAAGCTACAAAAATACTATGCATATCATCCAATGAAGTATTGTTTTAAAGAAATACTTCAATTAATTAAATAGTCTGGCACAAATTTATTTATAATCATACACAATCTTGGCAATTATTTTACCTTTTTTGACCAGTATCCCCTTTTCATTTTTTGTCTGCATTTCATCCACATTTTAATTGTCTTCTTTTAGAGGTTATTCTAAAATTTTGCCTGAATGGTTTATTCTCTTACAAAGCATAGAGCTAATTAATATTTTTCTTGTAACAAGACATAAACCATAAATGTCTCTATCTCCCTTTAAACCTCCCTGCTTACTGTATTTTTTTGTACTTTATTGTTTGCTACTTAAATTCCACATCTTTAAACTCTTGAATTTATCAATATAACTTTTATTTACACTATTATTTATGTCCAATCCTTCCTTAAATTTACAAATATATTCCACCATCTTATTTTTTGTTGTTGTTTTTTTTTTTTAAACATCTTTATTGAAGTATAATTGCTTTACAATGGTGTGTTACTTTCTGCTTTATAACAAAGTGAATCAGTTATACATATACATATGTTCCCATATCTCTTCCCTCTTGCATCTCCCTCCCTCCCACCCTCCCCATCCCACCCCTCTAGGTGGTCAAAAATCACCGACCTGATCTCCCTGTGCTATGCGGCTGCTTCCCACTATCTATTTTACATTTGGTAGTGTATATATGTCCATGACACTCTCTCACCCTGTCACATCTCACCCCTCTCCCTCCCCATATCCTCAAGTCCATTCTCTAGTAGGTCTGTGTCTTTATTCCCGTCTTGCCACTAGGTTCTTCATGGCTTTTTTTTTTTTTCCCTTAGATTCCATATATATGTGTTAGCATACTGTATTTGTTTTTCTCTTTCTGACTTACTTCACTCTGTATGACGGACTCTAACTCCATCCACCTCATTACAAATACCTCCATTTCATTTCTTTTTATGGCTGAGTAATATTCCATTGTATATATGTGCCACATCTTCTTTATCCATTCATCTGTCGATGGACATTTAGGTTGCTTCCATGTCCTGGCTATTGTAAATAGAGCTGCAATGAACATTTTGGTACATGACTCTTTTTGTACTATGGATTTCTCAGGGTATATGCCCAGTAGTTGGATTGCTGGGTCGTATGGTAGTTGTATTTTTAGTTTTTTAAGGAACCTCCATACTGTTCTCCATAGTGGCTGTACCAATTTACATTCCCACCAACAGTGCAAGAGTGTTCCCTTTTCTCCACACCCTCTCCAGCATTTATTGTTTCTAGATTTTTTGATGATGGCCATTCTGACCAGTGTGAGATGATATCTCACTGTAGTTTTGATTTGCATTTCTCTAATGATTAATGATGTTGAGCACCCTTTCATGTGTCTGTTGGCAATCTGTATATCTTCTTTGGAGAAATGTCTATTTAGGTCTTCCGCCCATTTTTGGATTGGGTTGTTCGTTTTTTTGTTATTGAGCTGCATGAGCTGCTTGTAAATCTTGGAGATTAATCCTTTGTCAGTTGCTTCATTTGCAAATATTTTCTCCCATTCTGATGGTTGTCTTTTGGTCTTGTTTATGGTTTCCTTTGCTGTGCAAAAGCTTTGAAGTTTCATTAGGTCCCATTTGTTTAGTTGTTTTCTTATTTCCATTTCTCTAGGAGCTGGGTCAAAAAGAATCTTGCTGTGATGTATGTCATAGAGTGTTCTGCCTATGTTTTCCTCTAAGAGTTTGATAGTGTCTGGCCTTACACTTAGGTCTTTAATCCATTTTGAGTTTATTTTTGTGCATGGTGTCAGGGAGTGTTCTAATTTCATACTTTTACATGTATCTGTCCAATTTTCCCAGTACCACTTATTGAAGAGGCTGTCTTTTCTCCACTGTATATGCTTGCCTCCTTTATCAAAGATAAGGTGACCATATGTGTGTGGGTTTATCTCTGGGCTTTCTATCCTGTTCCATTGATCTATATTTCTGTTTTTGTGCCAGTACCAAACTGTCTTGATTACTGTAGCTTTGTAATATAGTCTGAAGTCAGGGAGCCTGATTCCCCCAGCTCCATTTTTCGTTCTCAAGATTGCTTTGGCTATTCGAGGTCTTTTGTGTTTCCATACAAATTGTGAAATTTTTTGTTCTAGTTCTGTGAAAAATGCCAGTGGTAGTTTGATAGGGATTGCATTGAATCTGTAGATTGCTTTGGGTAGTATAGTCATTTTCACAATGTTGATTCTTCCAATCCAAAAACATGGTATATCTCTACATCTATTTGTATCATCTTTAATTTCTTTCAACAGTGTCTTATAATTTTCTGCATAGAGGTCTTTTGTCTCCTTAGGTAGGTTTATTCCTAGATATTTTATTCTTTTTGTTGCAATGGTAAACGGGAGTGTTTTCTTAATTTCACTTTCAGATTTTTCATCATTAGTGTATAGGTATGCAAGAGATTTCTGTGCTTTAATTTTGTATCCTGCTACTTTACCAAATTCATTGATTAGCTCTAGTAGTTTTCTGGTAGCATCTTTAGGATTCTCTATGTATAGTATCATGTCATCTGCAAACAGTGACAGCTTTACTTCTTCTTTTCCGATTTGGATTCCTTTTATTTCTTTGTCTTCTCTGATTGCTGTGGCTAACAATTCCAAAACTATGTTGAATAATAGTGGTGAGAGTGGGCAACCTTGTCTTGTTCCTGATCTTAGTGGAAATGGTTTCAGTTTTTCACCATTGAGGACAATGTTGGCTGTGGGTTTGTCATATATGGCCTTTATTATGTTGAGGAAAGTTCCCTCTATGCCTACTTTCTGGAGGGCTTTTATCATAAATGGGTGTTGAATTTTGTCGAAAGCTTTCTCTGCATCTATTGAGATGATCATATGGTTTTTCTCCTTCAATTTGTTAATATGGTGTATCACGTTGATTGATTTGCGTATATTGAAGAATCCTTGCATTCCTGGGATAAACCCCACTTGATCATGGTGTATGATCCTTTTAATGTGCTGTTGGATTCTGTTTGCTAGTATTTTGTTGAGGATTTTTGCATCTATGTTCATCAGTGATATTGGCCTGTAGTTTTCTTTCTTTGTGACATCTTTGTCTGGTTTTGGTATCAGGGTGATGGTGGCCTCATAGAATGAGTTTGGGAGTGTTCCTCCCTCTGCAATATTTTGGAAGAGTTTGAGAAGGATAGGTGTTAAGTCTTCTCTAAATGTTTGATAGAATTCACCTGTGAAGCCATCTGGTCCTGGGCTTTTGTTTGTTGGAAGGTTTTTAATCACAGTTTCAATTTCAGTGCTTGTGATTGGTCTGTTCATATTTTCTGTTTCTTCCTGGTTCAGTCTCGGCAGGTTGTGCATTTCTAAGAATCTGTCCATTTCTTCCAGGTTGTCCGTTTTATTGGCATAGAGTTGCTTGTAGTAATCGCTCATGATCGTTTGTATTTCTGCAGTGTCAGTGGTTACTTCTCCTTTTTCATTTCTAATTCTATTGATTTGAGTCTTCTCCCTTTTTCTCTTGATGAGTCTGGCTAATGGTTTATCAATTTTGTTTATCTTCTCAAAGAACCAGCTTTTAGTTTCATTGATTTTTGCTATTGTTTCCTTCATTTCTTTTTCATTTATTTCTGATCTGATTTTTATGATTTCTTTCCTTCTGCTAGCTTTGGGGTTTTTTTTGTTCTTCTTTCTCAAATTGCTTTAGGTGCAAGGTTAGGTTGTTTATTCGAGATGTTTCCTGTTTCTTGAGGTAGGCTTGTAGTGCTATAAACTTCGCTCTTAGCATTGCTTTTGCTGCGTCCCATAGTTTTTGGGTCGTCGTGTCTCCATTGTCATTTGTTTCTAGGTATTTTTTGATTTCCCCTTTGATTTCTTCAGTGATCACTTCGTTATTAAGTAGTGTATTGTGTAGCCTCCATGTGTTTGTATTTTTTACAGATCTTTTCCTTTAATTGATAATCTAGTCTCATAGCGTTGTGGTAGGAAAAGATACTTGATACGATTTCAATTTTCTTCATTTTACCAAGGCTTGATTTGTGACCCAAGATATGATCTATCCTGGAGAATGTTCCATGAGCAATTGAGAAAAATGTGTATTCTGTTGTTTTTGGGTGGAGTGTCCTATAAATATCAATTAAGTCTATCTTGTTTAATATATCATTTAAAGCTTGTGTTTCCTTATTTATTTTCATTTTGGTTGATCTGTCCATTGGTGAAAGTGGGCTGTTAAAGTCCCCTACTATGATTGTGGTGCTGTCGATTTCCCCTTTTATGGCTGTTAGTATTTGCCTTATGTATTGAGGTGCTCCTATGTTGGGTGCATAAATATTTACAATTGTTATACCTTCCTCTTGGATCGATCCCTTGATCATTATATAGTGTCCTTCTTTGTCTCTTGTAATAGTCTTTATTTTAAAGTCTATTTTGTCTGATATGAGAATTGCTACTCCAGCTTTCTTTTGATTTCCATTTGCATGGAATATCTTTTTCCAACCCCTCACTTTCAGTCTGTATGTGTCTCTAGGTTTGAAGTGGGTCTCTTGTAGACAGCATATATATGGGTCTTGTTTTTGTATCCATTCAGCCAGTCTGTGTCTTTTGGTGGGAGCATTTAATCCATTTACATTCAAGGTAATTATCGATATGTATGTTCCTATTCCCATTTTCTTAAATGTTTTGGGTTTGTTATTGTAGGTCTTTTCCTTCTCTTGTGTTTCTTGCCTAGAGAAGTTCCTTTAGCATTTGTTGTAAAGCTGGTTTGGTGGTACTGAACTCTCTCAGCTTTTGCTTGTCTGTAAAGTTTTTAATTTCTCCATCACATCTGAATGAGATCCTTGCTGGGTAGAGTAATCTTGGCTGTAGGTTTTTCTCCTTCATCACTTTAAGTATATCCTGCCACTCGCTTCTGGCTTGCAGTTTCTGCTGAAAGATCAGATGTTAACCTTATGGGGATTCCCTTGTGTGTTATTTGTTGTTTTTCCCTTGCTACTTTTAATATGTTTTCTTTATATTTAATTTTTGACAGTTTGATTAATATGTGTCTTGGCGTGTTTCTCCTTGGGTTTATCCTGTATGGGACTCTCTGTGCTTCCAGGACTTGATTAACTATTTCCTTTCCCATATTAGGGAAGTTTTCAACTATAATCTCTTCAAATATTTTCTCAGTCCCTTTCTTCTTCTCTTCTTCTTCTGGGACCCCTATAATTCGAATGTTGGTGCGTTTAATGTTGTCCCAGAGGTCTCTGAGACTGTCCTCAGTTCTTTTCATTCTTTTTTCTTTATCCTGCTCTGCAGTAGTTATTTCCACCATTTTATCTTCCAGGTCACTTATCCGGTCTTCTGCCTCAGTTATTCTGCTATTGATCCAATCTAGAGTATTTTTAATTTCATTTATTGTGTTTTTCATTGTTGCTTGGTTCCTCTTTAGTTTTTCTATGTCCTTGTTAAATGTTTCTTGCATTTTGTCTATTCTGTTTCCAAGATTTTGGATCATCCTTACTATCATTATTCTGAATTCTTTTTCAGGTAGACTACCTATTTCCTCTTCATTTGTTAGGTCTGGTGTGTTTTGACCCTGCTCTTTCATCTGCTGTGTGTTTTTCTGTCATCTCATTTTGCTTATCTTACTGTGTTTGGGGTCTCCTTTTCACAGGCTGCAGGTTCCTAGTTCCTGTTGTTTTTGGTATCTGTCCCCAGTGGCTAAGGTTGGTTCAGTGGGTTGTGTAGGCTTCCTGGTGGAGGGAACTAGTGCCTGAGTTATGGTGGATGAGGCTGGATCTTGTCTTTCTGGTGGGCACGTCCACGTCTGGTGGTGTGTTTTGGGGTGTCTGTGGCCTTATTATGATTTTAGGCAGCCTCTCTGCTAATGGATGGGACTGTGTTCCTGTCTTGCTAGTTGTTTGGCATAGGGTGTCCAGCGCTGTAGCTTGCTGGTCGTTGAGTGAAGGTGGGTCTTGATGTTGAGATGGAGATCTCTGAGAGATTTTTGCCGTTTGGTATTACGTGGAGCTGGGAGGTCTCTTGTGGACCAGTGTCCTGAAGTTGGCTCTCCCACCTCAGAGGCATGGCCCTGATGCCTGGCTGGAGCACCAAGAGCCTTTCATCCACACGGCTCAGAGTAAAAGGGAGAAAAAATAGAAAGAAAGAAAGAAAGAGGATACAATATAGTGAAGTAAAATAAAGCTATTATAAAGCAAAGCTATACAGACAAAATCTCACCCAGAAGCATATACATATACACTCACAAAAAAAGGAAAAGGGGAAAAATTAATATATCCTGCTCCCAAAGTCCACCTCCTGAATTTGGGATGATTCGTTGTCTATTCAGGTATTCAACAGATGCAGGCACATCAAGTTGTTTGTGGAGTTTTAATCCGCTGCTTCTGAGGCTGCTGGGAGAGATTTCCCTTTCTCTTCTTTGTTCGCACAGCTCCCTGGGTTCAGCTTTGGATTTGGACCCGCCTCTGCATGTAGGTCGCCTGAGGGCGTCTGTTCCCCACTCAGACAGAACGGGGTTAAAGGAGCAGCTGCTTCGGGGGCTCTGGCTCACTCAGGCTGGGGGGAGGGAGGGGTACAGTGGAGGCGGGGCGAGCCTGCGGCGGCAGAGGCCAGCGTGACGTTGCAGCAGCCTGAGGCGCACCATGCATTCTCCCGGGGAAGTTGTCCCTGGATCACGGGACCCTGGCAGTGGCGGGCTGCACAGGCTCCCAGGAGGGGCGGTGTGGAGAGTGACCTGTGCTCGCACACAGGCTTTTTGATGGCGGCAGCAGCAGTCTTAGCGTCTCATGCCCGTCTCTGGGGCCCACGCTGATAGCTGCGGCTCGCGCCCGTCTCTGGAGTTCGTTTAGGCGGCGCTCTGAATCCCCTCTCCTTGCGCGCCGCGAACCAAAGAGGCAAGAGAAAGTCTCTTTCCTCTTCAGCAGCTGCAGACTTTTTCCCGGTCTCCCTCCCAGTCAGCTGTGGTGCACTAACCCCTTCAGGCTGTGTTCACGCCACCACCCCGAGTCCTCTCCCTGAGATCCGACTGAAGCCCGAGCCTCAGCTCCCAGCCCCGCCCGTCCCAGCGGGTGAGCAGACAAGCCTCTCGGGCTGGTGAGTGCTGCTCGGCACCGATCCTCTGTGCGGGAATCTCTCCGCTTTGCCCTCCGCACCCCTGTGGCTGCGCTCTCCTCCGTGGCTCCGAAGCTTCCCCCCTCTGCCACCCGCAGTCTCTGCCCGCGAAGGGGCTTCCTAGTGCGTGGAAACCTTTCCTCCTTCACAGCTCCCTCCCACTGATGCAGGTCCTGTCCCTCTTCTTTTGTCTCTGTTATTTCTTTTTTTTTCTTTTGCCCTACGCAAGTACGTGGGGAGTTTCTTGCCTTTTGGGAGGTCTGACGTTTTCTGCCAGCATTCAGTGGGTGTTCTGTAGGAGCAGTTCCACGTGTAGATGTATTTCTACTGTATCTGTGGGAAGGAAGGTGATCTCCGCGTCTTACTCTTCCGCCATCTTCTCCAGGTCCACCCACCATCTTATTTTACCCTTAAAAAAATTTCTTTTACTCTCCCTTTTTTTTTTAAAATAGACTTTCATGCTTAAGTTTATCTTTTAGTTATTTCTTCAGAGACTGTGTGGGTGGTAAAACTTCCTGCCTTTGGTATAGCACACAGAATGTCATTATTCCAACTTTACTGTTAAAGAAATATTTGGAACATCCTCATGCTTATGGCTCAATGGATTCATCATTTACTCAAAGATCTTGTTAGTTTTTCTTCAATTAAAGGGACCTAAAACTTTCACAGCTGGCTATCTCCCAATGGCTATTATAATCTCAGTCTCTTAGGCATGTATCCTGTTTGGCTAATAACTCTATGGTTAAACAAGCTTAAAATTCTGCTTAGAGTTTCTGATACCTGCAGTTTTATTTTATTTTTTCCCAGCTTTCTATATTTTCATAACTGAACATTGTCCTTCCTATGTATAAGCATATTTTTAAAAAATTTTGGCTGGAAAATCCAAACTATTGTATGCGACTCACCGAAGAGTAATGTTCTAATTTGTTGTTTGTATTGTTGCTACACGATAAGCTTCTTGAGAACAAAGCTCCTATTGAACTTTGACTTCTAGCCTGGTACACTTTCAGGTGAAACATAGCACTTGATAAATATTTAATGAATGAATGTTTATGAATGGTGCTCAAGCAAATGCTAAATAAACATTTGTCAGGGGTGACCTCAAAAATATTTTTAACTGGGAGAAAATATGGGATGATTTCCTCAAGCAAACAAAAGTTCTTTCAGCATAAATAACATCATTAAAATCAAATTTAAAAATTAAGACTCTGTTACATCCAATGATTAGGCAATGTAAGATTTATCATACTTAGAACATTTCTTCAAAAGACATATCTTTCTCTACTTAGTATATTACAAACTACTTCAAATATTGTTTTCCAGAACATGTGACTAAAACATAAGACTATTATCAGTTGAAGTAAGGTACTGTAGAGGGAGCTTTATTTGGGCTATATGAAAGGAGTTAATTTTATTTGAATTCATGTAAAATGGATCTCGTTCAATGATTTTGTTTCTGTAATAATCTCTTCATACAAATATATAACTAATATAATTCCTTATAAAACATAAACTACAAAAGACATTATTATTTTTTTAAATTATTTATTTATACTTATTTTTGGCTGTGTTGGGTCTTTGTTTCTGTGCGAGGGCTTTCTCTAGTTGGGGCAAGCGGGGGCCACTCTTCATCGCAGTGTGCGAGCCTCTCACTATCGCGGCCTCTCTTGTTGTGGAGCACAGGCTCCAGACACACAGGCTCAGTAGTTGTGGCTCACAGGCCTAGTTGCTCTGCGGCATGTGGCATCTTCCCAGACCAGGGCTCGAACCCGAAGACATTATTTTTTAAATATAGCTTTTAAGTTTCAAACATCTGTAAAATCAACTTGTGTCTTAGTATTATGTGGACTTGTTGTTTTATATTGTGTAGGCCTAGAATAATTAATTGGCCAAATACGGTCATTCCCTAATATTTCTCAATTCTTTTTTATTTCTTTTTGAGATATATAATCTATTAAAATACTATATTCAAAATACTATGTTCTTATAATTCTAATTTTTTTTCTTATCATCATAGATATTCTAATTTGGTATTTTTAAAATGAACAACTTCTGATTTTTGTTGAAATAGACACATAGTTGAGGTAAATTTTTCAGTTCTTTATCTCACTATTTTAGCAAATGTAGTTTCAATTTTGTGTCCATAGTAATAGTAAATTCTATTGGTTCTCTACTTATTTTTATGTAAAATCACTTCTTCATGTCAAAATAAATGAAGATCACCTCACAATGAGCATTTCATTGATTGGTGCATGCGCACACACACACACACACGTTCCTATAAATTTATTAACACTTTGAATTTCTACAAATTTTTAACACTACAAATTTATTAACACTCTACAAATTTATTAACACATTATGAATTTATTAATGCTTATTTATATTCTTATTCATAACATTTTTATATACACTTAACAATATCTGTGAATCGTAATATTTGGTGGGCCTATGCACAATGCCGTGTGAGCTTTTAGGTTTGTTTCCCACTTAAAATAAAAATGAACTCAGAGTCTTCCAGTTCATGTGGCATTAATGATTACATGAGTTTATCTACTTTCCAACCTGAATTAATTAAAAATAGATACTAAAAAGAAAATCAAATAAGAGAGAGGGGAATGGCAATGTGCCATAAGTAGGCAAAATATTGGAAGATTTCTTAGAAATAGAAAGAGAAAAAGAATGGAAACTAATTGATGAATAATTAAGCATAAAAACTTTCAACTTAACAAGTTTAGGAGATGACTCTGTAAATGAACAGAACTCTTCTGAAAACTATAAGAACAGTAAGCTTCGCAATGTTGAGAGAGAGTTATAAAATTAGGTCATTGGGTACTTTCCAAAACCATGAGGGTTAGCTAGAGTGGCCATCCTGTCATTTTTTCTCATGAATTTAAAGCCACTTGCTGTAAAAATTCACTTGGGGAGAGAAATGAGAAACAAAAACAAAAACCAGTGACATCTAATTGGTCCCCAGCTCTAACGCCAGCTCCCAACCAAAACATGTTTAAAATAAATCTATGTCCTGCTGACTCAGAGATCCTTGTATTTATTCTTCCAGTTATTTATTAATACATATATATAGAGAGAGAGAGAGAGAAAGAGAGAGCGCTTACTATGTTCAGCGTATTCTTCTAAGATCTTGTATATATCAGCAAGCAAAACAACAATCTTTGCCTTCCTGGAGCTTACATTTAGCATGGAACAACCACAATGAACAAAAAGAAAAACACTCAAACTTACTGTGTGTTGGGCTTCCCTGGTGGCGCAGTGGTTGAGAATCTGCCTGCCAATGCAGGGCACACGGGTTCGAGCCCTGGTCTGGGAAGATCCCACATGCCGCGGAGCAGCTGGGCCCGTGAGCCACAATTACTGAGCCTGCGCGTCTGGAGCCTGTGCTCCGCAACAAGAGAGGCCGTGATAGTGAGAGGCCCGCGCACCGCGATGAAGAGTGGCCCCCGCTTGCCCCAACTAGAGAAAGCCCTCGCACAGAAATGAAGACCCAACACAGCCATAAATAAATAAATAAATAAATAAAAATTAAATGTAATACAGGATATATCAATTATAAAAAAAAAAATTTACTGTGTGTTAGAAGGTTTTGAATGGCAAGGACAGAAGAAAAAGCAGTTTTTTTTAAAGAGGTTTTGGTGTGAAAGAATTGATGGTAGGATGCAATATTAAATAAGGTGGTGAGGTTAGGACTTAGGGAGAATTTGAAATATAGAAAAAACATGACGATGACGGAGAGAGCCACATAGATGTGATGGTTATACAATGTTGTGAATGTATTTAATGCTACTATATTGTATACTTACAAATGGTTAAAATGAGATTATGTTAGCTATATTTTACAGTAGTTTAAAAAATGAGCTATCAAACCACAGAGAGGTCATGGATAAATCTTACATGTATATTGCTAAATTATAGAAACTGGTGTGAAAATGTTACATACTCCATGATCCCAATAACATGGCATTCTGGAAAAGGCAAAGTATAAAGATGGTAAAAAGATCAGTGGTTACTAGGGGTTTGGGGTAGGGAAGAAGAGGGGATTCAATAGATGAACTCAGGGGATTATTTTTAAGGGTGGTGAAACTATTATACATGATATTTTAATTGTAGATACATAAAACTGCATTTTTCCAAAACACTTTACTGTACAAAGAGTGAAACAATATATAATTTTTTAAGGTCATTTGGGAGGTTGAGAAAATCCCAGGATGGAACACAGAATGTGATTTAAAAAAAAATTACAAATGTATAAAACAACATCAATGAAGTGGGTGGGGAGAAAAGTTGCTGACCTAAGTGACTTTACAAATAAGTGGACATTAATGACCAAACAAACTGTATATAAGCAATAAAGTTATATCATAAAGGGTATGGGTTTAAAATGCTGATACTGCTATAATGTATGCTTGAATTAAACAGTTAAGGGAATGGATGGTGGGCGGTGGGAGCCAAGTTTCTCACAGCTTGAGTGGGAGTTCACAGATAAGCAAAGAGGGGAGGAGAAAGTGGGATGAACTCATGTATAACTTAATACAGATACAGATGACTACATGTAGAAATATTTAAGGATATATGTGAATGATAAGGTTAGTATACACACATATATTTACTTTCTCTGTCAGCCAAGAGGGCTTGGAACAAAAGCATCCCAGTAGCAGTAAGCAAACTTAACTTCAGTTCTTGATGTGTAATATCATTCTACAATAAAAGAAAGCAGGACTCCGTGGACACATTACTGATTCTAGCAATGGGACAGGAAATATAAAAGATGGGTCTGGAACATCTTTTAGTACCAGAGTAAGAAATTGCTCTGAAGCAAGCAAACAGTCTCAAAGGAATGCAGGAGCCAAATAAATGAACTCCCAAAATTCAAAGCTAGAACGACTTGAACAAATAAAGTAGTATTGATTTATAAGCCAAGGTATAAAATAAACATCCATAAGTCTATAATAATATAAATAAATGTTCTAATAAGTATATGAAGAAAAGAGACAAATCTCCCATGCAGAACAATGCCACAGAATTATTGTACATACTCTGCCCTCTGTCTGAAATTAATATAGCTACAGTTGTTTTCGTGTTCCAACTTTTGTCTCCATTCTTTTTCTGCCTTTTGTGCTTTTAACTGAGCATTTAACATGATTCCATTTTATCTTCGTTTTTAGCGTATCAGTTGTACTCCTTTCCTAATTTTTTAGGTGTTGCCTTCGAGTTTACAGCACACATTTAAAACTAATCCAAGTCCACTTTAAAATAACACTATTCTAATTCACAGGTAATGCTAGTATCCCTCCCAGCCCTTGTATCCTTGCTGTCATTCATTTCACTTCTACACACACACACACACACACACACACACACACACACACACACACACAAGGCATACATAATCAAATACATTGTTGTTATAATTTGAACAAACTTATCTATTAGATCAATTAATTTAAGGAAAACAGAAGTTTTTATATTTTACTATCACTATTCCTTCTCTGATGCTCTTCCTTTTCTTTATGTAGATCAAAGTTTCTAACCTATATCATTTTTTTCTTTTTGCTAAAGAACTTTTAATGTTTCTTGCAAAGCAGTTCTACTGGCCTGTTTAGTTTAGATATTGGAATTGGAAGATATCAGATCATATATGGATTTTCAAGTGTGGAGGTGGAATTAACAATCAACCAAGTAGCAACTAACTTATACCATCTGATACCTAATAATTTTCTGCACAAATTTATGTTATTTTATTTTGTAACAGTATAAAAACTAAAAAATATTATATGTAATATTTGTTTTACATACTATACCACGTGGCAATTATGCCACACATCAATGATAATAATTATAATTAACATTCATTTTAACAGTCAGATAATGCATACAATTCAAAGTATAATGAAGGCAAATCAAACTTTTAAATATTCAGAGTTCTTTGTAAAACCAAAATTGAAAATGAAGTTATAAACAGAAGTTAAAACAATATTAAGCACAAAGCACTGTTCCTAACAATAGAAACTAGATACAGTTTTTATTGTTGTTGTTTATAAAGAAGTAAACAGTACAATGCATTTAGAAGAAGTACTGCGTTTCATAATACATAATGTCAGTTTTAAGTAAATAAATGCAAAATATTTGCTTTACCCAGAAAGACTTGAACAATTTGAATAGGTATGGTTTTTATGTCTGAGTCATAAATATATAAGAAATCATTTAAATCTGTGGGATAATTAAATTAATACATTGAGAAGTATAGATATACTAAGTCAACACCAAACACAATCTTACATCTCAGAGAGACAAAAAAGCAATTAGTTTTGCATTTCTTTAGATATAGGCTTACATGACAATGTAGCCGAGGAGAATAACCAAGACACATCAAGGATTATGTTAGATAATCATAATACACAGGCCGCAGAAAAATTTTTTTTTTTTCAAATGAAAATAAGTAAGGTATTAAACACATAGTTGAAACATGATTCACAGCTACAGAAACTAAATAATTTACCTGGATATTATCTTTGTCTCTTTCTCACCAAGTACAATAACAAATGAGTGAAACACCTCTGGAAAAGTTTTTGTCATGGAACTACTTCTCTAGTGTTAACATGTGAATCAAAAGAAAGTCATTTTTTAAATCTCTATGGAAATGTGATTTTTTCCCCCCAAATGAAGACTATTCATTTTGTCAAGTGATTCATATATATATAAAATGTAGAATAGATTATTGTCAAACTAATCCACAATATGGCAATGAGGATAGTCTTTAATAGTTACAGATAATTTAACATTTGCTTCCTTTATTACCTAAGAAATGCTTGTTCTGTGCATAAGTAGCATTAGCCATATGTGTCTATAATTAATTACAAATTACCTACTCAATTGATGATACCTGGCACAGCTGTTTTTTTTTCCTGAAACTAATGTTTAAGCACTGAAATATTCAATTAATTTCTATAGCCATATGTACATTCATATTTATGTAATGCACTGTTTAATTACAAATTGAAAATTTATTCCTTGTTAATCATAAGCATTAATATTTAATCAATGAAATTTGAAATTTTACACATAAATGCTACAATATCTGTTGTTTACTATAATAGTAGGAAGATTTCATACCTCTTGCAGTTTCTATTCTTCTAGGGCTTGTAGACTTGTTAGGTACATTAATCAGAGAATGCAGTGACAACAGAACTAATTTTGAGATCCAATATTTGCCTTGATATACTTCATTATTTTCCTTCCCTGAAAAATATGACACTGTGCAGTAGATACGGTTCTGTGAAGCATTTCACGAAAAATAAAACTTCTCTGATTATTATTAACAGAGCAACTGAAAAATGTTTTTTGAAAGGAAAGAGGGAGAGAGAGATTGATTGATAGATTCAGTAAGGTTGAATTAGATCCAAGATGGAAAACAGGTACATGCAGAAGGATAACACTAGAAACACCTAGAAGAAATACTTTACAAATCAATATGGTGAGCTTCTAGTAGAACCCCCAAAGAAACAAATAGGAAAATCTTCCCCTGCCCAACAGTATGTGGGCTTTCAAAGTGGAAGACAAGTATGTACTGACAAAAAAATGTACGTATTTCTTAATAGACATATTTTATATCAACATATTTTATATCTTCCAGAAAATGTACACCAATGAGTCCAATATATATTACTTCAAGTAATTAAAGTGCTGCTTTTTGTCTTAAACATGATATACAATTTCATAATACAGGGATAATTGTATTTTATACACTTTTATTACAAATCAAATATGTAGAAAAAAATATTTTTATTGGTATATCTAGATCTTTAAGGAATTAAACTAGTACTTACAATTAAATTACACACACATATATATACATACATATAGGCACATATAAATATATGTGGATCAAGTAACTAATCAATACCGTGAGAACTAAATATATCCTGACTAATCAGTACCATGAGAACTAAATATATCATGACAGCATATATGAACGCATGCTATAATGTTATATTATAGAAACTCTTCTTGACTAAGGAAACTATTATTCAAAAATGTGATCTGATATCTAAATGTCCAAAATATAGAGATTTCTTTATAAATCATTAGATCTGATTCAGTGGTCCTTATTGTATGTACTTTGAATATAAAATACAGAAACAGAATTCTATGTATCATTTTACATTTTATTGATTTTTCTTTATAAAACTTGATTATGGCATGAATGGGTTCATCCCATATTGCAGAATTAGAAGAGTCACTTTTATAATGAAAAGTCGCATTGTACAGGTAATACTGCATATAAAAATGAATTTGTGAGCATAAAATACCCAATATATTGCTATAAATTTTAACTGGCTTCAAGACAATATCTGGGATTTAGATTAAATTTATTTCATAAATGGTCAACAGTAATCACTTCAAACCTAATTATTTCATAAAATGAATGAAGTCTCTTTAAATAAATTTATTTGGGTAAATGGGGGAATTTCAAAAGAAAGAAATTGGGCAATTAAAGCACAGAAATGTAGTTTCATGAATAGCCTCTCTTTAAAAAAATTAAAAAACAGTGTTCATATAATATGCCATCTTTTAAAATTCAGTGTTTATGCACTTTCATTGTTAGAAGTACATATTTAGAATAAAATAAATACTAAGACAGTGATTATTTTAAATGATTTATAGGTATCATTGTATTACACACTCTTGTTTTAATTTTATCATCTTATAGAATGTTTTATTATCTAATTACTCAGGTGAGAAACAGATGCTCATTGATATTATGAGTTGGCTAATTTAGTAAACAGCAGATATCAAAATAAGAACAAAAGTCTTAAACCAAAACTTTTGTCTTATTTTCTCCTTTAAACTGTTCTTTGTGTTAGAGATTTATGGCTCAAAGTTCTCTTAAAATGACAAGCTCACTACAAAAATAAATTCTATCATTATTTTAATAGGGATTTTTAAATTTTGTTTATATGAAGAACTAGACATCACACAGTTATTTGGACAGGAGAATAAAATGAGTAGCAAAAGAAATAGAACACCAATAAGGAACAGACACAATCAAAGATGATAAGGGAAGGGGAAAATAATTTAAGATGGACATAGAATGATAAATATCATACAGTACAAAGTGGTAAAATATGTGAATACACAGAAATTAGCAACACATAGATTATTATCAGTTTTGCAAGAGCAGTTCAAAATGTGAAAATGGAGGCCAGAATACTGTGGGTTGAAAATCAAATAATGATAAATTAAACTAAATATATAGGCATACCTACAAGTTCCCTAAGGTACCAGGTAAATGTAAGAGAAAGGGAAAGAGGCATGACAGAGTGATTAATACTGTGCCTGTGGAACTTAAACTTGCTTTTGCTTGAGGGACAGAGAGACAAATTAAGAGAAACACCAAAGATAAAATACTCAAAGTATATAAGGTTTCAATAAATTAAGAAATACAGTAGAGGGGAAAAAAGAAATTTGAGAAAAGAGAAATTTGAAAACCAAGAGAGAAAATATTAAAAATAGCTGAAATAATGTTGTTCTAAGTAATGACAATAAACTTGAGTCATTTTTAGAACTGAAATATGAAGAGAATACTGAGGTATAAAGGTAAGAATATTGGAAATGAACTTGTTAAGGATACATGAGTGGTTATCATTATCATAAAGTCATTTTTATAAACTTAGGATCCATACATGGTAAAACAGGACATAAAATAGCAAACAACAATAAATCATGTGGATTGTGGGAAAATACATCTGCATGTGGAACAACTACTACAGAACACCTACTGAACGCTGGCAGAAGACCTCAGACTTCTCAAAAGGACCAGAAGCCTGAAGGCAACCTACACACAGAGGTGGGACCAAAACCAAAGCTGAACCCCAGGAGCTGTGCAAACAAAGAAGAGAAAGGGAAATTTCTCTGTGCAGCCTCAGGAGCAGCAGATTAAATCCCCACAGGCAACTTGAGGTACGCTGTATCTGTGGAATACATGAATAGACAACGAATCAACCCAATATTGAGGCAGTGGATGTTGGGAGCAACTGTAGACTGGAGTTTGCTGTCTGTGACTGACTTGTTTCTGCTTTTTATTTTTATCTTAGGAGACTTTTTAGCACTTGTTATCATTGGTGGATTTGTTTACTGGTTTGATTGCTCTCTTCTTTTTTTTCAATTACTTTTAAACTTTTTTATTTTAAAAATTTAAAAAAATTTTTATTCTAATTATTTTATTTTTCATATTTTTAAATTTTTTTTCTTTATTTTTTTTCTCCCTTTTCCTCTGAACCATGTGGCTGACAGGGTCTTGGTGCTCCACCTGGTGTCAGGCCTGAGCCTCTGCGGTGGGAAAGCCGAGTTCAGAACATTGGACCACAAGAGACCTCTTGGCCCCACATAATATCAGTCAGCAAGAGCTCTCCCAGAGATCTCCATCTCAGTGCTAAGAACCAGCTCCACCCAACGGCCAGCAAGTCCAATGCTGGACGCCCCATGCCAAACAACTACCAAGACAGGAACACAACCCCACCCATTAGCAGAGAGGCTGCCTAAAATCATACTAAGTTCACAAACACCTCAAAACACACCACCAGACGCAGTCCTGCCCACCAGAAAGACAACATCCAGCCTCATCCACCAGAACACAGGCACCATTCACCTCCACCAGGAAGCCTACACAACCCACTGAACAAACCTTAGCCACGGGGGGCAGACACCAAAAACAAATGGAACTATGAACCTGCAGCCTGCGAAAAGGAGAACCCCAAAACAGTAAGTTAAGCAAAATGAGAAGACAGAGAAACACACAGCAGATGAAGGAGCAAGGTAAAAACCCACCAGACCAAACAAATGAAGAGGAAATACGGAGTCTACCTGAAAAAGAATTCAGTATAATGATAGTAAAGATAATACAAAATCTTGTAAGTAGAATGGAGAAAACACAAGAAATGTTTAACAAAGACCTAGAAGAACTAAAGAACCAAAGAGACAATGATGAACAACACAATAAATGAAATTTAAAATTCTCTAGAAGGAATCAGTAGCAGAATAACTGAGGCAGAAGAACGGATAAGTGATCTGGAAGATAAAATAGTGGAAATAACTACCACAGAGCAGAATAAAGAAAAAAGAATGGAGGACAGTCTCAAAAACCTCTGAGACAATATTAAATGCACCAATATTCGATTTATAGGGGTCCCAGAAGAAGAAAAGAAAAAGAGAGGGTGTGAGAAAATATTTGAAGTGATTATAGTTGAAAACTTCCCTAACATGGGAAAGGAAATAGTCAATAAAGTCCAGGAAGCACAGAGAGTCCCATACAGGATAAATCCAAGGAGAAACACACCAACACACATATTAATCAAACTCTCAAAAATGAAATGCAAAGAAAAAATATTAAAAGCATCAAGAGAAAAGCAACAAGTACAAGGGAATCCCCAGAAGTTTAACAGCTGATCTTTCAGCAGAAACGTTGCAAGCCAGAAGGGAGTGGCAGGACATATTTAAAGTCCTGACAGAGAAGAACCTACAACCAAGATTACCTACCCAGCAAGGACCTCATTTAGATTCGATGGAGAAATTAAAACCTTTACAGACAAGCAAAAGTTAAGGGAATTCAGCACCACCAAACCAGCTTTACAACAAATGCTAAAGGAACTTCTCTAGGCAGGAAACACAAGAGAAGGAAAAGACCTACAAAAACAAACTGAAAACAATGGCGCTGGGAAAACTGGACAGCTACATGTAAAAGAATGAAATTAGAACACTTCTAACGCCATACACAAAAATAAACTCCAAATGGATTAAAGACCTAAATGTAAGGCCAGTCACTATAAAACTCTTAGAGGAAAACATAGGAAGAACACTCTTTGACATAAATCACAGCAAGATCCTTTTTGACCCACCTCCTAGAGAAATGGAAATAAAAACAAAAATATACAAATGAGACCTAATGAAACTTAAAAAGCTTTTACACAGCAAAGGAAACCATTAACAAGATGAAAAGACAACCCTCAGATTCGGGGAAAATATTTGCCAACATAGCAACTGACAAAAGATTAATCTCCTAAATATACAAGCAGCTCATGCAGCTCAACACCAAAAAAAATACAACCCAATCCAAATATGGGCAGAAGATCTATATAGACATTTCTCAAAAAAAGACATACAAAATGCCAACAAACACATGACAGGATGCTCAACATCACTAATCATTAGGGAAATGCAAATCAAAACTACAATGAGGTATCACCTCACACTGGTCAGAATGGCCATCATCAAAAGAATGCTGGAGAGGGTGTGGAGAAAAGGGAACCCTCTTGCACTGTTGGTGGGAATGTAAATTGATATGGTCACTCTTGAGAACAGTATGGAGGTTCCTTAAAAAACTAAAAATAGAACTACCATATGACCCAGAAATCCCACTACTGGGCCTATACTCTGAGGAAACCATAATTCAAAAAGAATCATGTACCACAATGTTCATTGCAGGACTATTTACCATAGCCAGGACATGGAAGCAACCTAGGTGTCCATCAACAGATGAATGGATAAAGAAGATGTGGCACATATATACAATGGAATATTACTCAGCCATAAAAAAACCTGAAATTGAATTATTTGTAGTGAGGTGGATGGACCTAGAGTCTGTCATACAGAGTGAAGTAAGTCAGAAAGAGGAAAACAAATACCGTATGCTAACACATATATATGGAATCTATAAAACAAAAAAACATGGTAATGAAGAACCTAGGGGCAAGACGGGAATAAAGATGCAGACGTACTAGAGAATGGACTTGAAGATACGGGGAGAGGGAAGGGTAAGCTGGGACAAAGTGAGAGAGTTGCATGGACATATATACACTACCAAATGTAAAATAGATAGCTAGTGGGAAGCAGCCGCATAGCACAGGGAGATCAGCTCAGTGCTTTTTGACCACCTAGAGGGGTGGGATAGGATGGGTGGGAGGGAGGGAGACGCAAGAGGGAAGAGATAAGGGGACACATGTACATGTATAACTGATTCACTTTGTTATAAAGCAGAAACTAACACACCATTGTAAAGCAATTATACACCAACAAAGATGTTAAAAAAAAAAAAAAGAATATACTGTACCACACAGGGAATATAGCCAATATTCTATAACAACTAGAAATGGAGTACAAGCAATACAAATTGTGAATCACTCTATTATATACCTGTAACATATATAATAGGACAGTGAGAAAATCAAATATGATAATAGAAATAATTTGAAAAAAAAACAGTAAATCATGTGGTAGAGTATTCAAATAATAGATTTTGACATTGAGGTAATAAAATGACAGGGATACAGGATGCTATACCACATATCATGAGTCTGAGAAGCAAGTATTTTATGTACATGTAGAGATACAATAGTCTGCAATCCATGGAATACAGGTAGATTAGCCCTAATTCTGTGTCTTCTTCAGAGATGTGTTAGTTGTTGTAAAATTAGCACACTTCCTCTCACAGGGCCATAAAAACCTCAAGTATCATTTTAGACAAGAAAAAGATACCATTCAATTAAGGTGCTGAAATTACCTCTAGCATTATACAGCACAAAATGTAAAAAGAATGGATGGAAATATGAAATGAAGGTTGGATGGGGGAAATAAAGCATATTTCAAAAAAGAGATTAAAATATGGAAAATATTTGGCAAGAAAAGAAGTTCTATTGAGATGATGATGGAGAATTGTAGAAATGTGAGCAATGGTGCATTTACCTGGTTTGATTTAGTGATGATTCCCGTAATGAAAGTAAATGGTATACAGTCTTATTTTTAGGTCTTTCTTTAATCCATTCTGAGTTTGTTTTTATATAGGGTGTTAGAGAATGCTCTAATTTCATTCTTTTACATGTAGCCATCCAGTTTTCCCAGCACCGCTTATTGAAGAGACTGTCTTTTCTCCATTGTATATTCTTGCCTCCTTTGTTGTAGATTAATTGACCATAGGTGTGTGGGTTTATCTCTGAGCTTTCTATCCTGTTCCATTGATCTATATTTCTGTTTTTGTGCCAGTACAATACTGTTTTGATTACTGTAGCTTTGTAGTATAGTCTGAAGTCAGGGAACCTGATTCCTCCAGCTCCATTTTTCTTTCTCAAGATTGCTTTGGTTATTCATGGGCTTTTGTGTTTCCATACCAATTTAATTTTTTTTGTTCTTGTTCTGTGAACAATGCCATTTGATAGGGATTGCACTGAATCTGTAGATTGCCTTGGGTAGTATAGTCATTTTGACAATATGGATTCTTCCAATCCAAGAACATGGTATATCTTTCCATCTGTTTGTGTCATCTTCAATTTCTTTCATCAGTGTTTTGTAGTTTTTGGAGTATAAGTCTTTTGCCTCCTTAGGTAGGTTTATTCCTAGGTATTTTATTCTTTTTGATGCTATGGTAAATGAGATTGTTTTCTTAATTTCTCTCTCTGATCTTTAGTTGTTAGTGAAAACATAGGCAGAGCACTCTTTGACATAAATCACAGCAATATCTTTATGGACCTGTCTTCTGGAGGAATGGAAATAAAAACAAAAATAAACAAATGGGACCTAATTAAACTTAAAGCTTTTGCACAGCAAAGGAAACCATAAATAAAATGAAAAGACCACCTACAGAACAGGAGAAAATATTTGCAAATGATGCGACCAACAGGGGATCAATCTCCAAAATACACAAACAGCTCATACAGCTCAATAGCAAAAACACAAACAACCCAATAAAAAAATGGGCAGAAGATCTAAAATAGACCTTTCTCCCAAGAAGACATACAGATGGCCAAAAGGCACTTGAAAAAATGCTCAACATCACTAATTATTAGAGAAACATAAATCAAACTACAATGAGATATCACCTCACACTAGTCAGAAAGGACATCATTTAAAAAGTCTACAAATAATAAATGCTGGAGAGGGTGTGGATAAAAGGGAACCCTCCTAACTCTGTTGGTGGGAATGTAAATTTGTACAGCCATTATGGAGGTCAGTATGGAGGTTCCTTAAAAAACAAAAAATAGAGCTACCAAATGGTCCTGCAATCTCACTCCTGGGCATATACCACGAAAAAAAATCATAATTTGAAAAGATACATGCACCCTAATATTCAATGCAACGCTATTTACAAAAACCAAGACGTGAAAGCAACCTAAGCGGCCATTGATAGAGGAATGTATAAAGAAGATGTGGTATATTTATACAATGGAATATTGCAATGGAGTATTACTCAGCCATAAAAAATAATGAAATAATGCCATTTGCAGCAGTATGGATGGATCTAGAGATTATCATGCTAAGTGAAGTTAGCCAGACAAAGGCAGATATGACATGATATCGCTTATATGTGGAAACAAAAAATATGATACAAATGAACTTATATACAAAACAGAAATAGACCCACAGATATAGAAAACAAACTTCTGGTTACCAAAAGGGAAAGGGGGGGATAAATTAGGAGTTTGGTATTAACATATACACAATACTATGTAAAAATAGATAACCAAGAAGGACTTATTGTATAGCACAGAAACTATACTTAATATTTTGTAATAAACTAAAAGGGAAAATGATCTGAAAAAAATAGATATGTATATATGTATAACTGAATCACTTTGCGGTATACCTGAAATTAACACAACATTGTTAATGTTAATAATGTTAATGTTAATAAAATCAACTATACTTCAATAAAAAAAAGAAAGAAAGGAAGAAAGAAAGAAAGAAAGAAAGGAAAAGAAAGAAAGGGAGAGAGAAAGAAAGGGAAGGAAGAAAGGAAGAAACTAAATGGTATATGGAGTACTGACTGTTTTGTGATCACTAATGTGTTAATGCTGATTGGTTGTACATCTAAGAAGCTTAGAGGGGGTTAAGAGGTTTCAGCATAGATCCATATAACTATAAGAGAAACTGAATTCTGTGTCAAACATCTACAGTCATTGAAAACTTCAGTGACTGAGATTTTAAAAATTAACAGAGAGAAAGCTACTCCAGACAGAATGAATATCAAATATGGCAGAATGCACTTTGCAGAACCAAAGAGTTGTTAACTCAAAGACATAATATTAGAAACTGTCAGACCTGAAATCCAAAAAAAGGAGAATTTAATGAAAGGAGGAGGAGACAGACATAATTGAGCTATGAGACAAATTCAAGTGAAGTAATATATGTTATTTGAGATAGTGAAGGAGAAGAGAGAAATGAGAGAACAGGAAAAAATACATTTGAAGAAGAAAATGGCTGAATTTTGTCCACATACGATGAACACTATAAATTCATTATTTCAAAAAGCTCATTGAATTTCAAGCACAAGAGGTATAAAGATAATAATAAATTATAATCAAATTGATCAAAACCAGGGGCAAACAAAAATCTTAAAAGCAGATAGAGGAAAAAATACATATTGAGTAGAAAGAGAGGTAAGAATGAGAGCAGATTTCATTTTAGAAAAAAATACAAGACAGTGAAACAGAATATTTAAAGTTCTAGGGGAAAAAAATCAAACTAGAATTATGGACCCAGTGAAAATTTCTTTCAAAAATTCAGCTGAAATATAGACAATTTCGAACATAAAAAAGCTAAAATAATTCATCACTAGCAGATATGCACTACATGAAAAAGTAAAGAAAGTTCTTCATGTAAAAGTAATAATTACATCAGATATATCAAATGTAAATATGGATCAAATTAATGAAATTAGAGCACAAAAATGATAATTATATGAAAACAAATATAAGATTTTTTCTGATTAAAATTTCAATTTTATAACACAGATAATAATGCCTAAAAAAATAATAATGATGTACTTTGAAGTTTATATCACATGAAAAAGTAAAATATATGACAACAATAGAACAAAATAACAGGTTGGAAAAATGGAAGTATATTATTGTGAGTTTTTTTGTAATATACGGGAAGCTATATAATATCACATGAAGGAGAATGTAGTGAGTTAAGTTTGCATACTATAAATCCTAAAATCATCACTAAAATAACCAGTACAAGAATTATAATAGCCAAAGCAAGGAGATAGAATGGAATCCTAAAAAGAAAAAAAAAAAAGCTAATTTAGTTCAGAAGAAGGCATAAAAAGTAAAAGAAACTTCATGGCTTACCAGAACAAACACAGACTAGTAGAAGTCACCGCAGCTACTGATAGGAGGGGAAAACCTGAACTGTAATTGACAAATTGCTGAAGGCTCACTGTGGACAACACTGAGTGTTAAAAAAATAAAAATGCCAGACGGACCCAGTCATATGTCAACCTCCACAACATTGTGAGATTTACCTCCAAGAGCTCAACCAGGTCCTCAGAGTCAACATTAGAGAAAAATCCCCTTGTGCTTCTAGCATGAGAAGGGGGAAATAAACCTTTTTCAGTAGGCCAGAGTACTCTGTTCTTAACAAGGTCTGCCCTAAGGGGAACTAATTAACCAGAGATTAATTTACTGGAATACTATCCGAGCCTATCTCACCTGGGAAAAGGAAAATACCCAACTCTAGTCAGCTCTAGCCATCCTCTTCTACCTAAGGGGAGAAAAAATGAGAAACATGGAAATTTTGCAGTCCAGAGGCATAGGCTCACTGAAAACTGAGACTTAATCATATGCTTGCTCTCACCCCACATGTCACACCACATAACTAAAGGTCTATTTACAACAGCTCTTTTTACCCAGTACATCATGTCTGGCTAATTTACAAAGAATAATTTACAAGAATTATTTACAAGAATAATTTACAAAGTGTACCAAAAGGCAAAACAAACCAACTAAACAAACAAACAAAAAATATACATGCAATTTGAAGAGACAGAGCAAACATCAGAACCAGACATAGGAGGAATGTTGGCATTATCAGATCAGGAATTTAATACAACTGTGATTAATATGCTATGTGTCCTAATAGATAAAGTAGGCAGCATGCAAGACAGACAAGCAATGCAAGCATGGAGAAGGAATCCTGGGAAAGTTCCAAAGAGAAATGCTAGAAATAAAAAACACTAGAACAGAAATAAAGAATTACTTTGATGGGCATATTAGCACACTAAACACAGCTGAAGAAATAATCTCTGAGTTTATGGGTGTTTCAATGGAAAACTCTAAAACTGAAAAGCAAACAGACCAAAGCCTGAAAAAAGATGGGGGAGAAGAACAGATTATCCAAGGAATGTGGGATAATTACAGAAGTTCTAACAAATGCATAATGGGAATACCAGAATAGAAGAAAAAGCAAAAGGAACAGAAAAAATATTTGAAGCAATAATGAATGAGAATTTCCTGAAATTAATGTCAGACACCAAACTACAAATCCAGGAAGCTCAGAGAACACCAAGCTGGATAAAGGTAAAAAGAAAAATTGAAAAATACACCTAGGCATATCATTTTCAAAATACAGAAAATCAAAAATAAAGAAATAATTCTGAAAGAATCCAGAGTGAAAAACAAAAACAAAAACCAAAACAGCTTATCTATAGATGAGCAATAATAAGAATCACTTCTGACTTCTTGGAAACTATGCAAGAATGATGTGAGTGAAGTGAAATATTTGAAATGTTGATAAAACAAGCAAAAAACTATCAACCTAGAACTCTGTATCCTGCAAAATTATCTTTGAGGGGAAACACTTTCCCAGACAAACACAAATTGAGGGAGTTTTTTGCCAGTAGACCTGTTTAGCAAGAAATGTTAAAAGAAGGTCTTTAGAGAGAAGGAAAATGAGCTAGGTCAGAAACTCAGCCATACATAAAGAAATGAAGGGCATAGAAAATATGAGTGAAGGTAAAAAGAAAACTTTTTTTCTTAATTTAATAGATAAGTGTAATTAATTTATTAGGTAAGTTTGTTCAAAATAATAATAGCAACAATACAACTGATTATGCTTATTTATAGATCAGATATATATCCTTATGTATAAGTGAAATGAATGACAGTAATGATAAGATGGATGAGAGGAAGGACTTAGGATTTATTCTGTTATTGAAAGGTACTTACAGTACTCATGAAGAGGTATAGTGTTATTTTAAAGTAGCCTTGGGTTAGTTGTAAACATATATTGCAAATCCTAAAATAACCACTAAAAAAGTAAAAAAAAAAAAAAAAGTATAACTAATATACTAAGAAAGGAAAGAAAGGGAAGTCATATAACACACTCAATTAAAAACAAAATAGGCAGAAAAAGAAAGTCTACAAAAATAGGAACAAAGAAGAAGGGCAACCTTGTTGTAACAGATATGGTAAATATTCAACCAACTCTATCAATAATCACTGTGAATATCAATGATTTAAGTGCATGAAATAAAGAGAGGTTGTCAGAGTGAATCAAAAAAGATCCACCTACCTGTTGTCTACAAGAAACCCACTTTAAATATAAAGACAAATAGGTTATGGGTATTAGGATAGAGAAATATTTACCATGTTAACACTAATTAAAAGAACTTAGAAGTAGCTATATTAATTTCAGAGCAGACTTCAATTCAAGGAAGGTTATCATGGATAAAGAAGAACATTACATAACAATAAAGGGGTTAATTCTCTAAGAAGACATAATGATTCTTGATGTGTATGAGCCTAAGAACAGAGCATCAAAATATGTGACGCAAAATCTGATAGAATTGCAAGGAAACATAGATCACTCTACTATTTATAGTTGGAGATTTCAACCTCCCGCTATCAGAAAGGTTCAGATCCAGCAGGCAGAAAATTAGTAAGGTCACATTTGAACTCAACACCACCACCAATCAACTGGATAGAATTGTCATCTATAGACAGCAGCCGAATAAACATTCTTCTCAAGCTCACATGGAGTATTCACCAAGATAGACCACTTGGGACTTCCTGGTGGCGCAGTGGTTGAGAATCTGCCTGCCAATGCAGGGGACACAGATTTGATTCCTGGTCCGGGAAGATCCCACATGCCATGGAGCAACCAATCCCGTATGCCACAACTACTGAGCCTGCGCTCTAAAGCCTGCGAGCCACAACTACTGAAGCCCACATGTTACAACTACTGAACCCCACGCCCCTAGAGCCTGTGCTCCCCAACAGGAGAAGCCACCACAATGAGAAGCCCACACACTGCAACGAAGAGTAGCCCCACTTGCCACAACTAGAGAAAGCCCATGTGCAGCAACGAAGACTTGATACAGCCAAAAATAAATAAATAAATAAATAAAATATTTTTTAAAAATTTAAAAATTAAAAAAAAGAAAAAAAAAGACCTCTTTCCAGACCAATGTTACTGAATTCAGGTTTGGCTGCTCACTGCTGGAAAGCCAATAGTCGAGATGTAAGTGTTGATTGGAATGGAAAGCTTGCTTTATTAAGGAGGCCAGCAAACTGAGGAGAAGCTGGACTCATGTCCAAAAACCAACTCCAAAGATTCTACTTGACTATGAAAGTTTTTAAAGGGAGACTCATTTGGGGAGGGGTTCAGGGTCTTCATTATCTTCTACTGTGTGCAGACTTTCTTCTGATCGATTGAGAGTGAGGTAACAGGGCAGCGTTCCAGCAGTCTTGTGCTTAGCCTGAAGTTACCATCCTCCACCTGGGTGGGGGCCTTAGCTCCTACAGAAGAACTCAGTGATACTGTTATGTGTGTGTGTGTGTGTGTGTGTGTGTGTGTATTCCTTGAGGAGGAACCAGGACCCCGCACCATTGCTGCACTATTGTTTCTTCACTGGTCCTTTGTTTCTGCGTTCCCTCCCTTCCCTGATAAGCAACTGTTTGACTCTGCCCTTTGGAACTCAGGTAAAGTCAAGGAGGCTGAATGAAGCCTATTTCCTACAAGCAAGAAGGCACACAAAGAGGATTTGTACCTGGGGGGCCCCACAGAGTCCTGCTCCACTGCAACAAATTAATGAATTTAAATGATAGATAGCATACAGTGCCTTTCCCAGACCACAATGGAATTAAACTAGTAATCAATAACAGAAAGATAAGTAGAAAATCCCCAAATACTTGGAGATTAAACAACACACTTCTAAGTAATACATGGGTCAAAGAAGAAATCTCAAGAGAAATTAAAAAATATTTGGAAGTATGTGAAAGTGAAACAACTTTTTCAAAATTAGTGTAATACAGTGAAAGCAGTGCCTAGAGAGACATTTATACCACTGAATGCATATATTAGAAAAGAAGAAATATCTAAGATCAATAATCTAAGTTTCCATGTTAACTAGGAAATGAAAAGCATATTGAATCTAAAGTAAGCAGAATAAATGAAATAATAGGCAGAAATCAATGAAATTGAAAACAGGAAATTAATAGAGAAAAAACTGTCACTACTCCACATGTGGCTATTTTTTATCAAGGGGATTCCCTCTGCAAATTATGGGGTAGAAAAGAACAAGACTATAACACATCTTATTATACCATACATTCCAATGTGGAAGCTACACAACAATTCATTCAGTTGGCTCAAATGAACTCACACAAAATCTCACATAAGTTTTTCCTTCTCTCTGTGAACCATGTCCAAACTCAATGAATGGAATCTTAGATCCCCACTCTCTCCTCCACAAGACAGTTTAGCACGGTGACTTGATTGCTTATATCCAACAGAGCTATAAAAGCTTGATTACCACCCTGCCCTGAGTTTCCCCAGCATATTGTAATGGGTGTATATGACCTTAGGTCTGTTTTGAGGATGGGGAAACTTTAGCCACACCTCTAACCATCTTTTATCTTTCTCCTTAAAGCATGCACAATCAATGTGAAAAGGAAGGGAGCTAAGCAATCCAGGCTTCACCTACTAGTAAGCAAGGCTTTGGGTTTACAGTTTCTGGAGGTTAGCAACATGGATCAACAAATGAACTTCTAATGTTTTTTGTCCTTACAAAACTCTGCGTACCCATTGTGGGCACAATTTATTTGCAAGTTGGGTACTCCTTGGCAAAGCCCTATAGACACCTTGCATTTCTAATAACATTTTACCCTCTTCTCATCTGAAAAAAAGATGGAACAACAGCCAAAGCACCAATCAATCCAACCTTTCACCATACAGCCTCTAAAAACCCATTAATAGTAGGAAAGTAGGAGACCCTTATCCCCACAGCCCCACCCAACACTTAGGCAAACATATGCTCTACTTGTACTGGTACTACAGGACAATAGCCAGTCCTTTATATCCTCTCAACTGGTCCATGCTGGGCTTGTCCATTCCATTTCTGAAAGTTATGTCTCAGCATGCTATCCTCATCGTCAAAATCTATCAAAACTGTGAGGGATTTTTACCCTTTTTGTAAACTATGAAGTCATCTAGTCACAGTTTTATGCATCCTGGCAGAAGACAGGAGACCACTATGTCAGAGACAAAGGATATTATTACTCACAACACAGCAAGAAAAATGAGCTTCATGTTCACATAGGTGTTCCTTGAAAGAGTGTTACACATGTAGTGGTTTGTGTCACAGATGATGAACCTCACACTTAAGGAACTTGAATCTTTTTATTCAGCTGCAAACAAACCTGCTTAACCTTCGCTCTGGAGACTGACATTAGTATATTGGACATGAAAAGAAATCTGTTCTCTACTTGAGAGGAAGTAAAAATCTCTATATTTCAAGGATGTTAACTATACAAACATCCATGACAAGAGAGTCTGGAACAAAAGGTTTCTCAAACCAGAACCTTCTATAGTCTATACAAGATGAAAATCTATGATGTTTACATCTGTGTACACTTCTGTATAGGTTATCAAATTTATTGTTTTAATTATAAAATACTATTGATTTTATTATCTAAAATTTAATTCATTTCTGTATAAGTTGTAGTCACGCACATAAATATATACATATATACACATACTATTTATATATTATATGTGTGTGTGTATGTATATATATATGTGTTTGTATATATATGCATATATATATATATATCTATAGATAGATAGATATAGGGTTGGCCAAAAAGTTCATTTGGGTTTTTCATAGACAAACCCGAACGAACTTTTTGGCCAACCTATATATATTATATATTATACATAATAATATGAACCACCTATTTTTTCTGTGAATATAGGTGTTCTGCATATTTTTGTGACATTCAAAATTAATTACAAGTAAATAAATGTAGAAATAAATGTTTTACAAATATTCTAAGCTTTAATTTTTTTCTTTAAAAGGTCCACTATTCTTTTTACACTATAACTATATAAAGCTGGGCTAGTAATTTTAGATAACTGTTGGGTAATTTATTCATTTACACACTCTGGCTCTATAAACAAATAATTCACTCCAGGGATTATTGATTATTAAAAATCCTATAGGAGAATTACCTTCTAAAATAATTATAATATTTAAGGAAAAATAACATCATCAGCTACATTTGATATTATATATTGTTATGTTTGAAAATTTAAACACAAGAAATTTAAGAAATAATATGTTTTAAAGTAGTATATGCTCAATTTGTTGAGTGACAGCATATCATACCTGAATTTCAACTTTTCCTTAAAGTTTCTATTAAATTGTGACATAATTTTACCTGAGTTTTTAAAACATCATCATGGTTGGAGTTATTGTGAAAGATAATGAAAAGATTTAAAGGACACGAATTGCACCTTCACTTAAGGAACTCAAAAAATTATGAAGGAAAATATACAGTAGTACCCACTTATCTGCAGCTTTGCTTTCCATGGTTTCAGTTACCTGTGGTCAACCATGGTCCAAAAATATTAAATGGAAAATTCCAGAAACAACCAATTTTTAAGTTTTAAACTGTGCTCACCTTTCTAAGAAGCATGATGAAATCTTGCATTGTCCCACTCTGTTCTCCCCGGGACATGAATCGTCCCTTTGTCCAGTGTATCCTGCCCATTAGTCACTTAGCAGCCGACTTGGTTATCAGATCAGCTGTCATGGTATCACAGCGCTTGTGTTCATGTAACCCTTATTTTACTTAATGACCCCAAATGCAAGAGTAGTGATGCTGGCTAGTGCTTAATTAAGATGGAAAAGCATTAAATTTGCACAATAAGATCTTTTGAGAGAGAGAGGCCACATTCACATAACTTTTATTACATGATATTGCTAGAATTGCTCTATTTTATTATTAGTTATTACACTGTTAGTCTCTTACTGGGCCTAATTTATAAATTAAACTTTATCATAAGTATGTATGTATAAGAAAAAGCAATAGTATAGATAGGGTTCAGTACTATCCCTGGTTTTAGGCATCCACTTGGAACATATTTCCTGCGAATAAGGGGGGACCACTGTACGTAAATAATTAACAATTATGAGAAGCAGAAAGTCAGGTGTTTTATGAGTGCCTTTGTGTGTGCTGTGTGGCTCAAAAGAGAAAGTAATCATCATTCAGCGTAGTCTTTTCTATTATCTTTTACATTTTTTCCTTAAATATTCCTCCTATTTTTACCTTAAATTTATTTTAAAGACATTTTACTAAAGTTGTTGAACTTGATGAAAAAAATATATACCCCCTGCTCATATGGTTTTAAGCAATTTTCCTTTTAGTTAAACAGAAATGCTGCAGGCATTTTAAAAGTTACATAAAATTGACATCTGGTAAAAAAAAAAGTCCTTTTATTTCGACTAACAGCTGTTCAAATATATACTTCAAATTCAGTCATAAATGTATTCAAAGTATAGTAGTATGTGTTAAAATGGCATTATGAGTCTGCAGTACATCTTAATTCAAAAGTTTCTTATTTAAATGTTCATTTTTATAAAGAGAAACATGACAGACTGAATCAAATATCTAACTATATCCTTTATATCCAGTAGATGGCTTTCTATATGATAAAAAAACATTTTAAAAAGGGAATCAAACATGTTATTAGGTCTAAAATATTTGGAGGCTTGAAGAACATTAATACTATGAAATATTCATTTTCCTTTATCCATCCTTCAAAAGTCCAGGCCTGTTTTTCCTTTAATTCTATAGTAAGTGTGTTGTGCCTTTATTTGAGCCCTCATCACACAGTACTGGGACACTTTGTCACCACTATGGTATGTTTTCATAGAGGATATGCTTACTCTCCATATGCACTGTCTTATTTTTTTTCTTTGTACTCTATTGCTAAGCACTGTGTTTGACGCAACAATGATATAGTGTTGTTTATTCTTCCTTTTATTTTTTCTAATCTACTTCTATTGAGTTAAGCAAGCAGAAGTTTCAAGTCTTGATGAAGCTTCAAAAAAGTTAAAGATTGGGTCCTTTGTAAAAATCTAGTTTATTTGAGGGTTGTAAAACTGTCTTAATTTTTCTTTTAGAAGAAATATATAGTAATTTTATTTTAGATCTAAAATCTACCTGCTATTAACATCTTGTATGGTAGGGATTGTGAGAAAAGGGTGTGATTAATTTTCTTTTATTCATATATTTTTCATATGTTTTTCCATTCCATTTGATGAAAGACTTTTTCTTCTCTTTCCCATAGAATTGCCTTGGCACCTATTGTTGAAAATCAGTTTATGTCATTCTATTTCCAAACTTGGGTGTTCATCTTTCTGTATTCTTTCTTCTGTATGCATGATCGTTTTGTCTATATTTATGTCAATTCAGCATTGTATTAATTATTGTAGCTTTTCAAAAACATTTTACAATCAGTTAGTGTGAATCCTTTACTTTTTGTTTTTGTTGTTGTTTTTTGTTTTTTTTGTTTTTTTTAAACATCTTTATTGAAGTATAATTGCTTCACAATGGTGTGTTAGTTTCTGCTTTATAACAAAGTGAATCAGCTACACATATACACACGTTCCCATATCTCCTCCCTCCCGCATCTCCCTCCCTCCCACCCTCCCCATCCCACCCCCCCAGGCGGTCACAAAGCACCGAGCTGATCTCCCTGTGAATCCTTTACTTTTGTTCTTTTTCACTTTTGTTGTGACAATTGTAAGCCCTCTGCATCGCCATATAATAAAAGAATCAACTTGCCGATACTTTTTTTTTTTAATATCTGCTGAGATTTTGATTGGGTTTGCATTAAAACTCTATAACAATGTAATATGGAGACTATATTAGCTATTGTTCTAAGCCTCTGAGGTTTTGGGTTGTCATTATGACAACATACGTTAGATTAAACTGAAAAATAAATAAATCGTAACACAAAGAGTTTGCTTCAAATATGACTTCTTGTAATCCAATTTAAAATAGAAGTCATTTTCCACTTCAGAACTCTTTACAAATTTTAGCACATACCATTAGTTAAAAATATCTTAAAATATATTTTCATGTAAATTATATACCTCCATACTAGAATATAAGTGACATGGGAACAGCTTGTGATTGGGTGCACACCAGTCTCTAGAATACAGCCTAATGAAAATAGACACTCAAATATTTGTTCACATAAAAACTAGTGGCATCCTAAACTCATTCTTAGCTTGGATAGATTGAGTATATCAATTATATTAAAGCCTTTGGGGAATGAATAATGGGAAAGAAAGCACTCTCCCTTTAACTGGAGATCAATGGTATATACATCTGTAATCTTTTTTTTAAATCATTATTTTTATTGGAGTATAGTTGATTTACAATGTTGTGTTAGTTTCAGGTGTACAGCAAAGTGATTCAGTTATACATACATGTATATCTATTTTTTTCAGATTTTTTCCCTTATAGGTTATTACAAAATATTGAGTATAGTTCCCTGTGCTCTGCTCTGGGTCTTTGTTGGTTATCTATTTTATATACAGTAGTATGTAATCGTTTAAATGAGAGAGAGAGAGAGAGAGAAATGTATTGTATGCCAGCTGAGCATTCATTCATCAAATATTTTGTTACCAACTTGTGCAATTTATTAAATAAAAATTGATTACATGCCCAATAAATTTACTTACAATCAAATACAGAAATAAGTGATTCATATATATATATATATATATGATAATACTATAAATCAGAATGGCAAGTGTCATAGAAATAATTCCAAGTACAATCAGAGCTGAAATAAAAGTCAACAATGTTTAATATAACCTCCCATCCCCAGTTGAGCCTTGAGACAACTACAATCCCACTTGACACTTAGATAGTACCCTCCTTGGAGATTCTGAACCTCAAATACCCAGCATAGCCACCCCTGGATTCCTGACTTACAGAAACTGTGAGATAGTGAGTGTGTGTTGTTTTAAGCCACTAAAGTTGGGGTGACTTGTTATGTAGCAATAGAAAACCAATATAATAATTGTATAGAGAAGTTTAAAATTATACAATAAGATAATATAATTTTTTGCTGATTAATGGCTTTATGGATGATATTTTCTTCACTTAGTTGTTCTTGTTTTTTCCCTAAAATTAAACTAATTATCTGAATAATAGAAATTATATTAAAAATAAAATTGTTTTGTTATTATAATCAAACATAAATATATTTTGCAATATTATTGTAATTCCAATGGAATTTTTTCTTCATGCCGTCTTCATTTTTGAAAGTCTCTGCTCTCAATGAACATGTAAACAACAGAAAATAAATTAAAATATAAATATGAAGCCTATTAATATAACTGCCTTACCCTTCAAAATAAAGAAGTACTAAGACACTTTGGCAGAAATATAAATGACATGAATCCCAGAAATTGATGTTATATATTTAATACATTAAATTTATATATTTGAAAGTTATTAAACATTACTGTATTACTGAAAAATTACTTATGAACTTACTTGAGAAAAAACAACCTGCTTTACCAGTAATCAAGAGTGACTTCTCATTCTTGATATGTAACAGTGTGATAAACTTACACTAATAGAAAAGAGTGACAATGGTAGATATATATATTAAAAAATAATAAAAATATTTTATTTGGCACATTGTCAGCTAATACTATCTGTCTACTCTGTCTAATTTATAGATTTAATTTTTTCTGTGGTTTTCTTTTTGCGTGGTAATATGAGAAGAATACACAGAAATACTCACATTAAATGTTCTTGTATTGGTATTATAAATGTATTCATGAAAGATTTTTTTTAAAACCATCGTGATACTGTATTCTTCAACATAACACCATTTTATTTTATTAGACAGCATCCACATTCTGAATAACTTGTTTTTTCTTTATGAAGCATTTATGTTGTCTTTCTTGATTTTCATCTTACAGTCACTTGTTCCATATACTGGAATTTTCTATTGCGTCTTCAGTTGTTCTTTGACCAACACTTGTAACCAGTTTGATCACTTTCCCAAAGGTTTTTTACCCTATCACAGAACCTCCATTCTATTGTCAATGACTCTGGGAAAGGACACATTTTATTCCAGTACGACCTTACGCTTATCGCAGCCTTTAGTAACAATAATTACTTTGAGAGTATATACATTATAGAATTAGAATTTCAGATTCAAAATCTCAATCCCATCCCATTGTTTTTCTCACCTCTCAACAAAATATCATCTAAATTTCTGTAGAAAATATTTGCTCTTTTAAATTGCATCTCTGATTTGAACTGATGCAATTTTAATGAACTTTGATATTATAATTAACCGCTGGTCAGTATAAATTTAAAAGTAGTGTGCCTAATCACAGTCAGCCTGAAATAGAGTGGCTGAAAAGTATTCTACAGTACATGTGAACATTAAAAAATCAATTTGAAACAAGAGGAGAGGGAAAATATAAATGATAAATGAGGATTCTGTACATTACCATGTGGCTAAATGAAGAGATTTCATACTTGGTTGTTATCACTATAAATATGAAAATGCCATTTTGGAGGGGTATATCCTACCACTTTAAGAGAAAGTGATAAACCATGAGATAGTTTGGGTTAATACAAAGGTTAGATAACATGAAAGACTTTGCTATTGGAGATAAAAAAGAATATTGGGGAAAGTGAGCTGCACTATTAATATGAAGGTACTCTATGATTTAAAGGAATAAAAATGGCAAGTCTACTTATATACAGTGATAGTAGCTATAGGGTCATCATCAAATACATTTTAATGGAAAATTATTTGCTTTATTTATTTGTCACAGACAGCTTCTTAAGAAAAAGAATAAAGTCATTTTCCATGACTAAGTATAAACTGACACCAGGTTCCCTGTAACCTTCATGTTGAATGAGGCAGAAACACAGCAGTACAGCACTTAAATGGTTCACTGAGGAGATGCATTCTATTTATCACTGTTATTTCTCTAAAATGACCTAACTTACTCACTGCAGAGAAAGTCCCTAATCAATTTAAAACTGCCTTGTTGTAGAAGAGTACTTGCTACATGAGCAGCAGGTGTAGAAATAAAAGGAAAAAAACATTATAATTCTTACAATACTTTACAGGAAAGAAAATGCAACATGTAACACTCTTTATGTTGCATTCATAGTTGTGAAAAGTTACTCTTTCAATCTGATTGTGATAATCAGAGTGTGTCTACATATTATAGAACTAATACATTTAGAATTCTTTGTGATTTGATGACATGATTCTAGTTATCTAACTGGTTCTCTCCTGCACACCCATTGATAAGTTTTTAAAAAGATAAAATTAAATTTTAAATCAGTTTTAGGACTATAAAGTGATATTTTATATTAAATGTAAGTTAGTTCATGATATTTATATTATATATTATATAATAATTTAGTTTGGACCATATTAGAAGAAATCAACAACTTTCACTTTGAAACTACTTTTCTAAATGTAGCTGAACAGAGGAAAATCATGGGTTAAATTATGGAAAAATTTGAGAGGCTATTAATTGAACTTCCTTTTGACTTTTAAATAAATGAAATACATGAAATTTGGAACTCTGGGTTTCGACATCTATAATAAACGAAAGCTTTTAGAGTAGCTGAAAAATCTGTGTAGCCAGTATTATTAGTTAAGAAGAATAAACACAGATTTAACTAGTTTCCTTCATGAGTTACAATAAATAAATTATGTTTATTATCAGAATTAAACAGTAATTTAAACTTATTCCTAAGTAGTAAGTGTTCATAACTGAATTTATTTTCTGAAATTAAAAAGTAGTTTCTGCTTTGGTAATTATTTGAAGCTTTGAACTTTTATCACATAATGTACACTATAACCTGTAAAAATTTTAAATTAAGAGCAGTGTTACTCAAAAAGGACAAACA
Source organism: Balaenoptera physalus (assembly GCF_965194825.1). Lineage (NCBI taxonomy): Eukaryota > Metazoa > Chordata > Mammalia > Artiodactyla > Balaenopteridae > Balaenoptera > Balaenoptera physalus. Next base: position 157,647,208 of record NC_138890.1, read on the forward strand.
ATATATTTAAAAATGAGATGGGTTTAAAATAATTCACATGAACCAATAAATTCTCTATTTTTCATGGATTGCATTTCAACAGTTTCAACAGTATTTAAAACTGTACTAAAACTACAGTATGTGACAAAGTTATGACCCATAAGATGCTTCAGCTCAGACTTTATTTAAAACACACAAAAAGACACCGAATATCCAAATAAGTTTCATATACGTACCTATAAACTGTGAGTAATTCATAAAGTGTGTTGTAATAATTACATTAATGCAGGGCATACTAACCATGATATAAAATAATATAACTTATGAAGCATAGTGATTCATGATGCTAGAAGTAAATTTTATATATATTTATATATCAGAGTTTAGCCAGCCTACTAACCTACATTGCATTTTGCAAATGCTATTTACCAACATCTCTGAATGTAACACAATGCTACATGTTTAGTATTCTAAAGATAAAAATTAGGTTTGCAAAATAAGTAATAATCCCAAATTATATTTGTGATACCTGAAATACAGCTTGAATTTAAAAATGAGTTATTATATATAATACTTAAATTCATTTTATTTTCTTTTAAAAAGATAGAAATATGTTCTGAGCATACATATCCTCTTCATTAATTAAATACCAGTATTGAGTATTTTTCTGTTTTGTAAACTATAATAAATTCTTGCTTTTATTTACTTGCCACAAGTTGTTCAGAGATACCCAAAACATAGTACTTAGTAACATGCAACTTAAGACACTCTAAGACAATCTTTTTTGAGACAATATTCTTATCTTTGTCTATTCTGTATTCTTTAGATTTTACAGGAGTTTACATTTCTAAAAGAGCAGTTTATTGTCTCATTAGAGAAAGCATAATAGCTTTCTAATTATTCCTCCTGTTTTTCACTTTTGTCATCCTACAATCATTTCTGAAATGTGACTACTTCAATGAGGTCCACGCTTCTCGGGGAGGCACACATACACAGATTCCTCATTACCCTCCACATCCTTGCTCACAGTGCTCTAGTAACCTTCACTCAGCTTGCATTCCTTCAACAGGGGGTGTTTGTACTCCCTGTTGCATCTGCATGAAACAATCTTTCCGAAATCTTCACAAGGGTGGTTGCTTCTCCACACTTGATCTCAACTCGTATGATCACAGGAGAGGCCTCTCCTGACTCCCATTTTAAAGTAGGCCCCTCAACCCAGACTCCTCATTACCTTCTTTCACATTAGTGTGACTAACTTTTCCTCATAGAATTTGTCACTACGTGAAATAACTGATTTATTGATGAGTTCTCTACCTCCCTCAGAATAGAAGAATAATGAACAAGTGAATTGTTTACTGTGTGTCCCCACAAGTGACTGTCCCTGGCATATAGAAACCACTCAGTAAATATTTTTGACCAAGTGAAGGAAAATGAATATGAGAACGGAGAATTAGACTTGGAATTCATTCTGTGTACATACTAGCTCTGTGAATAAGAAGCCAAGGAAAATAATTTAGTCTTGCTTGATTTCCCTTTGCTCACTTTTAAAATGAGAGTGGTTTTAAGTTAAGTAAACTTGAAAATCCCTTTTATAAAATTGTCAATTGATAAGCCATGAATGTGTATTCCTCTAAAAGTTTAATACTAGACAGACAATTTTGGGTGAGTAATAATGCTATTAGTCAAAGTAGAGACATATGTCATTCTTTCTGTAGAAGGTGGTTAGATGATATAAAAGGAGTATAAAATATTATTATGAAAAAGGCAAATGATTATATCATATCTAAGGCAGGTATGCAGTGCTCACTCTGACAATTTTTTAATAAAAATGTACTGCTTGAGAAATGTTTCATAGATAATTGTTTTAAGTAATAGCCACTAAATAATCTATAGTGTCCCTTTACAGATGTGAGGTTTTAATTTAAATAAGTGAACTTGCCGAACAGGTCGATTAAAATCATCCTTTAGTTGTATTAACTATCTCTACCCCTTTCACCCATCATTCAGTCAAATCTTCATTCATTTTTGGTTGAATTAGAAAGAGACTTTATACTTTTAGGACATCTTTTAAAGAGTCATAGGTATGATTTTAAACAGAAAGAGTAAAGCATTATTAGAACATGTAAAAGAGAGGAAAGGAGTTCTCCAGAGTTTTCCTCTGTAAAAACTTGATTACAAATGATGAGTTTATACCCTCATGGACATTCCAAGTTTACAGTTTCTGACATTTATAATCTGTGGTTATGAGTATTACTCTCTTCATCAAAAGAACAAATTGTAATACAACTGAGTGAGACTGGGGCCAACATATTCACACATGGTCTAGCCTTCCTTGCTTGTCTATTTTTGTCTCTTTCTATATCACCCCTCGTTTTGGGCCTTCTTTTGATTTCTCAGATGAGCCCTATTTTATTTTTTCTAGGCACAGATAATTACAAATGCTGTCCTCTCTTTTGGAAGGCTTTGTACCTCCTTCTTTCCCTCCCCACAAGGCATTTACACCCAGTAGGCTATTGTCCTCATCCAAGTACTGGTTCAAATGGTTCACTTCTTCTGGAAGGTCTTCCTATACTCTTGCCCCCTCCACACTAGCTCAGGTTACTTCAGTCATAAACTTCAGTGCAGTGTACACTCTTCCTTCATAGCGTTTCACACAAATTTCTCAAGGTGATGAGTTGATTACTGTTGGTCTCCTTGAGTAGGGTACAAACAAAGTAAATAGAAGACAGCCTGTGACACAGTTTTTCACTTATTCCCCAAATGAAATTGTGTGGCTGGTACATAGTAGGCATGCGATAAATATTTAGGAAATGTTTGACTAAATTACTAAATTAATAAATACGTAAATGACATCAGTCTCCCTCTATGTGCAACTATTTTCTAAGCATTATATACAAGTCTTTTAAACAAATTTTGTTTGCATATCTTCTCCTTTCTAAAATTCTGTTTCTACAAAAATATTGTCTAAGTGATTAACCAGGATGAAAATATAAATTGTACTTGATTACATTTTCTCCCTTAATTTCCACAGCTAATTGGTATCCAAATTCTGCTAATTCCTCTACTTCATGTGGTTTGATATTACTACCCAACTTCATCCTTACTTACACATACTTTAGTGCCTTCATTCATACCTTAGTTAGGGCAGTAATAATTTATTTCCTCAATTTATTCAACATGCTCCACAATATGGCATTTGCAATTTAAGCCTTTTGATGTTTAGGTCTGGGAGCAATATTTTTTCCTCCTCTTTAAAATCAAGTTCCAGCTTTGGCTGAGAAGAAGTTTAGATGGTGATGATTTGAAGAATATTTAATATCTTTATATAATCTTTGGTCATCTGAGGCCACTGTTAGGAAATAGATGAAAAGAATGGTCTTGAATTTCTCTTCCCTGACTTGTCCATCCCCCCTCTCCCAGTGGAGTATGCTAAGGGCATTAATCTGCCTTCATTTTGCAAGAGGAATAGTCCTAGGACCCAGAGAAAGTGGAGATGAGGAAAACCAGATGTTTAAGTCAACTCATTGAGTACTTCCAGTGGGTTACAGGAGAACTGAGCCAGCAGAAGCTTACTCTTATATAAAACAAAATTACATAAAAGCAATATGCAAAGTAAGTTTGCCACATCATTATTGCACAAATTCCTTAAAATTGCAGCAAGATACTTACAAAATTTACTGAAATTTGAGTTGAAAATCTTTGAATCTTTAGAACTTGAACCTCATATATAAGATAGTAGCAATTATAAGAGTAAAAGCTTGCTTACTATTCATTCGACAAGCTATAAGATTTAATTACTGTTTATTTAAATATATTATTTATTCTACTAAATAATATGTTAATAAAGAAAATGTTTCCTTTATTTTTTGTTTCACCAACAGTCCTTAAAATGACACCTTATATACAAGTTCTCACTAAAATGGCATAGAGTTTGCATTTACAGTAAGATTGAATTTGAATCCACTCTACTCTAAAACTCTTTTTAACTTCTTGGAAAATTTATGGATTATGACTTGCTGCAGATATCACTCATCTCACAATTGGCAACTAAGACTTTAAAGTATGATCTATAATTATAGATATGTATATTCCCCTACTGACATACCCAAAGATAAAAATAATTTTTAATAAAGACACACACATACATGCAGCAAAATAAGATAAAGGCATTTCTTTTATGCTTACTTGTTTGTAAATATTTTATATGTAAAGTTCATTTGTTTGTCTAATTAACATGATGGTTAATCCTTTACTCCAAATCTCCCCAAATCAACGAGCATATCTTCAGTGGAGGCTGGTGTCTTATCTGACAGCTGGGTCATAATTTAGGGCACAGATTTTTGGCCCTTCTCTACCACATCCATTTTTTTCTCATGGAAGCTTATTTATTTATAAAATATTACCACACCTACATCTCTACACCAGTATACTTTCCTGATTGAAAAATCAAACGTAGAAGAAAATTATTGAAGCCAAGGATACAGGTGCTTTTCTCACATCCTTATAGCCCATTTAAAGGTTGCAACTGAAGAATATTGTGAATTATCACACTCCAGTAATCCTAAAGCTACTTGCAAGTTAGAGAAACATTTCTTAATTTCTCTAAGACCATGCCATAAATACTTTGAATTAGTGCATTTTTTATAAATTTAATTAAAAGCTGACTTAGATTATGTATTCTGAGTTCAATAAAATAAAGATATTTCAATATTAATAACTTTATAATTTGTATCATAATACTTTTATGTGAAAATATCTACTCAAAAATGCAGTTTTTAATGTCTTTGCAGCATGTCTTTTCCCAGTAGATTTTTTTTGATTCACTTCAGATTTCAGTAGTCAAATGGAATGCTTGTTATGTTTCTTGTGTCGTCTTGTAGCTTTTAATTCATGATTTATAAGCGATCCATGGAAAGTAGAAAGCCACTCATTAAAATTAAGGGTCATTACTCTCCATTGAATTTTGTCAGGTGCATGATGTGTCAGTGAGAAAGATTTCTGTTTCTTGTCAATGCAAACTTGAAAAGCTGAGCTATAAACAGGAAAAAAAGAGAACATCTCTTGGATAAAAATCAAAAATAGCAATTCTTGTTTTATTTAGATTAATGAAGAATGACAACAAATAACACACATAGATAGTCACTAAACCCAGCCTCCCAACACATTTCATCATATTGAATAACTAGTTTGAAGATGGAGTCTTTTATTTTAACCAACTCTGTAATAAGAGATAGAAAAACAGATTAACAAATATTTATAGAAAAGTTGTCATGAGCAAGAAGAAACCATAAATTAATTATAATAAAGACTTGGTTCCAAAAGACCTTCCTTCTCCTCATTTCTTTATCATTGTGCCCAAAACATCTAGAACGATACTTGGCTCATAGCATAGTGCAATAAATATTTATCATTGTTGTTTAACTACCTGTTTATTGTGAGTGTCTTTCTGAAATATAAAATATGTTTTCCTGAATACAAACATAATTTATATTACAACATGAAAAGGAGAATAAATAAGGTTATTTCCCTACCATCTCCACTTCCACTTCTTTTCTTCCCATTCACTCTCATGTATTTGATATTTATTATTTTCTTTATTTTTCTTAAATATTACAAGCATCTACCTTTTAAAAAAATTAGCCCACTATATATAATATTCATAATCTGATCATTCTGTTTATTAATGTATTTTGGTGAGTATTTCTTATTAGTAAAAGAGATTCAGGATAATCTCCCCATAGTCATGTCTGTAAGGATCTTTTTCTTTATAAGGTAACATTTACAGATTCCAGTGGTTATGAGCTGATATCTTCAAGTGGCCATTCATAAACTTACTACATACAGTTTAATCATGAGTAAAACAGACAAATCCCAATTCGGGAACATTGTACCAGTAATCTACTAGTCATCCAGGTTATCAAAAACAAGAAAAATCTGAGAAATTTTCACAAACAAGAGGAGAATAAGAACACATGACTATTAAATATTATGTGATGTGGTACCCTGATGAGGATCCTAGAGCAACAACAACGAAAAGAAAAAGAAAAAAACGAAGGAAAAGCTGAGGAAATTTGAATAAAGTATAAACTTTAGTTAATAGTAATGTAGCAATATTGTTTCATTAATTATGGATATTTACCATAATTATTTAAATAATTATAAGGGGCAAACTGGGTGTTGGTTATGCAGGAATTATCCATATTATCTTTGCAATAATTCCGTAAATCTAAACCTGTGCCAAAAAGTTATATTAAAATAAAGTTTAAAAAAAAATAAGTATCCTCATTAGCAAGTATCTTGTCAATTGCTTGCAGGACTGCTACTAAACAGTGTGGAATACTAGCATGTTTTAGATGCCCTGTTTCCCTCTTGCCTTCTGCCCACTGCAACTGCCCCTCAGGTATGACAGCAGGAATTGTGACTATTACAGTCTCACATAGCCTTGTACCCAGAAGTGAAACATAATGATTAATGACATAGAAAAGAAAAGAAAGTAGCTTAGAGGACAAATTTTCTCAAATTGAATTACTGGCCAATGAAAAATGGAGATATAAGTGCATTTTTCTTTTGCCATCAATATAGGTTGCATGATCCTTGTAATATAGAAGTTATAAATATGATACATAGAATAAAATCAGCACAATTAAATGTAAAACTCTTGGTTGCATAATAGTGATGATGTATTTCACATATGTACATAAACTAGGAATGGGTACTGTAGTTTATTTTTCTTAACGTTATTATGGAAGTAGACACCCTAAGTAAAAGTTTTTCAAGGGTTATGAAAGGACTGAGATATTTTTCCCTACCCACAAACTAACAAGTTAGCTTTCTACAATACCATGAATGCTGACAGAAGACATGGGACTCCTAGGTGAGAAACAGATGACTTTATTATTCACTGCCATAGCAGTAGACGCAGTATCAGCATTCCTACTAGCTCCTGAAGCTCCATTCCTCTGAGGGAGACATGAAAAGTATCAAATGATACCTGTACACACGGTGAAGAGAATTTCAGGAGAGAAATCCCAAGTTTAGGGAACATGAATATTTTATAATGAACTGTGTATTCTTCAGGATTCTCTGGAGAAACATAACCAATAAGAGATTACACACACACACATATGTATGGAGAGAGAGAGAGAGAGAAGGAGAGAGGTTTATGATTTATTATAATGAATTGGATCACATGATTATGGAGGCAAGCTAGGGAACCAGGAGAGCCGATGTTGCAGTTCCAGTCTGAAAGCAGGCAGGCTCAAGACCCAAGAAGAGCCAAGGTTTCAGTTCAAGTCTAAAGACAGGAAAACACCAATGTCCCAGTTTGAAGGCTTCCAGACGGGAGGAATTCACTCTTAATTTTAGAAGAGTTCGTCTTTTTGCTCTAATCAGGCCTTCAACTAATTGGATGAGGGTAGTTGACATTAGGGAGGGCAATCTGCTGATTGAAATGTTGATCTCACCCACAAACATTCTCACAGACACATCCAGAATAATTTTGACCAAATACCTTGGCACCCTGTGGCCCAGTCAAGTTGACATAAAATTAACCATCCATAGACTGTTAGCCTGTCTGAATTTTGCTCCTAAAGAGACATTATGTTTATTTGTTTTGACAGTAAACAAACCTGTTACTTGCTCTGTTGGGAGACATTATATCTATCTTTCAAGGCTGTTCACTGTGAACGCATCTTTGAAATGACAGTTCAGACCAAAGGTGGACACTGATTCTTCCCACAAGACGTGCAAAAGCACAAAAGACCATGGAGAATTGTTTACCAACAATTTGAGGGCCTTTTGTCTCCATACCTAACGTGGGATATTTTTTTAAAATGTGTTTTCACATCTTTAATGGACTGCTTTTAGAGTTTGACATGATGAGCCTTGAATTACAAACTTGTATAGCTAGGAAAGATAGTGTAAAATGCTACCCAAATTACATAAGCAAGTAATAATGAAAGTTGCAAAAGTTTCAAAACTTGTCAGTAATTCTGTGTATAAATGACTATGGCACCATAGAGAAGTGATTTGCTAGGTCATTGCAGAACTTAATTTTGCAACCCAATTTTAAGTAAAATGTTTCCATAGTGCACTATAAATATACTTCATCTTCTCTATTTGTATATGGCTTCAATAGAGTATCCAGTTAATGTTACATAAATGTTTCATGTCTCACTTGCATCATATAAAAAAGAAATTAGGTCATGAAATTCCATGTGGATGAATATGGCCATTTCTCCATGTTACCTGAAAAATAAAAACAGAATAAAGTGATATGCCTCCTTCTGATAATGCCCAAATTAAAAATATTGAAGACCATCTTTTAAGGAATACAGGTTTTGCTACCCTCTCTCAATAGCTATTAGAAGGTCTGATAGCATATTCACATTAGAGGAAAATACTTGTTTGGGTTTATATGAAGGCTTAATTTAGGGAAAATTGATTATAAATTCTGATTTTCAACTTCATATTTAATTTTCATATCTATAATATGGTGTCCTCCCAAACCATTAAGGTGTTTTATTTCCATATAAATATATTCTCCAATATTATTGGAAATAAAACTGAATATGCTAACTATAATGAAGCATACTTTTTATTACCTATTCTCAATATTTTTAAAAACTCACACAGTTTAAGATGTAGAATATTATCAACACATTTGAAGTGCTCTATGCAGACATCTCCAATTTTATTTCTTCCCATACATTGATTAACCACTACCCCTTGCTTTCTTTTTTTTAATATAAATGTTCTATGTTGCATGAAATCATAGTAAAATATGGTTTGTATATTTAAAACATTCTATGATTAGCCTAATACTATATGTACACAAAAAATATACAAAGCAAATATATTGCAACTTATATTCTTAGGCCACCATTATACTTTAGATATATTTTTGTTAGTGGAAAAAGCTGTAGTATTTACATTCATTCTTATTGTTACATAGTAATCTACTTTAAGAATACAACTCAACATATGAATCCATTCTTCCATTAATGGACATTTGATCTGGTTCTATTATTTGTCATAATAAACAGTACCCCCAAGAACATTTTTGTATGCATATTAATGCACATTCTCTAGGGCTTATGCCAAAGATACACATTACAGGAATTAATTTACATGTGTCTTCAATTTTATAAGATAATTTAAAATTGTTCTCCAGGATGGTTATAACAATTTCCTGGCAGGGAATAATTTCCATGTCTCCACATTCTTTCTAATATCTAGAATTATCTGGTGACTTTTTATCTTTGGCCAATCTGTTAAATGATCATATTTTCTTATTTGTCATTCAGTTTTAGTCTTCTTCATCAAAAAAAGTGTTAGCCTATTAGAATGGCCAAAATCCAAAACACTGAAAATACCAAATGATGGTGGAAGTGTGGAACAACAACTCTCATACATTGCTGGTGGGAATACAAAATGGTACAGCCATTTTGGAAGATAGTTTGGCAGTTTCTGACAAAACTAAACTTACTCTTACCATAGGGCCCATCAATCATGCTTCTTGTTATTTACCCAAAATGAGATGAAAGCATATATCCATGTAAAAACCTGTACATGGATGTTTATAGCAGCTTTATTCATAATTGCCAAAACTCGGAATCCGCCAAGATGTCCTTCAGTAGGCGAATGGATAAACTGTGGTACATCCAGACAATGAATAATATCCAGTGCTAAAAAGAAATGAGCTACCAAGCCATAAAAAGGCATGGGAGAGCCTTAAATGCATATTACTAAGTGAAGGAAATCAATCTGAAACTGCTACACACTGTATGATTCCAACTATATGACATTCTAGAAAGTGCAAAACTATGAAGACAGTAAAAAGATCAGTGGTTGTCAGGTGTCAGGAAGGGGGAGAGATAACAGGCAGAGCACAGAGGATTTTTAAAGTAGTGAAAATATTCTGTATGATATTTTAATGATGGATATATATCATTATACATTTGTCCGAACCCCTAGAATGTACAACACCAAGAGTGAACTCTAAGGTAAACATGGACTTTGGTGATTATGATGTGTCAATGTAGGTTCATCATTGGTAAAAAAATGCACCATTCTGGTGAGTGCCATTTATAATGGGGAGGCTATGCAAGTGTGGGGCAGAAGGTATATGGGAAATCTCTATACCTCCATCTCAGTTTTGTTGTAAATCTAAAACTGTTCTAAAACAATGTGTTAGTTTAAAAATAATAATTGTTAGTTATTTCTTAAACAACTCTCCAAGGCATATATGACATTTCTATTATAACAGGAGGTCTTTCCTTCCTTAGAATGCTGTATGAAGATTTTAAACATTTATTTATTAAACATATGATACTAGTATTATAAATGCATCAAGGTATATGTATTTCAATCACTTTCATTCAGAATAATTACTGCATTCCTCATGATTTAGATTTAAATCTTATAACTGTAAGTCATAAAAATTACGTAACAAATTCAAATGCACCTCTTACCTGATTATTTTCTCATATACCATTCCAATTTTTCCACTCATAGTCTACTCTTGTCACCAGTCTATACAAGGCCTCCCTCTTGTTTTATTTTTCATCTTCAATCCTATTCTTACTCTTATCCTCCCAATATTCAGTCAACCTTTTTATATATTTTGAATTTGACAGTATCCTTGTAAAATATATATTTAAAAAGTTAATATTATATTCTAATATTGACTCCACTAGCTAATCATCTGTTTCTAAATATTCTCTCAATCCTACACTGTTTTCTTTTCTTTTCTTTTTTTTGTGACCCACCTATGTGATTTGGTAAATCCTTTAACAAAATGTGCTGCAATAAAGTAATCTTAAATTTAACCTGAGAATTTCTCTCAGGTGTATACTAGGGATTAATATATCTGGATCAAATGGTAAAAACATACTTTGTCCTATTAGCATGAATGAAACATCAACAAACCTTCTATTTATACAATAATTTATAATAATATTTTTTTTTAAAACTAGATTCTAAAAAATAAAATGAATGAACATAAAACAGAAATAGACTCACAGATATAGAGAACAAAATACTGGTTACCAATGGGGAGAGGGGATGGAGGAGGGGCAAGATTGGGGTAGAGGTACAAACTACTATGTATAAAATAAATAAGCTACAAAGATATAGTGAACAGTACAGGTAGATAGCCAATAAAAAGAAAAACAAAGAAACAGAAACCTACCTTAGAATCACTCACATATTATTTAGTGCATATAAACATTAATCATAACTAAGATTCAGTGTTGATTATAATGTTTATGAGCCATAGAAAGTAAAAAAGAATGTTTGGAAATTCTGTAATACTAGAAGGGTGGTCAGGTGACCTTTCATATGGTTTTAGGAAAGAATTTCATGCAAATATCTGGAGGAGGAACAGTCCTGGCAGATGGAACAGACATTTCAAAAGCCCTGTGTTGGAAGGATCACTACATGTTCAAAGGACAGTAGAAGGTCAATATGGCTGGAGCAGAGTGAGCCAGTGTAGAGCAGTGAGAGGTGAAATAGGAAAATATCAGAGAAGGTGGCAGAATGTGTAGTGCCTCATAGTCTTTTACCCTCAAAGAAATGGAGAGCCACTAGAAGATTCTGAACTGAGAAGTTACATAATCTGATTTATGAGTTAGCAGCTTCAATATGGCTGCTGTGTTGAGAATATGATGTAAAATGGGAAGACTGGAGATAGGAGAGCACATCATGAGGCCAATTCAGTAATACAAGGATAAACTGATTGTAGTCTGAGCAAGGGTGGTATTAGTGGATGATGCAAATAACTGTATTCTTGAATGTGTTTTGAAATTTGATCTGAGAATCTCAACAGATGTAATGGGGGGTGTCAGAAAAATATTACTACAATATTTTTGGCCACAACAACTGGATAGCAGTAGTTGATATGGGGAAAGACCAAGGAGAGTGCATATTTGGTGTGGGAAGGGTGAGGGTTGAAGAACAGAAGTTAACTGTTGGATGTGTTAATTTTGAGATACCTATTAGTCGTGCACATCAAGATCTAAAATTATAAGTTGAGTATATGTATCCTAAATTCAAGAAAGAGATCTTGGCAGAAGATATAAATTTATGAGTCCACAGCACAGAGAGAGTATTTAAAGTCAAAGTACTGGTCCAATGATTGAGCGCTGGGGTAATATCAAATGAAGATCATGTTGAGTTTACCAGCAAACAGGATAGCCAGTGAGATAGTGAGATCAAAAGAAAACCAAGAGTGTGAGTTGTCCAAAGACAAGTAAAGGTAGTTTATCCAGAAGAAAGAAATGAAAAAATGTTATAAAGACTGCTGACGGCATAAAAAATATGCTAAGAATTTTCTCCTGGAATAAGCAATGTGCAGATCAGCAGAGCATATGAATTTGCGTTGCCCCAAATGCAAACGTATCTTGGACAATCTGATCTTTCAAAATTAGCTTATGTTGTTTATAACCACAGTCTTACATTAGTAATGAGTTTGATAATGTCTTCACAACTTTGTAAGATATTTTCCCTTTTTGGGAGTATGAGGCTGAACTTACGTAGAGCTGACCACTGTAGCTACAGCCGGAATCAGTGTTAAGCCAAATGGATGTGACCATAGTGTACCAAAAGAAACAGCTATGGTCCCCTTGTGCTATATTTACGCCCCTTTAAATTCACATTGTCACTGGGTCTTTAAGAAATTGGTTAGCTGGAATCTCTAGAAATAACTTCATAAAAGAAGGTTACTGGAACAAAGTTTTTGCCTCATAAAAGTTAGATGGATATGGGCAGGTAATAATCAAGTACATATGTATGTAATATTTCAATCTGGTGGTAGATGAGAATAAGTATTCTGATGAACAAGCAGCAAGTATAGGGATTAAAAGAAGTACTGGTGGTATTCGTGTGGATGGTGGCAAGGTTTTGTAATTCTAGCCCTTTAATTATACTGATCTATTTAATGCTAGAGATTTGACTTACTATTCTCTCAGTCCCCAGGTCTAGAACATTACTTATGGAAATTTTAATATTTGTGTATCACATAAAAGTTTATAATGAAATTTGGGATTATGGAAAAAAACAAGTCATCAGTACTTTTTGAAGGAGGTGTATTTAACTTCTGCAAATGAGTAGAGACATTTTCATTTTTAGTTTAGAAAATTTATGTATATAGTTTTTGCAAGGAAAAGAAGCAGAAAATGCACTATATTTACACTTGATCATATGTTAGCATAGCTGAAAATATGTAAATAGAATGAGTTGACTGCATATATTAGTACTCAACCTCTTCTTATGATTCCACTTTCATTTCATCATAAAACAGAGGAGCTTTTGAGAAGTGAAAGATCTCTGCTAGCTCTTGGTTACATACTTGCATCATTGATGAGGCACTTAGTATTACAAAGCACCGGCATATTTTTGAAATGTTTTGCTTTACAGTTTGATAGACTATAAGAATATGTGCATGTATTTATGGCCACAGATAACAAGATGCAATAATGAGAAAAAGTGCAATTCAGTGAATTATTATTAGTGATCCCTCAGCAGGATTTCTTATAGATGATATCATGCATCCTGCCAACACAGATGAGAGCATCTAGAAATCAGCTACAGAACAATGGTTAACATTATTTAATACCTGAAGTGTTTTCAGTAGCACTTTGGGAGGGTACTGTTGCCAGGGAACAATAAGGCAGCTATCAGCTAGATAACCTTGGGGAAATAATGGCTTCCACTGCATATATAAATCTCTCTCACATCAATGAGTTGTTTTTAGCACAGCTAAGATACTGTCACTTTTTAAAGAAATGAAGGATTTTCTCTTATCAATTTTATAAGGGAAATCACTCCCCTGCAATAAATAATAATTTACCTTTAGTGATTGATAAAGAAGGGAAATTTCAGTTTTTTCATTTATGCCAAAGTCAAATAAAATAACAAAAAACGCAAAGCCTAGGTATAGCACCAAAGCTAAGCACTAGATGAAGTATGGCAGTCTGAGCAGTAGATCATGCAGTACATGTGTGCATACACACTGGCTTCAGCCCATCAGTTAACAGACACCATCATTGATTATTCTGACTAATGGAAATAGGTTAAACTATAGTTGACCAATTCCCATGGAGAAATACGTAGTATATGGGGACAAGCAGAGGACTGAAGCAAACCAAAGGTTAAAAAAGAAAAAAATCAGTCCCTGTGATCTGCCTCAAAATTCACTTATCTGCCTTATCTCATACAACCATTTTGCAACGCTAGCCCCTGGTATTTGCAAATTATTCTCTGCATTTTAACTTTGACACCATTTTGGATGCTGATATTAATTTTGAATAATGATCTTTTATAGCAAATTATGTTTTTGCTTTTTGGAGTGTTTCCACCTTTCATCTTCTCTGGTTTATTATTCAAAATGATTAGACTACCAAAATCCGAAATTAGATGTACAGGAATCCCTCATTTGAGGGGCTTGCTTTATGCCACTTTGCTTTTACAAAAGACCTGCATTAATAACTGTTTTCGCTAACAAAAGCAATCCAAAGAGGATTTTCGCTATTATGAGAAAAGGCAAAAAGTGAAAATTGTGTTCAGGGTTTGCAGAGAACAGTTATAGAGGCAGTGCTAACCCCGAGCTGTGAGGGCAGCACCAGCAAGCTCCTTTCTGGGGAACTATACTCAGCATCTCAGTATCAAGACACCATAACTTTGAACTGTGTCTGTGAGCATCTGTGCTTTATCTCAATTTCTTTTGTGCAACCATTAGCAAGATGTGTCCTAAGGTATTCTTTGCTTTAAGCCATTTCAGCTTACAAAAGGTTTTCATAGAAATACTTTCAATTAATGGGGGAAACCTATATTTACCTTTCATATATAAAACTCTATATGCATTTATGTATTTTATACTATATATTTATATATTGAACTTCTATGAATTAGTCTTTTCTCCTTTTACTCTCTCAATGCTAGCTTTTGCGGAAACAGGCTCCACCTACGAAGTGTGACTAACCTCAGACCACCAAGCTGTGAGAAGCCCAGGTCCCATGAAGAGGTCATGAAATATGACTCCCCGTGGATAGAGAGGTGAGTGAGGGGAACACCAGGGTTCCAGCAGGTGAGTGAAGAAGCCACTTTGGACGTGGAATCTGCAGCTCCAACCACCCCAGAAGATGACAGGTAAATCAGAAATGAATGACCCCAAATCCCTTCCTAAGTTCCTGATATATTGTGAACAAAATTAAATGGTCGTTTTAATCTACTGTTTTTGGAAGTTTTATTATGCAGCAACAGATAAATAAAACTTTTCATCTGATATAATGATCACACACTTAAGTCTGTCGAAGGTTTCCCTTTGTTCACTTTCTATTTTACTCAAGGACTGAGGTCACTTTCTTTTACAGTGTCTCATCAAAACTTAAGCCCTAGATCTGTACAAAGATGCTGACAAGTCTTGAGCCTGTAATAAAAATTAAAAAATAAAAAATAACATCTTTTGATCCCACTCAACACATATAGTAGAGACTGAATTAAATGCTTTACCCTCCAGGCATTTAAATTAAGAGGCCAATCTATAAGGGTGTGGTGGCCATAAACCTATATATTCTCCCTTTTCCCTCCTACTCATCTTCACTCAAACCATAAGTCCCAACTTTGGCTGCCCTGGATACCCTGGCATTGTTAGAGGCCTTAAATCATTCAATCTTAAACCCTTTCCTGGGGAAATACTAAGTAAATTATTGACAGACTGTGTACTCTATGTAAAAGTTTTGAAAAGCTCTGACTTAAATGGTCCAAAGGCATCTCTCTCTTCTGCATGTTGTAAACTGCAAAGACCACCTTTTTTTTCTAAATCTGCTTTCAATTTTCTGATTTTTGTCATATCTACAAACTAAGCTAGGAATTACTCCTTTATCTCCTGTTGTCTTGTCTTTATTATTCTGTAACTATCACATTTGTCATCAATTCCTGTCTGTTTTTCTCCTTATTACTTCCTTAATGCATTTTTGTCTTCTCCATTCCCACCATCACTGAAGTCATTCTAGGACACATCTCTTTAAATATAGATTATTAAATTAGATTTATATCTGTTCTTCAATAATTTTATATCATTGCCTAGATACTTGCTGCTATATTAATAATACAATTTATTATGTTGTATGTAGGTTTATATGTAGGTTTATAAGCCACTAATATTTCTCCCTAACGTAGAGAGTTCAAACTTCATTAAAACAAATAAACAACATATGCTAGAATAATATCTAAAAATGTTACTGTTGTTTACGGTAACACCTACATTCCTTAAAATAATTTACTAGGCCTTTTATAATATTGTCTTAGCTTTTTTTGTTTTGTTTTGTTTTGTTTTACCCTGTCTCACATGTAAGCACTCTTCCATTTGAGTTGTTTGCTCAAATCAAAGGGAATAGTGAGTTCTTACTTTTACTAAGTTCATTCACAACTTCAGACCTTTGCATATTAACTTCTCTTGGCGTGAAGAACCCCTCATTTCTCTCCAAGGCCAGTTTTGATTTTGTAAGATTTCTTCAATCAGTCTCAATTTAGCTCTCATTTTATCAAGAAAACGGATTCTGGTTCTCTGCATTTGTTTAGTGCTCATCCAATGTATTATCCACTCTAAGTAATCACAAAAAAAATGGAGTGACTGCATATTTTTTAGTGTATCTATGTCATCTAGCTTGTGTGGTAAATATTCAAGAAATATTTGCTAAAGCATATAATGATTAAATTAATTTACTACCATCTTGGTTAATAAAATGATTAATGTTCCAATACATTAATTAATTAATCTACTAATCAATACTTGGAAAGTGTCTGGCTTCCTTAAACATGGCAATAATTTTTTTTTTTTTTTTTGGTAACTCTTAGAGTATAGGATAAATCTTTAAAATTTAAGGGATTTGGATACTTTTATTGTAAAAACACTCCTTTAGGGCTGGAGAAATTAAATCGCTTGCCTAAGGCCACATAGCCAGTTAAAAGCAAACTGTATCACATTCCAGGGAGATTTCTCCACTCAATAACATTAGTATTTCTGCTTAATAGAAAGTGCATTACTTTTGTCTTGTTGCATAACAAATTACTACAACCTTAATATCTTAAAGCAGCATCTAGTTATTTTCTTACAGTTTCCGTGATCCTCTGCTCTGGATCTCACAGGGCCGTATTCAAGATGTCAGCTGTGCTTGGGTATCATCTTAGGTTAGAGATCCTCTTTCATGCTCACATAGTTGGTAGAATTCAGTACCTTGCAGCTGTGGAACTCCGGTGACTTGTCCTTCAAGGACAGCAGGAGATCATCTCTGTGGCTTCCAGTCTCTCCATTTGAAAGAGCTCAACTGATTAGGTCATGGCTACTAGATCGAATGTCCCTGTTGATTAACTTGGACTTAACTGATTAGGGACCTTAATTTTATCTTCAAAATTCCTTTGCCATATAAGATAACATAATCGTGGAAGTGATTTCCCATCATGTTCTCAGGACCTGTCTACGCTCCAGGGGATTATACTAGGGCGTGGATCCTTAGGGACATTTTAGAATCTTCCCTACCATAAAGGGATATGGCTTCCTTTTGCACATTTTGCATAAACATTTTGTTAATATTATCAGTTTTATTTAAAAGAAAAAAATAGACTCTTGATGTTAAAATTGACTAACTTTTGAGTTACCTATTCCCAGTGGCATTTCCCTCCTCTTACACCGACAACCACTGTCATAAATTTGATAAGTATACGCAACAAATTTATTTATGAAAAAATAATATGTAATAATATTGTGTGAAATTAACTTGAAAAGTGTGCAAAAATTATCATTTACTCTGTTGCTTTTCAAATAGCCTTTTAAAAAATGTTTTGGAACAGCCTCTGTTTTATCTAAAGTTTAAAAATTACATATGAAACACTCTCTCAATTTCATTATTTGCAGTATAAGAGTCTTCCATACTATTAGTTATATTTAACTGATTAATCTCTAATATCTGAGAAAAATGATAAAATTTCTCTGACATATCTGAAAATTTGTATCCTCATGATATTTTGCTGAGTTTTTCTTACTTTATATTGAGGCTTTGGCATTTAGTATGAGGTGTACATATATTCATGATTTCTACATTTTAAAAAAGTATTTCTTTAATAAATATGAAATATGTATTTTATAAATGTCCAGTTGACCCTCATTATTCATGGATTCTGTAATTACAAGTTTCTCTACATGTGAAAATGTATTTGTAAACCCAAAGTGAATACTCATGGCACTTCTGTAGTTATTCACAGACATGCATGAGAATAGTGAAAATTTGAGTTACCTGACTTCCACATTCCCAGCTGAGGCTGAAAAAGATGATGCCCTGCCTTCCTGTTTCAGCCGCATACAGAGATGACCAGGGAATAGAGGTGGGAATAGAGGTGGTGGGAGACAGGCAATGGAGCACAAGAAGCCCCATCTCTGGGGCCAGTTGGACTGGGTTTAAATCTTAAGTCTGACACCTTTTATTGGGAAGGCCTCAGGCAAGTGACTTAACACTTGTGAACATCATTTTCTCTTTCATAAAATAAAGAAAATAGAAAATACCTAGATACGTTTTTTTTTTTTAAGTTGTAAGATTACAGTCTAAGTGAGATTTGTACGTATATATATATATGTATGAATATTTACACACAATATTCACCTACCCTAGGACAAATGACTCAGTATAACTTAATTCAGTGCTCCTGGCAACTTTATATAACTACTGAGAATAACAAAAATCAACTGTATATTCTTATCTATTGTTTTTATGATACTATCATATTTTTCTTTAATATTAATTTTGCTCCACTGATCTTTTTTGCTTAATGTTTTCCTATTATCACTAAATGAGAAAAGATCAATGTAAGGGATGGTTTTATTTCAATAATTGTCATCTTCTCACAGTATATAAAAAAGGCTCTTAACTGAGCCGATAGGAGACATGATTCTTTATTCAGGCAAATATAAGTTTTCTATATTTACTTGAACAAACCATTATAATCTTTCAGAAGGTCTATGCACAACATGTGATTAACAAGAACGGTAATTTTTGCAGGTAGCTTTTGCAAACAAGGGAAAATTAAATTTTTTAAACCATCTTCCATATAGGTCCAGGAGAAAAGCTACTAGACAAGTCCTGTGGGCCAGTTTTAAGGAATTTTCTTAGACTAAGAATGAAAATAGTATCATTTCTTTTATCCACAATGCACTCTGAAAGTAGCTCTAAGCATTTCATATGTGCAAAAAATTAGGGGTTAAATCATACTTCAAATCTTTCCTTAAGGTTTGTTAAACACCTTTCTTGAATAACTGTTCTGTTTTTTGTAATAAGTGTGTTTCTTGTAAACAACATATAGATGCATTAATCTATCAAACACATCTACTATTTTAAGGTCAAAATACATGCATTTATATTTATTGTGATTGCTGATATTTTTGAATAATTTCTCCATGATTTTTTTTGACAATGGTTAATATTTTCTACTTCTTTATTTTGTTTTAATTTTTGTGTTTGTCCTATCTTGGTGAAAGTTTTCTGGCCTTTTTCTGCTTCTATCAAGTTCAAAATTGTATTACACTCCTACTTTTAAAAAAATGCTACTATATATTTTAATGTTTATTAATTTAATAATTTAGCTTGCATTTTCTCCCATGGGGAGTGGTGTGGAAGTGTGCAAGATGGATTTAAAAGTATGTTTTGTATTTTTTCACAAGCCATGTAATAGTGTTTATACTTCATAAAAAATATTAAACATATAAAATATGAAAACTTGTAATGACAATGAGACCAAGAAAATGAATAAAAAGACTAGATTTACCTTGTTCCCTGGATGACATATTATAAATTGAAGCAGCCCTAAATTTTACAAATGACAGAGATGAAGAGTGTGATTTAGTTTCTTATCACTTCAGTGCCTTTAATGATAGTCTACAAATACTGATGTCTTTCCAATGACTTGTACAGACGTTAACAATTGCTTTCAGAGTCAGAAAGTGGTTGGAACTTATTGGGTTGTTTTTTCATCTTGTAGTGCTGTTTTCAGTTTTAGTAGCTTATGCAGTTATTTGTGTCAACTCTAACAGTTGTTTTTTTGTTTTTTTTCTGATCTTGTTGGTAACAGAATTTTGTTTACGTCTCTCCAATAAATCACTAAAGTTATTGAATCTTGGATTATATGGAATGATTTATAGGGAAGTGACACAATGCAGAAATCTCATCATTTATTTTATTAAGTAAATCTGAATATAGTTCAATATAATTCTTATTAAAAAGGGTAAAGCCAATTATTTGGGGAAAATAGGTTGTTAGTAGTACAAGATTGGAAAATAAGAAAAATATTTTCAACTTTCTACAATTGTTCTAAGCCCTATTCCCTAAATAACTCTCCAGTAGCTTCTAATTTGGGGATTTAACTGGGTTAAAATATTGAAAATCAAATGCTCTACAGTTATCTTTATGAAAAATCTCCTTATAAGTATGTAAATTCTGTAATATAAAGTTTGGAGGGTAATTTTTAAAATTTTTATTTAAAATTCAACGTTTTACTCTTCTTGACATGCTTCTGTATAAAAACTAAGCAATCTCCCATTCTTACCCATCCATTATTTGAACCTGAAATCACTTTCACATATTTCATTGGTCACTACAGTGCCACAATTTAAATAATTTGTCGCTGCAGATAACCTTAAATTTAACAATTATATTAGGAATTATTTATTTTCTTGCCTCTTGAAAACTTTAGTTTGCATAGGGTATTCATTATAGTAATGGAAATGCAACATACAATGATTACTCTTGACTGATCTCTTAGTGAAATTTTAAACTTTTGTCCTTAATATTCTTGTCCTAAGAAAATATTCTGTGTTTCAATGAGATATATTGATAAAAAATGTCATTATGTCTTTGTAATCTAGAAGAGCCCCCTATTACTTCTCCCATCTCCTGTTATCAGGAATAAAATGATCTCAGCCAAGTCTTCTCACTTGCCAGCCTTAAATGTAAATACTTATATTTCATAAAATTTGCTTTTAATCAAGGTATGTTTATTTGAACAGGGCTCAAATTAAATATTAATTTGTGATGTGTCAAAAATATTTGAAAATTAATGTGAATACATGAGTCTCATGCCACTATTAGCAAAGCTTTTATTAAGTGTCTAATGTTGTGCTATGCTTCATCCCAATGCTTAATATGGAGAATATTCAGTAACAACTTATGGTATTTCCATAACCTATCATATTATTCTGTTTTCCTGTTATTTTCCCAATATGCACATGCAGTGTCTTATGTGATTATTTCTACAACTGAATAAGTAACAGATGATTATTTACTCTAGTCTTTGAGGAAGATATTAGACCGTGCCATATCATGAGGCATTAGTTTTGTTAAACAACAATTAGCATCGAGCTGCAAAGAACAAAAAGCTTTATTTGGGGTCTTAGGAGTTATAATTAGGGAGACACAGATACCGATAAAACTGAAAGTGTTCGGGTAAGAGAAAGGATCAGAGGCTTATAAAGGCAAAAGCCACAGGGTTGTTAAAGTTTTCTTGTAAGAATTATGATTGACTCTGATGCAAAAAGAGAAATACTTGTCCTTAAGGGATAGACTGTTATGAATTATTTAGGGTAAGGGTACAAAAAGTATCTTGAGTTTCTGCAACATTGTGCAGATGTTCTGGATGCCTATGTTAAGATAATAAGTGGTCAAAAGTTCAGATTCTGTCTGGGCTGAGATGTGCATGAGTCCCACTTCCTCAATGACCTCCCAGGTCCATTTTAGAGAGTGCTCTTAGCGACACTGATTCCATTTTTTTTTTTACACTGACTCCATTTTGATTTTCATTTCCCAGTTTAACAAGTGTGAACACTACAAAACCACTATAAACTGTTCTAACATGATTAACTTGATAAATCAGGACGTTTTAGAAGATGTTCTTATTAAAAACTCAAAACCAGTGAGACCACTATTACTCCAGATAGTGTTTCAGAGTGGTAAGGGATTGAATTTAAATTATGAAAATAGAAGTCTTTTTAATATAAGGTATATGCAGTCTTGTGATGTCTTTTTTGTTTATATTTCTCTTGGCTCGATATGTCTCCAACTGAGTGAATAGTTACTACACAATGTACCAATAAAGTGATTAGATTTTATGAAGATGATGGTATATTACTCCAAAGATAAAGGAAAAATTAGAGCCTTTCACTTAAAACAGGAAACATCTATCCAAACTGCAGAGCATTACTCCAGCCTCTCCTTCCACAACATTGATTCACTGTCATGTTGTTCTTCCATTCAACACAACTGGAGAAGAGATCAGTGTGTTTGAAATTAGGTTGTCACAGGTGGTAGAATTAATCCTAATCTCAGCTATGGTTAAGAATCAAATTTTGATCTTTAAAATTTCTATACGAGACATTTTTTTTTAGCTGTTTAAAATTATGTTAAAGAGCATAACATAAAATTTATCCTCTTACCCAGTTTTTAAGTGTATAGTTTACTAGTCTTAACTACTATATTCACATCATTATGCAACAGAGCTCTAGAACTTTTTCAGCTTGCAAACCAAAACTCTATACCCATTGAACAACAACTTCCCTCCTTCCTCCCCCAGCCCCTGGAAACCACAGTTCTACTTTTTATTTGTATGGCTTTGATTACTTTAGATATATTGCAGTATTAGGCACAATATCCAAGAGATGGAAGCAACCCAAATGTCCCTAGAAGATGAATGGTGCTGGGGAGGAAGGAGTTTTTCTCTACCCTTCTAGGTTCTTCTGGCTGGTCTATGAATTAAGCTGACATGAGACACAAAAGCAGAAGAAAATCAAACAAAAGTTTAATAATATGTATATATGGGAGAGACCCAGGAAAACTGAGTAACTCAACAAAATGGCTGAAAGCTTCACCTTAAACACCATCTTCAGCTAAAGACAAAAGAAAATGTTGGGGGTAATGGTTTGGGACTTCATAGGGGAAGAAGGCAATTCACATGAAGATGGAAAAACAAATGTTTGGTAAACAAATTTATGCTGGGCCGTGCAGAGAGAATGGGACACAGAGAGGAATTTTAACAGACTTTTCTGGGTTCCTCTCTGTCTATCATACCTAGTTCATATTATACTATAGATATCTATGGGATAGCTCCATTCCTGGAACAGGGCTTTTATCTAAATTCTTTCAGACAGTTAGGTGGAAGGTCAGAGTTTCTTCCTGAGTCTTCTGGGCCTTGACTGTTTTCAGCTCTGCATGCCAAAAAGATGCATTTTGGGGTGACAGATTTTGCTCCCTTACAAGGGATAAAAGAAATGTGGCCTATACGTACAATGAAATATTATTCTGTTTTAAAAAAAACAAGGAAATTCTGTCACATGGTTGTAGTGTAAGCCCTGATAACTGGTTTTTCTGTTTTGTAATGCAAGTTCCTGACTTAAGCTTTGATTGCTGAGGCATCCACTTCAAAGACGGCTATCTGAATAAACACCTTGCCAGACACAGGACTAGAAGATGGTTCAGGCCACCCTGCCCTCCCCCTCTCTTCATCCCCACCAAAGTTCCTTTGTTTAAAGATCATTGGATGATTTAGATTACTGACAGTTTGGCCACTTTTTCTTTTCCTTTTTTTTTTTTTTGTCTTTTCTTCCTGTGCATTAATTCCCACTCTTATGTTTTAAATTCACCAGTACAAAGTGAACCTGTGGAAACTTAGCCGCCCCACCCCACCCCCCCTTCATCCCAATAAAAGCAGAATCCCAGGCTTGCACACTCCCTCTTGCTGTGTGGCCCCAGGTACGCTGTGTAGCCTCCAGGAACTGTGAGTAATAAACCTTTTTATTTTTTCACTTTCCTGATGGTTACTGCTGAGGGTGTCTTGCAATCATAATAAGAACAACAAAGGCTGGTCCAGCCACAACATCGGTCCTTGAGGACATTATGCTAAGTGAAAATAAGTCAGTCACAAAAAGATAAATACTGTATGATTCCAATTATATGAGACATTAAATTTTAATTATTTTATTACTTTCTAAGTTTGTCAATAAACTACAAACTTTAAGAGGATTTTGGTATGTGAAAAGAAAATCAAAATGTAGTCAGTATTGCTAAGAGAGCTTTCTAAAATGGAGCCGGAGGCAATTGAGGAAGTGGAACTTATGCACCTCTCAGCCCGGATGGAATCTGAACTTTTAACACCACAGAACAAACACTTGGTTTTATGGGAATCTGTGTCTCCTGAATTGCAGTTCCTGTGATTCCTAATTGTAATTCTTAAGACTCCAAATAAAGCTCTTTGTTTTTTGTAGCATCAATACTAATTTTTGTTCAACAGGTATAATTCAGACACTTAGAATTTACTGATTACCTACTATATAAAAGGAATGTCACTTCTTGGTGCCTGTGAAGTAAATAGTAGATGGAAGTGACATTTACTCTCAAATAATTATAACTAGGTCCATTCGTCAGTTGTCAAAGGATTAGATTTATAAACACAAAAATTCCAGAACAGCTGTAATGTATATTATGCCATTCATTTAAAATATTTTAGAAACATGCTATCCCATGCCAAATAAGAATTAGTAAGAAAACCATTGCATTTATTATATATCCATATAGTTGTACACTTATTCCAAAAACATCCAATTCCTACTGAAGAAACGAGTTTATATTGAGACAAATTTTTTGGTAGTATCAGGATTTATGTGGATAGTCTTTCAAGTTGTGCTTTATAAATGTTTCCAACTAAGATACATTTCAGAGACACCAAAAAGGTAACGTGCCCCTGCCCTGAGAATGTTCTAAAACTAGGAAAATAAGGTTATTGTATAAGTCTTATTGTCTATATTTTATTTATAATACATATGTATTTATATTAAGTATATTGTATAATATTCTAGTTGATTAGTTAAAGGGTGACTTGATACTTCTGGAAAGAGCCAAAGATTTGATGGCCTTCATTTTTTTCAAAATCAGAAAAATGTTTGCCCTCTTTAAGGTCCTTAATATGTCTCTTTGTCATAAAGATTATCTTAGGCTGATTATTTTTAAGGAACAGTAGCCTTAGGGAAAGCTCTGAAAGCCAAGAATAAGTTACATTTTGAAAGAGACATTTACATTTTGTAAGAAAAATCTCCATTTGTATGGGTGTCTCCCTCTCTGTGCCAGAAAGAGAAGGGTGACTAAATCTCTAGAAACTCTGGGAGAAGGGAAAGACCTAAATCTGTATAACAACCTTACCTTTATTTATTGTGTTTTTCCCAATAGCTCCCCACAACTGGCTGCCTCACTCCCCACCATCTTATTGGGAAAAATCCAAGAGTTACTCAGTTTTCATGGGTCTCTCCCATTTTTACAGGAGGTATACGTGTTATTAAACTTCTGTTTGTTTTTCTCCTGTTAAGCTGTCTTTTATTACAAGGCACATCTCAGCCAAGAACCTTAAGGGTTAGAAGGAAAATTATTCTTCCTCCCCTACAATGTGAAAGATATCAACGAAGATTCAAATACAGAAAGATAAATCACCTTCTAATAAAGTAAGAATAATTAGATATATCTTACATTTACATTCAGTTGAACTAGGATAAACACTTTGACTCTGGAACTTTTAGCTAGATGATAGTTTTTCACACTTTTCAGGTAAGGAAATGACATTTAGAAAGATGTCCAAACATAATTATTTTTTAAACTGTGCCTTCTATTTCTATTTAGTATTGAGAAAAATAAACCTATTATATTTTTCCTTGGAAAATCTTTTATGAAACAATAAAAATAAGCAATTCAGCAAATGTTTAGGAGCCTAGCTCCTAGACCTTTAACCCGGTGCTGCAGCTGTTATAAAGAGATGTAAAAGAATAACAAACAGAAACCTCAATTAAATAGAAGAGGGAGACCAGAAGGGGGAGTGCTCATGCCCTGTGATGATAGCAGAGCCCAAGAGAAAGAAGAAATACTCTTCTTTCCTGGCAACGGCTCAGCCAGTGACAAACCATGGACTCTATTTGTTATGGTCCTCCCAACTTCCTTTTCCTCTCTAGAAAAAAATGTTTTCTTTCCCTTGCCATGTGGGAACTGACACATGGCTCACCCCAGTTGCAGACCCTGAATTACAATTCTCTGCTGATCCCAGATAAACCCATCTTTGCTGAAAAAATACCTAGCAGTATATTTCTTTCATGTCAACAGAGGCATTCTAAGAAAAGCAGACACTTGGAATTCTTTTAAATTCTTAAAATCTTCCACTTAAAACCTATAGACATGTTTCTCTCTTTAGATACAAACTCCAAGCAGGTACCCACGCAAACACCACTACCTCTGAAACTCAGACACAAAGAGGCACACCAAAAGCAAACAATCCCTTGGACATCAGTTTGTCTTCAACATTCTCCTCTGCCATTGTTTGATTTGTCTTTCAGCTATCCTATTTCAAAACTTTGAGCTCTAATTTTGCCAACATTATTGACCATAAGGACAACCTATGTGAATCAAAACCACTTCATGGGCTTCCCTGGTGGTGCAGTGGTTAAGAATCCACCTGCCAATGCAGGGGACACGGGTTCGAGCCCTGTTCCGGGAAGATCCCCCATGCCACGGAGCAACTAAGCCAGTGTGCCACAACTACTGAGCCTGCGCTCTAGAGCCCATGCTCCACCACAAGAGAAGCCACCGCAATGAGAAGCCCACGCACCGCAACGAAGAGTAGCCCCCGCTCGCCGCAATTAAAGAAAGCCCACGCTCAGCAACGAAGACCCAACACAGCCAAAAATAAATAAATTTTAAAAATAAACTAAATAAATTGAAAAAACAACAAAAAAACCCACTTCATGTCTGTAGTATGCCCAGAAAAGCATTATACCTACTGTGGGCTATTACTGTTCACAAGTAAAACATAAACATAAAAAAACAGGGAGTCATTCATGAGTTTGAACACTTTTACTGACAGCAGTGGTCTCCATATCAGTGTGCTGAATGCATCCTCAAAATACTTTATAGAGGTATCATTTATAATTTTAGACAAGCTTCCCAATCTGACTTTGCCCCCTCTACCAAGACATGATCCTCGCATTTACATCAAAGATATTCTATCCCTTAACACAGATAGATGGATAAGAATTCTTTTTTCCTGTTAATGAAACTATAACTATGATGACAATAAATGTAATTTTAAATAGGTCACTGGATAAACAAAGATAAACTGCTTATAATTAATATTCATTTTGGAATTAAGCTGAAAAAAGTAAAACAAGTGATATAAAGAGATAATTGTTTAGTTCAGTAGAAATAGTCATATTTTTGTGAGAGCACACAAATACAACCTTTCCCAGCAGCCTCAGAAAATTCACTGTCCTACAAAATGTATTCTCTTTGGAGGCATATTAAATGAAAGAAAGCATGATTAACAGGATTAGAATATTTACTTTGTAAATTACTGAGATTATAATAATCTGTAGAACATGTTGCTATGAAGAATGCAGTCATACAATTAGAGCTTTCTTTCCAAATTTTAATGATTGTCCTATTAATTACTACATAGCTGCTGGAAGGCTAGGTATAACATTTAATTTTGGTTCAGCACCATTATACAAGGGCCAAAGAAAAGGGTATCATTTTTGTAGGGTTTTAATGTAAATATAAATCACCTTCTTTAATGTGGTTTATCCCATGTAGTTCCCAGCAGAAGAGAATTTCCAAGTTCAAAAGCAACATAAGCCTGGTAAGCCTCACACAATTTCTGTACCTTCATAGTTTCTGAAATATAGCTTTACTCAATTAAAATATTTTAAAATTAATATTACTATTATTTATACTTTTAGTCCTATAGAAAGTAGTATTAATAACTATTCATGCAACCTTGATTCTTGTAATGGAGTGATAGTTATCCCTCAGTATTCTATATATCCTTACTTCCTAAATTTATCAAAACCTGGAGTTTTAGGTGGTCATAAGTTACCCAGAATAAACACTACATTTTCCAACCTCCCTTGAAGCTAAGCATTCCTAAGTGTCCCAGTTCTATCCACTAGATATAAAATGAAGTGTCATACGGCAGCTTCCAGGAATATTTCTTAAGAGACAACCAGTCATATGTGCCTCACACTTCTTTTTCATGCTGAGACTTGGAATGCATATACAGCTGCAACCTCATCCTGAATTATATGACAAAGACCACCTAGAAAAAGCAGCAACCTGGGGACGTTTCAGTCCTTCAGGACTATGGAGCAGAACTGCCATAACAGCCCTAGAGATCTTACCTCTGTTTCTCTACACACACACAAAACAATTTTCAGGTATAAAAAAAAATCCTGTTACTTTGATATCTGCTTCTCATGGGCCAACCTAATTCCAAATGAAGTTATTTAAATGCTTCTGGTCTAGCTTAAACATTTTAAAAATGTACTTATTTCTTCACATGGAAGATAGTACAAGGAAGATAATACATTAAAAAGTGTGTAGCAAAATGTGCAATTTAATAAAAAAAAATCAGGAGTTTATATAATGGCATAGAATCTTTCATAGACCCTTTTTAAAACTAAGAGTGCTTTCATTGGCTAGAGAGTGATGCTGAATGGAACCAACCTATATTTATCAGTAAAGACATTTGTGTGGAACGTCGTATAGGAAACAATCAGAATTCAGTTATCAGTACACTGGCTATCCTGCTAGAATACAGAGCAAGTACTTGATTTTCCCAGTGGAGGAATTATATAATAAGCAAGCTTGTGAGGGAAGTTACCGGCATTATCCCTTGTATACAGTAACTTCTCAAATGTATGGATACAAATACATGTTGATTTCACAGCTACATCTGGGCTGGTGAACCTTGCTTAAAGAAAAGAAAAAAAAAAGACATTCATCTATGGATATTTGTGTGACAGCAAACGATCTTCAGCTTCAATTGAACACAAGATTCCTCTCTGCTTCCCTAGTGGGCTGAACACCATGCCTAAGTCCACTTAGAGGAATGAGTTTACCATTAGTCCTTCTCTGACAAGAGTTCCTCTTCCCATAGGCTTGAATCCCAAGCAGCAGCCCAAGGTTGGTTACTGACCAGATGAAGATGAACAAATGAACTGTGGGGTCCAGAAAATCACAAGGTGGTCTGGAATAAATTGGTCCATTTAAGAAGTATGACGGTAATTAGTTCAGTTAACAAAATTAACTTGCTCTATAATTAGGAAGGAAGATGAATTGCTTGTTTGAAATAAGTGAATGAGATAATAAACTTGTCTAGAGATGCTAAGTGAGAGATAAAGAAATATCAGGTAATTTCTAGAGTTTGTTAGATAGCTGAGTCTTGTAATCTTATATATATGTATATCACTCTTGCCACTGCCTCTGTGTTCAGGGCAGAGGCCTGGGCCACATAAGTGACAGCCCTTTTGAGAGAATTGACATTTGCTCTCTCTTTCTCCGTAATCTCTTTGCTGATGTAGTCTCTTTCATAAACTTTCTGCTTATTCTCCAAACCAAACTGCAGGTTAATAACTGATTTTTATAAGAAAATTTACAAGTGAGGTTTGGAAGACTTCCATAACAAATAATAAATGTATACTTTGATCCATATTGGGTTGCTCCTTCTGTCATAGAATCTCTCTAGGAATTCATGAAGCAGTGAAGGAAAGTGATTTGTGAACACCCATGGTTTCTTGGCTTTATTGGTGTCAAATAGCACCAAAAGTTCACCACAATTTGTAACCTGTTGTATAGTCTTATGAATCAGAGGGAGTGTGATGATGGTTGGAATTGGGATTTTTTTGGCCATACCGCGCCGCATGTGGGATCTTAGTTCCCCAACCAGGTATTGAACCTGGGCCCTTGGCAGTGAGAGCATGGGGTCCTAACCACTGGACCTCCAGGGAATTCCCTGGAATTTTAAAAATGGACTCAATGCAAAGAAGAGAGAAGGAGCCTATTTTTGACTGAGATGGAGACTTCTTCCCTGTTTTGTTTTAACCTTCTCAGATAACTTGAATTTCTAGTGCAACATACTTCTTGTGAACTTCAGAGAGAACAATTTTCCTAGAACCAGGAAAACCTCACTTCAGACTTTTTTTATTCCTTACAGGTTTGGAAATAGAATAGTAAAATTAAAAAGTATCTGAGGAAATTTTTAACCTTTAGGTAGTTAGTAGCTACAAAAAAGCCTCCCTGCCTGTTTCCTTAGTTTTGAACAAAATTTGGCTTGTTTTGTTCCTTAATCTGACTTTCATTTGGGCTCCAAGAAACGATAAGCTTCTGCAGATACAGTCAGGTCAGAGAAAGGAGAAAAATAAATGTATTAATGCGTATCTACGGTTAACTTGCAGTGGTGAAGATTAATTAATACTCAGGGAATCAAAAGCTAAGGGGAAGCAAGATTTTGTCAAGAAACATATGGCAAAAAGCATGTGACATCCACAGAGTCTCAGAAGATAGCATCCTAGGAATTATCCTCAGCAACAGAGTAGAGCTAAAGAAAGCTTCATTGTTGCACTAAACATGCATTTAGTAAAAAGCATATTTTTTAAGTCAGGATTTCTCAACCTTGGTGTCATTGGCATTTTGAGTCAAATAATTTTTTTTGTTTGTTTTTGTAGGGGCTGCTGTGTGCATTGTAGGATATTTAGCCACATTGCTGGTCTCTACGTGCCAGATACCAGTATCCCCCACCCCCATCCCCTTGTGGTAGAGAGAAGGAAAAAAATGACTTTAGACATTGCCAAATGTCCCTTTGGAGGTTAATTCTCCCCTGGATAAGAACAACTGTAAAAATAATATTTATTTATTTTTTATTATTTTAAAAAATTAATTTATTTATTTTTGGCAGCTTTGGGTCTTCGTGCTGCACGCGGGCTTTCTCTAGTTGCGTCGAGCGGGGGCTACTCTTCCTTACGGTGTGCAGGCTTCTCATTGCCGTGGCTTCTCTTGTTGCGTAGCACGGGCTCTAGGCGCACGGGCTTCAGTAGTTGTGGCTCCCGGGCTGTAGAGCGCAGGCTCAGTAGCTGTGGTGCACGCGTTTAGTTGCTCCGAGGCATGTGGGATCTTCCCGGACCATGGCTCGAACCCGTGTCCCCTGCATTGGCAAGCGGATTCTTAACCACTGTGCCACCAGGGAAGTCCCAATATTTATTATTTTTTAATTGGGCTTCTTCACATATAGAGTAACAATTGGTTAGCCTTGGGTTTCTGAAAGTATGGAAAAAACCACTTTGTAGCACAATTGATCAAACTTTTTAACTTTTAACCTTTTATTGAAATATAATACACATACAGAAAAGAGTACATATCCTTAATGTACCGTTCTGATGAATTTTAACACACTGAACACATCCCCAAGACTGGCATCAAAATCAAGGAACAGACATAACACACAACAAAGAATTGCCTCTTGCCTCTTTCCACACACTACCTTACAAAGGTAACCCCCTTCCTGCCTTCTAACAGCCCAGATTGATTTTGCCTAATTTGGTACTTTGTATGAATGAAATCACATGGTCAGTAGTCTTTCACATCTGTTTTTTTTTTTTTTTTCTCAATATTGTTATTATGTGATTCATCCACATTGTTTCAGGTGGCTGTAGATAATTTTCATTAAGGTTTGTGTCACATTCAGAAAATAAAGCTTGACTCATCTATGCACTGTAAATAAGCATTTAAGTAGTGTTATTTATTTAATTTATTTATTAAGAATAAAGTCACTGTGGATAATTTAGTACAGTGTGTGTGTGTACCTGTGTGAAAATATATATATATATACTTTTTTTTCTGTACAGTGTATGTATGCCCAGGAATAGGATTGCTGGGGTTTGGGAGTGGAGGGTAGGACGGCAACTTGTTTTTCCATATCTGTATCTAATCTATCCAATGCCATATATTAAAAGACCTTCCTTTCCCCACTGTAATAGAGTGCTGTTTTTGTTATAAGTTGGGTAACCATGCATATATTGGTCTATTTATGAACTTTAATTCTGTTCCATTACTCAGTTTGATGTTTGATATTTTAGTCCTTGTGCTTTGTTTTTCGTTAAGACTGCTTTGTCTATTTTTTACTGTTTAAAATACCAAAGGAGTTTTAGAATCAGCTTGTCATTTTGTGAAAGCTAAGTCATTTAATTTTGGCCTTTTTTTCTAATGCAAGCATTTATGGCTATACATTAACACCTTTAGTTTTAGTTCATAAATTTTTACATAAATATCTTCACTATCATTGACTTCAAAAATATTTTCTAATTATTATTTTAATCTTTCAGCCCATGGTTTATTTTAAAATGTGTATTTTTGAATACAGGCATTGTGCCAGCAACCCTAGAAAATTCACTTATAGATTCTAACTTTTGTCTTTAGAGTCTTTTGGATTACACAATCATATAGTCTGTGAATAATGACAGTTATTCTTTTCCAGTTCTTATACCTTTCTTTTCTTTTTTTTTTTTTTTTTTGTGCTTATCACAATGACAAAGACCTTGATTCTGTTAGGCAGCAATAGGGTCTGATCATCTCAATCCTATCACATATGAAGCTGGGTTCGAACGGGTTGCATCCTTAGTAAAAATCTGTTACTGAACCGAAACTTGGGTCTGGTTGCCCACACTCAGTAAAGCCAGTCTACTGACACCGGGTTGTGGTGAAGGAAGGTGCAGCATTTACTGTAAGGCGCCATACAATGAGTCTGGGACAGCTGATGCTCAAAAAGCCCAAACTGCCTGATGGGTTTCAGCAAAACATTTTCAAAGGCAAGGCAAGGGAGGGGAGTCCTGGGGTATGTGATCAGCTTGTGCACAATTCTCTGATTGGTTGATGGTGAGGTAAAGTAAAAAGGCGATAAGTTGTTGCAAATATTTCCTGGTTCCCAACAGACTCTGGAGGGATGCGTTAATTTCTTCCCTTTGGTGGTGGTTTTAGCATCTGTAAAACAACCTGGAAATC
This sequence comes from Balaenoptera physalus, assembly GCF_965194825.1. Classification (NCBI taxonomy): domain Eukaryota; kingdom Metazoa; phylum Chordata; class Mammalia; order Artiodactyla; family Balaenopteridae; genus Balaenoptera; species Balaenoptera physalus. The sequence continues at coordinate 157,680,081 of NC_138890.1, forward strand.
TGCATCAGATACTATCAATATTATCTAGGTACTTCAGAGAGGAACTAAAGCAGAGGAAATGGGGAGGGGTCTGTCACAGGCAGGATCTTGCCCGGTAACAAACCCGGCTACTCTGGTTTGCTCTGTTCTCTCCAGGATGCCACCTACCTAGACTTTTTACTGATTACAAATTATCCTTCACCTGAAGTGAAGGGAGATCCAGCTCTACCCTTTACAATTCCCAAGCCATTCCCATTCCCATTTCTCCACTTCCTACCACACGCCACTGTAAAATCCAAATATCTGCCATGAGACCCAACAATGAGCTTGCAGTAAAGCACCACTCTTCAGAAAGTCTTTGTTTTCTCAACACCTGATGACTGTGGGAAATGTTATTCTTCCCTTTTGAAGCACTGGCCCCTCTTCAGCATCCTCTGAGCTCCAGAACTCAGGCAATTACCATTGGTAATCCTGGCTGTAGGTATGAAAGTCCTCCAATTTTTAGTTTTCTTCCAGCCCTGCTGAACACTTACAGATATGTTGGTTTCTCTCTCCCCTGGCAATGGACTTCTGCCTTAGTTCAGCCTTATCTTCAGCTTCTGCCCAGATTTGACCAGTGTTCCCAGTTTGGGAAAAATTAGCTAGCAACAGTCAGGTCCATCCAGAAAGGTGTGTGGTTTTAGTTCAGCTAGTTCCCATTACTTCTAAGCACCTTTGTTACGTCCCAAAATATATTGCTTGTAATGCGTATGACATTTTTTCCCTAGTTTTTTCACTAAATCATTGGTTTCCATCTACCTACTGTATCCTACTTAGTAGTCGAGATCTCCCAATCATTTTTTTATTAATCATTTTTTATTAAAGAGAAAGTCATATAAAATAAAATTAACCATTATAAAGGATACAATTCAGTGGTATTTGGTATATTCAGAATGTTGGGCAACACCTCTATCAAGTTCCAAAATATTTTTATCACCCCAAAAGAAAACTCCCTACTCCTTAAGTCAATCCTACTTTTCCCCTCCACACTGCCTCTGGTAACTACCAGTCTACTCTCTGTCTTTATGGATTTACCCATTCTGTGTATTTGTTTTAAATAAGATCCTACAATAAGTGACCCTTTGTGTCTGGCTGATCTCACTTAGCACAAAGCTTTCAAGGTTTATTCACGTTATAACAAGTATTAGAACTTCATTCCTTTTGGATGCTGAATTCCTTTTTAGGTATCTGTCACATTTTGTTTATCCATTCTTCTGATGATGGACATTTGGGATGTTACCACCTTTTGGCTAATGTAAATTGCGCTGCTATAAACATTTGTGTATGAGTATTTGTTTGAAGACTTGTTTTCAATTCTTTTGTGTTTATATCTAGGAGTGGAGTGGCTGGGTCACATGAAAGTCCTTTGTTTAACTTTGTGGAGTTGACACTTTTTTTGTTTGACATTTAAAGGAGATAGTTGATTTAAAGTCTTCGTCTAGTAAGTTTATTGTCTATGCTTCCTTAAGGACAATTTCTGTTCATTTCTAACGTGAATGAGCCATAATTTTTGTTTCTTCCTATGTTTTATATATAGTTTGTTGTTGAAAAGTATACATTTAAATATTATAGTGTGCTAACACTAGAAATCAGATTCTTTCCCCTCTTCACTGTTTTGTTTTGATTTGGTTTTTCGCTTGCTTGCTTGCTTGATTGCTTGCTCTGGGATGTAGCTGTTTGATTGTTTAGTAACTTTTATTAACAATTTTTAAAGACTGTATTATTTGTCAGATATGTTCTCTGAAGTCTGTTCCTTTAGATTATGATCAACTAGTGTTTGGATAGAGATTTTCTTGAATGTATGGAACAAAAAATTAAAATGGATAAATATAAACTCTCAGTCTTTGCAGTCTGGCTCTGTTTTGGGCACTTTCTCAATACTTAGACAAGGTATCTACAAATCTGCCTCAGCTTTTATTTCCTGTTGCTATCAGCCTAAAGATCACCCATAGATTAAAAACAAAGAAAGAATCGGAGTCTTCTTTCTCAGTTATCGGCTTGTTGTTGTTGTCTGTTTTTGTTTGCTGTTTTATTATTTGAACATTCATCCTTTCCCTAGTTTCTTCAATAAATCATCGGTTTCCAACTACCTACTGTATCCTACTTAGTAGTAGAGTAGGGCTGTGTAAGGCTTTCTGGGTTCCTAGTATACAGGGGTGCCCTAAAATGCCCTTAATTCTCCAAAAATTCTCTTTTCCCAGGTTTTCCTCACAGGCTTTCAGCATATAGATTGTTTGCCTCAGTTGTAATCTTTGCCCCAGGCAGCAGCAAATTATTCTTTGGCCTTTCACTTTTTTGAAGAATGCCCTGTGCATAGCTACTTTTCTACCCTGAGAGACTTCCATGTTAGGGGAAACAAATGCAAGCTCCTTGCTTCAGCCCTTTGGGCAGTATCCAGACTGGACAAAACAGGCAGATTCAGTTCTTAGAGAACACGGTCTTCTCTGCTTCTACCAGAACCAGAGGACCAGGTCCCACACAGGGAAACACAGGCTGCTGTCTTCAAGATTGCTACCAAACTGGGGAGTAAGATGGAAACAAAAGTAAAAATGCTGCAAAGCTTTTCTAAGATTTTTAAATCAACTGATTCCTGATTCAATGCTTGTTTGGTTACTATAAATCTTTGACTATTTTCCAAAGTTAGTTCTGATAACTTCTGCTCTTTTTTTAAATTTGTTTTTGTTTTTTTGTTTGGTGGGGGTATCTTACCTGTGGTGGAACAAACTCTTGGAGCTACCACTCTGCCATTTTCACTAACATCACTAAAACACTCCCTACTCTGTTCATTTTTCCCCAAAGTTAAAAGCCTTTACCCTGGAGAGCTCCCATTAACTTCTCTTGAAACACTGCCCATAGCTGACATGCAGTACCAGAAATACTCTAGCTCTCTCTCTTATTCTTTTCAGAATTCTCTTACAAGTTTTAAATGGTTAGTATATCTCCTCCCAATCACCTCGGATACACTGGTTGTGTATACTGGACTGAATGACTTAGACTTGGAAATTATATGGAATTATATATTTGGAAATGTGTATTCACACATATATAGTCACATACATACATATATACATACATGGAAATTATATATATATATATATATATATATATATATAACTGTCAAGAGCAAAGAGAGATGGAACAAGCTCTATTACCAACTATGTTTTGAAACTTTTTCAAATGCTATTTTTAGTTGTCCTATTTACTATTTGGAACTTCAGAAAACTGGGACATAAGAAGGTTTAATTTATAGCATCTTCAGCAGTTCCGTCCAACTTTATGTAGTCTGTGAGTTCCTGAAGGAACTTTGAATGTCAAAGCTGTAGTAGCCAGAGAAGGAATCGAGAGTCACTCCTTCTTTCTTCCTTCAGGGGAAATGACTGAGTTCACTCTGCTGAGTCTAGGAAGAATACAAAATTAAAGATGTAAAATTTTGTATTTCAGTTTATTTTGGATTTGACCAAAATGGAAGAAAATTTCACATTGACTTAGATATCTCTATGAGAAGTTTAACAAAGAGGAAATTTACATTTAATCTGGAATGTAGCTCAATGTATTATCTGGGCTTTGCTATGATATAGGGGTATCTACAAATCTTTCTTAATATGTTCTACTATGAGTGGTTAGATTGTTCAATGTGCCAGTGTATAAGTAAAGAAATAGAAGAAAACTTCTCGTATTATCAGTAGACACCAAATTAAGTGTATGCATGTCTATTACAGTGATATCTACCCGAAAACTCTTGTATAAACTAACTTTTTAGAAAAAAAGAATGTAAAAATATCTGTAATTAAATTAGCAGTTTTTTTCATGGCATACAAATGCAAACCTAAAATTTTAGCAAAAATAATGAATTATCATTACAAGTTCAGTATTCAAAAGGTAGCAGTTATATTTTAGAGCTTAATGTTGGAGTGTGAAAAAATAAATTACTTCAGGTGTGTCTGCTTCTAGATTGCTCTGTGGTCACTATAATGCAAATACACCATAATAAATGGAAATTTACTTTCACCTGATTTAGTGGATAAGAAAACAAAGTTTGTCTAGCTTTGCCCACACAGAGCCACCAATTCATAAGCTTCATTTTCTTTCTAATAATAATTGAGATTTAAAGACCTAAATCTTCTTCAGATTTTGACTTATACTGATCGTAATGCTGAGGATGTGCCTTGAAGCAATCCCACAGCCTGTGTTCAAAGCAGATAAATATACCTCCTGAATTTTTCAGAAGCAGATTTAAGATTGTTTCAATCATACTGTAGAAATATAAAAATATGGCCTTAAAGTTCTTTGACACTCTTCATTTTGAAGAGTGAAGAATTTATGTCTTTTATCATGAATCTAAGCCTCTATGACTAGTTGGCTAATATTTGATAAAATTCACCAGTGAAACCATCTGGGCTGGCCTTATGTTTTTGTTGTTCTTTTCTTGGGGGAGGGAGCACTTATGTTTGGGGGAAGATTTTAATTTCAAATTAACTTTCTTTCCTTGATGTAAGTCTATTTAGACTTTCTGTTTTTTTCTTGAATTAAGTTTAGTAATTTCTGTCTTTCTCAGATTTTGGGTTGATGAGAGAGTATTTGGTTGTAAGCCAATAAAAGCCTGCTCCTGCTTTATTAGAGCTTCACTCAGGGGTGGACCTCAAAGTTAAAGGAGAGAAGAAATTCTCTGAATAAGCAAAACTTTAGTCATTCATTTTATGTGGAAAGAAGCAGACCACTAAAAGAATATATACAGAATCATGTACAGTTGTAAATGGCTTAGCAGGTTTGTCAAGGATATCTGAGGAATACACATGTCAGTGGATCTATGGGAATGGGTATTCTATATGATCTTTGTAGTATATCATAATGCCCAACAAAAGGCATGCACCATTGACAATGCACTGAACAACAAAATGGACAGAAAGACATCAGACATTTGACATCAGACAGCCTCTGTCATTTGCCACTCTAGTGCTGGAATAATGGGTGCATAATTGGAGTACCCAGTATGGCAGAATGGAGACTATGAATAGACCCAAAGACATAGTCTCCAACTAACCAAGGCAGACCTCACTGCTTCTGCAAGCACAAAATTTCAATACAGAACCCTTGATATGGCACCATGCATAAAGAGTCCACCTGGCCTCTTGGTGGCAAGTTAATTACAATGGGATCTTCTCACATTAGAAGAGGAAGCAATTCTTCTTCACTAAAATATAACCTTATTCCAGGTATAGTTCCTGCCTGTAGGGCCTCAATCAGCACCATTATTGGAGGATTTACAGACTGATATGGGATTAGCATTGCCTCAGAACCCACTTTAGAGCAAAGCAGTGTATCAGTGTGCAGTTTACTATGGAATCTACTGGTCTTGTTACACACAAACACACAGACACACACACAACACCCAGAAACTGGTGAAAGAGAGCAATGTAAATGTAACAACTAATGGAAGGTATAACTAATGTGCCAATTTGGAGATGATACCCTGCCAGGGTAGAGCACTATCCTCCAGGAGGCAATTATTCCATAAATCAACAACCCTTATATGATACTGTGGTACCCAAAACTAGAATTATGAATTTGAGAATGGAGGGTTGGAAGTAGCATTGAACCTGCTTACTCTTACTTTCAGTGACCAAATTAGGGGATTTTTGCTTATTTCTCTTTTTTAGCTTTAGAAATCTGTGTTTCCTAAGGAAGAAGCCTTTCTCCACATTATGCAGCGAGTCTCTTTAAACTAAAATCAAGTAAAGGTGTTACTATCTCAGCAGGAGTAGTTGATCTTGATCATGAGAAAAAGGTTGGAATGTTGTTATGACATGAGGAAAGAAAACAGCATGCTTGGCACCCATACCTGGCACCACCTGTGTACCTCCTCTGGGTATCCCTTACCCAATTTTGATGTCAAAGGCACAAGTACAGTAGGTTGAGAGGGGCATGATGACTAGCATCTTAGATTCCACTGGGAAATGCTTTTGGGTCAACACACCCCTTAAGTCCCTAAAACAATGAAGATGCTTGTCAAAAGTGAGGGGAATCTAGAATTGGTGAAAAAGAGAAGACAATTGATTTGATGTGCAACTTCAAGACCAGCTACACATGTGGGCTTAAAGTTTATCCCACAAAATTTATTTTTGCAATTTATCCCAGAAAACATGACCAACACAAATCTTAGGAGAAGAGTTTCCAGTTTATTATACAAAGTATGTGGAGCTGAAAAGAGCAAAAGGTGGATTGTAATGACTGCCCTAGTGTGCTGTCAAAATTTACCCTTCAATCCTGAAGTCTCATTCACTTAGCCACTAAGTGTTTTTGTGACAACAACATTCTACTGAGTCTCATTCAATGAAGTTGTCCTCAGCTGCCTTATTCCTCTCCCCCAAAAACCCACTTCTTCCCTGAGACACTCAGCATCAAGTGACTTGGTGTGAAGGTGTAAATGCCTGATCCCCTACCTCAAAGCAGGAATATTCCGAAGGGTCATCCAAACAGAACTGCCTGTGGGATTGGCCAAGGCCTCCATTGAGACCACATCACAGTTCAGATCTTCCCTTTGCCCAATCCACTTCCTTCATATGTCTCTGTAGGTGTCAGTGCTCAACCAGATTCTTAGATGCACACTTCCGACTCCAAGTCTGTTTCCTGGGAAATTCTATCTAATATCTGGACAAGATGAGTTTTCACCTAGAAAACAAAACTTACCCAAATATGACCCTGTTCCAAGCAATTCAGCAGGAGATAGCAATTGACCATTTTCTCTGATTTTGTACCAGACAGAGCATTGGTATATTCAGATGAAAATAATCAATTTAGGCATCATAATATGATAGACTATAGGGTTAATTATTTCAAAGTAAGCGGTTCAATAACTGTGAGTCTATTACCTTTATTGTAGTTCGAAATGTAACTCAATGATGATGTTGGTCACATGAGGAAAGTGGGAAAGAGTAATTAGAAAGTGCTCATTTTCACTGCCACTACTGGAAAAAAATAGGAAAAGTCATGTTAGTGGTTTCTGCCTTATGGAAAGGTGACACACACATTTCTGAGGGGAATCTAAAGTGCAAAAACTGTGAAAATACTTTAAGAAACAGAAACACTCTTGGAAGTATGAGTTACCAAAAATATTTTAAAACACAGTACAAAAAATACATGTTTCTTTCAACTTGTTAAATAGCACCTTACTGTCTTATGAAGTGCACTAGGCTTCTCCAGCTATCTAATGCTTTTAAGTGGCCCATTCCTTGCAAAAAGAAAAAATAAAAATAAATTAGAGCATCCAATTCAAGTTTTCTTACTTAAAATAATTCTCCCAGTCAATTTTAAGGGATTATTATAGTTAGAAAATATTAATCAAAAATTGTTAACTTGCGAAAATTATAAGTAACTATATCTCTCTTTTAGTCTTGTTTGATAACTAAGTATAAAAGTTCCAAAACCCATTTGCTAATTGTGGCTTAATGCTATTGTTTTTCTTAATTGCAAAGTTTACAGATTATGCTTTATTTTTAAAAACTACACAATATTGACAATATACTTACTGAATTCATGAATATTGGAACCCAAAGCATTCATTCAGCTTTTAGTGAAAAATAGATTCCACAGATGTGATAGAGAAAATGCAACTCAAGTTTCCCGGTGGAAAAAACCTTGAGATAATTAGGGTTGGATTATGGAGGCCTGAGATAATGAGGGTGGAACTGGCATTGCAGGAGATGATGCCTGAACCTCAAGTCCCTTGGCTGCAGAGCACAGATTGGATGCCTGCTGGCCAGAGTCCGGGAGGTCAGAATCAGCCAGCTGTGTCTTTAGCCAGCTGTGTTGAGTGCTATCCATTTCCCCAAGCACAAAGGACAACGAAAGGTTAGGAAGTCTTATCTTTTCAACTGAAATACATGTGGACATTTCCCCAGTAGATTCTGCCTTCCTCTAGATGTTAAACCTTAGGGCAAGCAGATGGCTATTCTGTTCAATAGCTTGCATTAGGGAATCCATTCTTTTGCAAAAAATCACAAACTAAAATCTTAGAAATAGACAGCATGGTCTAGGTTACCGTTATTTTAAATGATGCATAACTTGGGCATGTTTTGTGTCAAAACATTTTTTTAAAAATAAAACCATAAATAATGCAGTCTTCTTGAAAATAATTTAGAAGCACTGTTTCTGATGATTATGATAATTGAATAAGAACAACTAAATTAGCAGATTGCATTGAAATAGATTTCCTTTCAGGCAGGTATCCTAAGATGGTCAAAGAGAAGCCCTAGTATATTATTTAATGGTTATTAAAACATTTAATGTGTCACTGAAATAGTAGCCAAAGGTTCTTAACACCTATAGTCCTAGAGTATAGTAAAAGTAGTAGATTTAGTGAGAGGGGGTGTTGGACTGCAAAACAGTAACGTAGTTGCAGACAAGGCCGCAGCTGATCACAGGGACTCTAGAATATGGATGGTCCTTCAGAATCATCCTGCTTGGAGGCAAATGTGCTGAGCCTCTATAGCTTCTCATCCTTCAGTCACTGGGTATGGACAGTTGCCTAGAAATGAGCAAGATGTTGGACAAGGCAGCTCTCTGGTGCTGAGCAAATTTCCTAAAGAGGATTTCATCTGAAAACTGTCAGTTATCAATATTCCCAATATGAAGTTCTAGTAATTTCCTTTATACAACCCAGAACCCACCTTGCCAGCTTCAACAAAATTTAAAATACAAAATAAAAGATTAAGTACCATTTGGTTTTTTAGACATGCATCATAGAAAGTTTGGAACAACCATTAGATATTTTGTAATTAAAAAAAATACTTGCTGTTTGATGTTTTTTTTGTTGTTGTTGTTTTTTAATTTGCTATGAGAGTTCATTTAATGTAATGGGTGAGAACAAAATAATTGCCCATTTTTTGATGCATTTTCTTCAATACTAAAAGTCTACTTTCTGTTACATTATAGAATATGATAATTTAGTTACTCATCTGTTTGTAATCTACAGATATATTGACTTTTCAACAACTCTAAATTCTCTAGGGTGAATGGAGTATAACCCCAACTTAGAGTAGAGGCTAGGAAATTAGATAAGAAAATTTCTTGAACAATTTAAATATATAGGTAATTAACTCATGATGTAATTTCTAATATTAGTAGTAAAAGATATATATTCAGGAGATTTTTTTTTTAAATTTTATTTATTTATTTTTGGCTGTGTTGGGTCTTCGTTTCTGTGCAAGGGCTTTCTCTAGTTGTGGCAAGCGGGGGCCACTCTTCATCGCGGTGCGCGGGCCTCTCACTGTCGCGGCCTCTCTTGTCGCGGAGCACAGGCTCCAGACGCGCAGGCTCAGTAGTTGTGGCTCACGGGCCTAGTTGCTCCGAGGCATGTGGGATCTTCCCAGACTAGGGCTCGAACCCGTGTCCCCTGCATTGGCAGGCAGATTCTCAACCACTGCGCCACCAGGGAGGCCCCCAGGAGATTTTTTTTGGATAGAATTGACTGGAAGCTGTAAGAAAGGAAAAGAAATACATTTGAAATTTTTGGCGTGGGTGCCTGGGTATGTTGTGATTTTTCTAACTGAAACATACTGGGGGGAAAGAGAAGGGTTTGGGCATTTCAACTGGAATAGTATGGAAGGCTAGGGACTTCCTTGGAGGTCCAGTGGTTAAGACTCTATACTTCCAATGCATGGGGCCAGGTTCAGTCCCTGGTTGGGGAACTAAGATCCCACATACTGTGTGGCTGAAAAAAAAAATAATATAGAAGGCTCTTTGAAATACAAGCAGAAGAGTACATAGCAAGATGGAAATCAGTATTAGAAATATATCTTGAGGTATAATAGTGGAATCTATGAGAGCAAATACTCAACAAGGAGAAAATACACTATGAGAAAAGATTGCTTTCCAGAGGCGTGTTGGACATTTCATGGCTGGTGAAAGAAAAGATAAACAATTTTAATATGCACATGAAAAGTAACAACAAAGAAAATTGGACCGATATGCAGTCAGAGAGTTACAATTAGATTGGCAATAGTTTTGGGAAAACCAAGAGAGTAAGAATTTATATAAGGTAGGGTTTATCAATGGTATCAAATAATATGGTAAACTCAAGAAGAATCTTTACCGGAAAAAAAAAAGCCTTAAATCTTCAGATTACAAATACAGTCATCCCAAATATACAGGTTCATTCTGAAAGTGGTAGTGCTGATCTGATGAAAAAAGTTAAAGCAAAATATGTCTAAAGCATATTTTAATATCTCCTACAAGGTAGGCAGAATTCAAAAAGTGACCCCCCAAAAAATTTTCACCATAATTCCTGAGAACGTTAATTTAATGAATATCATATTCATGAATATGTTACTTTGCATGACCACAGGGACTTGGCAAATGTAATAAAGTTTATAGTCAGTTGACCTTACAATTGGAGTAATTACTCTGGCCCAATGTAATCACATTAGCTTTTTAAAAGCAGAGTATTTTCTCCAGCAGGTAGCAGAAGGGGAATTAGAGATTTAAAATGTGAGACAGACTAAACACACAGATGCTGGCTTTGGAGATAGAGTGGGAGATGTGAGAAGCACTGTGGGAATCCTCTATTGGCTGATGTCCAACAGGAAAAGTGGAACCTCAGACCAACAGCTAAGTAGAACTGAATTCTGCTATCGACCTGAATGAGCCTGGAAGTGGATTCCATTGCAGACCCTCTTAATAAAAGTTTAGGCTGCTCAAACCTTGATTTTGGCTTTATGATGCCCTGAAGATAGAGCCTAGTTGAGCCCAGCTAGACTTCAGACTTACAGAACCTAGCTAATAAATTGGTACATTTGAAAGCATCGAATTTGTGGTAATTTGTTTTGCAATGGAAAATTAATATACCCTGCAAACTTACAGAACAAAACTACCCTAAATTTGTGAATAGCATCCCAACCAAAACAAAACATGATTTCTCCAGACGTAGACATAGGTGATTCTCAGCCATGAATAATGCACTTGTTCCTGATGAGACCCAGATATGTATTTATTAAAGTCAGCACAGGTGTAATTTAGGGTTAGAATGTATCACATTTAGAACTATTGCTTCAGACGAGCATTTGTGTTTATATGGGCTTATACACATCTACATTCAAAGTCTAAATTCTCATTCATTTCTCATATTCAAGACTGGTGTAATCCTTACTCCTGGAACTTAATCTGCATTTACTTCTGATCCTTGTTATTTTCTGTTATATATTATACCAATTCATTTAAGTAGAATTCTGAATTTGAATTTAAATTCCAGTTTCAACAGTGTTAACTACATGCACTTGAAGTTAGTGTTTGGTATCCTCGCTGCATATCAGTTTGCTTTTATTTAATGAAGAAAATAGTGTATGATGCAAATTGTTGTTGATTCAAATAAATGTGGCAATATATCTGTGATCATGTAACCTAGCATCTAACACTTAAAGTATGTGAAAATTATTGGTGAAATCTGAATCTTGCCAAAGATAAGTGTGTTGATTTAGTCATTTCTGATTCCTCCACAGCAGTCACCAGACTTTGGTATTCAAATTTAAGTTCAAGGATTTTTTTAAAGCTTTTTTTTTCTCTCAACATGTTTGATAAAAAAAATGGTCTTATAAGATCTTCATATAACAGAAAGTAGACTAGCATATAAAAATGTAAAAATCTTTAAGATATATCCACTTAATAATTTCTTACATATTTTAAAATATAAGCTGTTTGAAATTTGTGGAAAGAGAGTCAACAACTAAACATGTTTGGATTCTGGATGACGAAAAATAACTATAAATGACTTTTGTGATAAATCATTGAAATTTGAACATGGAGCACAAACTGGATAACAGTACTTTACATTGTATTTCTTGATTTTAATAGCAATAACATAGATATGTCAGAGAATAATATTGTTCTTAAGTTGAGCACCATGATGTATTTAGGGATAAAGAGGCATGATATCTCCAATTTAATCTCAAATGGTTCAAGAAAAAAATGTTGCACACTAACACACATAACTGGATAAACAGAGAGAAAAACAAAAAGAAGGAAACAGAGAGGGAATGAGAAAGAGAGAGGAAGGTAAATCAGGTGGGACAAAATATAAACAATTAGTGTATTTAGGAAAAGGGTCTCTAGGAGATTCGTACTAATCTTGCAACTTTTCTGTTGGAATCATACTAAAATATTATGAAAAAAAGAATGAAATAACGCCATTTGCAGCAAAATGGATGGACCTAGAGATTATCATACTTAGTGAAGTAAACCAGACAGAGAAAGACAAATACTTTATGATATATATTTGGAACCAAAAATAAATAAATAATACAAATGAATTTATATACAAAACAGAAACAGATACACAGACATAGAAAACAAACTTATCGTTACTAAAGGGGAAATGGGGGAGAGAGATAAATTAGGAGTTTGAGATTAACATATTCACACTCCTATATATAAATAGATAACCAAGAAGGACCTACTGTATAGCACAGGGAACTATACTCAACATTTTATAATAACCTATAAGGGAAAAGAATCTGAAAAAATAGATATATATGTATGTCTAACTGAATCACTTTACTGTACACCTGAAACTAACAGAACATTGTAAATCAACTATAGTTCAATAAAAATAAATTATTTTAATTAGTTTAAAAAAGAAATATAAAAGAATGAGACATTTCATGAAAAAATATGGTAATATGCAACAGATACATAACTTACTAATATATAATGATTGATATGAAATTCTAAAAGTCATTATCATAAACATTTAACTAGTAAAATGTTATGCATGTGATGATTAATACAAAAATATAAAAAGTTCAAATACCAAAGACATCTGTTACAATATGCAATTATGTGATAATAAAATATACTTTTATGTGAAAATGTAATAAGACTCGAAATCTCATAGTGTTTTATTCATGCCTTACAATTCACCATCATTTAAGATGTATAATTACTTGATGGGATAACTAATAAACTAGAAGGCAACATGGGATCCTCTGCTCTACTAGTCACTTTGGAGAAGCCATTTTAATGGTTCTGGGACCTGAGTCAGCCAGCGAATAGAGTCTTCAGGTCACTAATGTAACAGAAAACTAGTCATCTAAGTTACTTTACATGAAATTCATGTGCCACTTAACAATATTTGTCATATTTGGTTATTATAGACCTATAGCCTTAATTCTCAGCACAGATTTTTCAATACTGTATGTATTTGCAAAGAATATAACTTAGAACTGTCTACTGTCAACTATTGTAAAGTTTCTAGGCAGTGAGAATTGAGAAAGAGGAAGATGAGAATTACTTGCAAAATATGAATTATATTCCTTTTGAAGATATTTTATTTTATAATTGGATTACATCAAAATAGAAGTACGTTATTACACATCTCTTTGGACACCCGCTCATCAGCATTGTGCTGTCAGTTTGCATTGTTATAGCTATTTGAAAATGGTCTTGGACGTTAGGGCATTTTAGTGTTTTTAGGAAGCCTTTTGCATGGAAATATACTGATCAAAATTTGTAAATAACAGGTTTATTTTTTATTATTTCTTTGATTAGTCATCAGACTGTTCAGTTTTAATTTTACCACATGCTTTCATTAAGAGGGTAGAAGGGGCTTCCCTGGTGGTGCAGTGGTTGGGAATGCGCCTGCCAATGCGGGGGGCAAGGGTTCAAGCCCTGGTCCAGGAGGATACCACATGCCGTGGAGCAACTGAGCCCATGTGCCACAACTACTGAGACTGTGCTCTAGAGCCCGCGAGCCACAACTACTGAGCCCACATGCCACAACTACTGAAGCCCGCGCGCCTAGAGCCTATGCTCCACAACAAGAGAAGCCACCGCAATGAGAAGCCCATGCACCGCCACGAAGAGTAGCCCCTGCTCGCCACAACTAGAGAAAGCCCGCGCGCAGCAATGAAGACCCAACGCAGCCGAAAATAAATTAATTAAATAAATAAAATTTAAAAAAAGAGGGTAGAAGTTTTAAATGTTTATTGCTATACGCAAGTGAACGTCTGTTTTCTTTTGACTCATTTAAAATTTTTCCTTCCTTCTTTCTATTTTATACTACATTGACTTCATGTATTTTTGTAAGCTGTTTAAACTCCATTTTATAGAGTGTAACAGAAATAAAGTCTACCACTACTTGTCTCAGTATACACCAAAAAGCCAGATTGCCATATTTCATCAGCAGTACACCTTTTCAGAATGAATATATGTCCTTAAAGATCACGCAGCCACCTCCTTTATGGAAGCATCGAGTTTTCTTAAATCCTGTTTCTGTACACATAATACCTGTTATCATTTAGCTCTGGATAGCAGAAGTTAGGGTATGAGTATTAAACATAAGCTAAAACATTTATGGACAAATAGCACATCACTGCATAATCACTTTTTATTGTAATCTTTGTCTCTTTCGAATCTACAATCAAATATATTTCATATTACTCACCTACTTACAGTTGGGAACTGCCTCCTTTTCTCAGGAGCCAAAATGCATGCTAACTTTAAATTTCATCATCCTCCCTAGCAGAAAGGAAAACATAGGTGTATAAAAGCACTGTTACATGCTTCTTAGTGGAATGGCAATAGGTCAAACAAGAATGAATTCTAGCTCTCTGAAACTAGTGGAAGACTCATTTGGTCCTATGTTTGAAGAGGTTTGTTGTAATCATAAGTAGGTGTGACTCTAATTGTCTTTGTATTTAGAGCACTGATATGAAGCAAAAGATTAGCCCCATTTTCTATTCCAAGATTCTTGATAAACTGGCTATAAAATGTTTTTATTTCATGATAAGTATGTGTTTTATGTTGAAAGTATTGACTTGGAGGTGGTTGTCTAGAACTGATTCCATTAGTTGTGGGATAGAATACTAGGTTCCAGTCTATTTTTTCTGAATTCCGTGGGACTTTAAAATTTTGTAAAAGTATAAGTACTTTAATATCATAAATTAAATCACTGTCTACAATTCTGCCAATTTGTCTCAAAATTAAACAACTTTAGTATATCTACCATGCCATTACTGTCCTTCAGTGTACAATTTTATATCATATAATACGACAATAAAACAAAAATGTGTTCTGGTTAAGATTTTAAACACCATTAGAACCCTCATTCTTTAGAACAAGATGAATGTTTAGCAGCACCCTTGTTTCCTTCTTGAGAGAGTGGAGTTGTGTTACTGCTCTTCATTTTAAGTGACAGGCACTTTATGGGATATAACACCATTTTGAGAATGCTGTTGTCATTTCACTCTGCACATTCGGGTGGCTTAACTGCTAACTTTAATGATGCAGTATTTCCTTTGTAAAATTGTCTTTTATACTAGATGGACTAGTCATTAATTTCACTGTAAAGACATAATTTGCACATTTTAATGTAATTTTCAACTAACCTATTTGTGTGAGCATAACAGCTGGTAGCTCCTGAAAGAAGGCAAGATAGTAAAAACCCTACCTGAGTTCCATAATTTCTTTGATTTCTCTCCCTTATCACATAAAATCCAGCTTTAAAGTTTTATTTCGTTGTTATGCCAGTATTGTAGTTATTTTGTATACAGATACATCCATGGCATATGAAGGTTACATTGGTGAAGCAATTACACCAGATTGCACAATAGTTTGTTAACGCTCTATTACTTTTGCATGCAAATAGCTAAAATTAAGAGCCTGAAATTCAGTCATTTTAGCTGTACATCTACAATTTAATTTACTCTTTTAAAAGTTTACTCATCTACATTTTTACTACAAATATTTCTAATTTTCTTTTATTTCTCTATCTCAGTTTCAATTCAGTATTCCTAAACACACTGGTTCATGAGTGTACGATAAAAGACATTGTTTTTTGTTTCCCAGCAAGCCCAAAAGGTTGAAAATACCCTTGTGTTTTCTGCAAATCCTACACATGCATGTATTCAAATGAAATCTTCAATATATACAGAAGCAAAAATTTAAAAATAGCAAATGCATGATAAAGATCTAATAAAAATAAGTTAACCAAATGTAATATCTACCAAAGAAAGTATATTCTGGGGAAAATAAATTTGAATTGTAAGATTCAAGGAGTTTACAAGTACCATCCATTTTTCTCGTGTGTATTTCCTTTACAAGCAAAGTGAATAGGGAGCAGGTTATTTACTTAACACTGTTTGGAAACAATTGCTTCTCATTATAAGTTCAATATTTATTTAGATGCCTTTCAACACATTGGAAAAACATATAACCAAAGTAGTCCCCATCAAGTCAAAGGAAAAAGAACACGCCTATATTTTCATCAGAGAAATGCTTACCGGCAAATTCAAGGATGCACATTTAACAGCAGTTTAATCATGCTGAGTACTTAGTTTCTTAACTCACTGGATCATATCAAATTGCATTGCCAAGGAACATTTCTGAGCACAAAGTTGTAATACTAAAGAAACGGTGATTCTTTCTTAAGGATCAAGAAAAATATATTTTAGTTATTAGGAAAGAACTTATATGATTATTCCTTTTAAGTAAAGCCCTTGGTAATGTAAATGTATTCATGAGAAGTGGAAAGGCGGAGTTTGAAACTTAGTGATGAAACATAATCATCATACCCTTTGTTGCCCTTGGCTCTTGGCTTTCTGCACCCACCTGATAAAATAATAAGTAGGATATTTATTTTTAAGTAAGTATCCTACTTATTATTTTATTGCGGTTTCCCTAAGCTATGGATGACTGGAAGCCGATTGATGTTGCTAAGAAGTATCTCGACATTGCATGAAACAGAGTTCTAGTTAAATCATGGAGCCCAAGCAGACATTGACTCTACCACCAGCACAAAGTGGGGAACACAGCATTCATGACCACAATAAAGTATATATTTATCCAGAAATAATATCAGTCATGGCAGGTGGTACAGAGATACAGAGTGCTGAGGTAGAGAAGGGAAGCCATGTTGTCCTCATAGCAGAGTGAAAACACACAGAAGTAGATGTCCAGAATATGGAACAAAAGAAACGTGGTTTGGATACACATAAAGACTTCTTTTACTTATGCTTTCTCTAACTTATCACCAGTTTCTTACCAGCCTCTTTGTAAAATGTAGTTTATTGCAGGAACCCATGATTCACAATTTTTTTAACTATTTAGAGAAAATGTATTTTTAAGTTTTATTTCCTTTTTTCAAAAATTCCGAGGTACTCTTATTAATTCATCCAGTTAAGAAGACAGATTTTGCACACCCCAGTCCTCCATACTTTTGGCCTCATATCCATAACAACTACCAAAAAGAAATAACGTAAAGGTAAATGACCTACTAGTAGACAACCTGTCTAATGGTGGATATGAAACAGGTGGCAAAAGCAGGCTCCTTCTTGCCTCAACTGAGCAGTTTTGAAATGGCATCAGCTCTGGAATTTCCCCCTGGATGAATGTTTATAGCAAATAGGAATTGGACACTGTAAGAGAAGAAATAGGCAGCTATGGATGCTGAGTGTATTAATTGGGCAGAGATGAAATTCAGGGACCTGCTTCTGGCTACAGTTAAGGCTTTTCTCTTCAATCTCTTCAGACGCCTAGATTCCCAAAAGAACGTTTAATCTATGCATCTTTTTTGCTATATTAAGGCATCATTTTCCTTTTAAAAACATCCTTAAATGCCACCATACTGTTATAGACCATTTAGGGAAAGCCTCTCAGCTTTCACCAACACTTGTTAAAAGTTCTTCCAGCTTCCACTCACTGTCTAGTTCTAATGCCAGCCTTACATGTGGAGCTTTTCTTACAGCAGCATGATACTCTCATTCCTAAAATCTGTCTTAGTTATTGCCGCATGAAATATTACCCCAACATTTGGAAGCTTAGAAAATAAATACTGATTCCTCCCAGTTTGTGTGAGTCAGAAATTCAGGAGTGGCTTAGCAGGATGGTTCTGACTTAGAGTCTCACAGAGTTGCAGCCAAGATGTCAACCAGGGCTGCAGGTGTCTGAAGGCTCGGCTGCAGCTGAAGAAACTGCTTCTAAGATGATTCACACACATCATAATTGGCTGGAGGCCACAGTTCTTTGTTGGCTGTTTGTAGGAGGACTCACTTCCTCACCTCATGGGCCTGCCCATGGGGCTGCTTGAGTGTCCTCATGATACAGCAGCTGACTTTTTCCAGAGAGAGTTGTCTGAGAGACAGAGAGAATGAGAGAGCGAGCTAGAAAATACTCTTTATGACTTGGCCTCAGCAGTGATATGCCATCACTTCTGTGCTCTTTTGGTCACACAGACCGACCCAGATACAATATGTGAGGAGACTACACAAGGCATGAATACCGAGAGGTGGGAATTATACAGGGCCATCTTGCAGGTTTGCGGCCAGAAGCTACTTAATGTTTTTATCCCCTAGGAAAAAGTGTGGACCTTTATGGATTCTTGCTTTTTCTATAATACTAGTACTTTCTTTTTTATTGAACTATAGTTGATTTACAATGTTGTGTTATTTTCAGGTGTACAGCAAAGTGATTCAGTTATACATACATATATATCTATTTTTTCATATTCTTTTCCCTTATAGGTTATTATAAAATATTGAGTATAGTTCCCTGTGCTATACAGTAGGTCCTTGTTGGTTATCTATTTTATATACAGTTGTGTGTATCTGTTAATCAAATGTATGATACTGCATACTTTGTATCGTTAGTTAATATATTACTATAAGGGTCTTCTTCCTTTCCCTTGTTAAATGTCAAGTCTCCAATTCCTAATTATTTCCTGCAGATCAAAAAATAATTCTTGGAGAGGAAGGGGTCTCCTTAAGATATAATCATATAAATAAAAATCTGGACTTATTGCATTTCAGAACTGGTTTGTTACTCAGCTACTGTCTGGATGTACCCACTTTTTCCTCACTGCAATGTAGTCCTTAGAAAATATGAAAATTTTTTGTGTTGTTGTTGTTTAGACTCTTAGTCTTACTTCCTTCCATATTATAGCTAGTCCTGTTCTCCCTTTCTCAGAACTATCTCTAGAATCTATTACTCATTGCCTCTCCCTACTGCTGTAGTCAAACAACATCATTTACCACCTAGACTATGCCAATAGCCTCCTATCTAATCTCCCATATCTACACTTTATTCTCCTTCCTGTGGTCAGGTTATTTTTGATGTTGTTGTTTTGTTTTCTTTTAACATGTTATATAACATTGCTTCTCTGATCATTATCCCACAGGCTTTCCTTATGATGATTTTTGATGGCTTAACTGTCCATACATGATTCCCCTCCACACACACACACACACACACACACACACACACACTCACCCCATGTTACCATTCTTTTTTCATGGAGCATTTTCTACTTCATCATTTTGCTCCAGCTATCCCAACCTTTATGTTATTTCTCTACACCCTCAAAGCACTCCTGATTTGGGGTTCTCTAGCTGCTACCCCTGCTTGGACTCATTTCCACCAGAATGTGTCACTCCATCCTATATTTATGTCTGTGTCCAACATGACATTAACAGAGGGGCCTCCCCTAACCATGCTATCTTAAATAGCACTGAATCTTCTCATCATCTCCACTTACCCAGAATTATTTTTCTTCCTGATCCATTTGGCTACCAGGCGTATTGTATACTTATTTTCTGATTAAATTACTTCGGCTCCTTAATAGAAGCTATGCTCTGTAAAAGCAGGGACAATTGTGGACTTTCTATTCTCAGCAGCAGGATAGTGCATATAATGCCTGAGTCTCCGCTTAGCCTCCAATGAAGCGCTCCATCATTATTATCCAACGTCAGTGATAGTTTTCATTTAGATTGAAAATAAAGTGAAGGGAAAGTCTGAAGTCAGGGTGTACTTTTCTGATCCATACATGTTACTACACACCCCAGTTATTTAAAAGGTAAATAAAACCAAATACATGAAAAGAACAGAGAACAATCTGCTATTAGGAATGGGTTTCTATTTAAATATGTGTTATACTATGTAACACCATGTGTAGTTTTGCATCTGCAATACATTTTATTTATTAAGGCTCTAAAACCAACCGTAAAGAGATTTTTTTTTGACATCTTTATTGGAGTATAATTGCTTTACAATTGTGTGTTAGTTTCTGCCGTATAACAAAGTGAATCAGCTATACATATACATATATCCCCATATCCCTTCCCTCTTGTGTCTCCCTCCCACCCTCCCTATCCCACCCCTCTAGTTGGTCACAAACCACCGAGCTGATCTCCCTGTGCTATGCGGCTGCTTCCCACTAGCTGTCTATTTTACATTTGGTAGTGTATATATGTCCATGCCACTCTCTCACTTCATCCCAGCTTACCCTTCCCTCTTCTCGTGTCCTCAAGTCCATTCTCTATGCCTGCGTCTGTATTCCTGTCCTGCCCCTAGGCTCTTCAGAATCTTTTTTTTTTTTTTTAGGTTCCATATATGTGTGTTAGCATATGGTATTTGTTTTTCTCTTTCTGATTACTTCACACTGTATAACAGACTCTAGATCCATCTACCTCACTACAAATAACTCAATTTCATTTCCTTTTATGACTAATATTCCATTGTATATATGTGCCACATCTTCTTTATCCATTCATCTGTCGATGGACGCTTAGGTTGTTTCCATGTCCTGGCTATTGTAAATAGTGCTGAAGTGAACATTGTGGTACATGACTCTTTTTCAATTGTGGTTTTCTCAGGGTATATGCCCAGTAGTGGGATTGCTGGGTCGTATGGTAGTTCTATTTTTAGTTTTTTAAGTTACCTCCATACTGTTCTCCATAGTGGCTGTATCAATTTACATTCCCACCAACAGTGCAAGAGTGTTCCCTTTTCTCCACACCCTCTCCAGCATTTATTGTTTGTAGATTTTTTGATGATGGCCATTCTGACAGGTGTGAGGTGATACCTCATTGTACTTTTGATTTGCATTTCTCTAATGATTCATGATGTTGAGCATTCTTTCATGTGTTTGTTGGCAATCTGTATATGTTCTTTGGAGAAATGTCTATTTAGGTCTTCTGCCCATTTTTAGATTGGGTTGTTTGTTTTTTTAATATTGACCTGCATGGCCTGCTTGTGAATTTTGAAGATTAATCCTTTGTCAGTTGCTTCATTTGCAAATATTTTCTCCCATTTTGAGGGTTGTCTTTTTGTCTCATTTATAGTTTCTTTTGCTGTGCAAAAGCTCTTAAGGTTCATTAGGTCCATTTGTTTATTTTTGTTTTTCTTTCCATTTCTCTAGGAGGTGGGTCAAAAAGGATCTTGCTGTGATTTATGTCATGGAGTGTTCTGCCTGTTTTCCTCTAAGAGTTTAATAGTGTCTGGCCTTACATTTAGGTCTTTAATCCATTTTGAGTTTATTTTTGTGTATGGTGTTAGGGAGTGGTTTAATTTCATCCATGTAGCTATCCAGTTTTCCCAGCAGGACTTATTGAAGAGGCTGTCTTTTCTCCATTGTATATTCTTGCCTCCTTTATCAAAAATATGGTGACCATATGTGCGTGGGTTTATCTCTGGGCTTTCTATCCTGTTCCATTGATCTATATTTCTGTTTTTGTGCCAGACGCATACTGTCTTGATTACTGTAGCTTTGTAGTATGGTCTGAAGTCAGGGAGCCTGATTCCTCCAGCTCCATTTTTCTTTCTCAAGATTGCTTTGGCTATTTGGGGTCTTTTGTGTTTCCACACAAATTGTGAAATTTTTTGTTCTAGTTCTGTGAAAAATGCCAATGGTAGTATGATAGGGATTGCATTGAATCTGTAGATTGCTTTGGATAGTATAGCCATTTTGACAATGTTGATTCTTCCAATCCAAGAACATGGTAGATCTCTCCATCTGTTTGTATCACCTTTAAATTCTTTCATCAGTGTCTTATAGTTTTCTGCATACCGGTCTTTTGTCTCCTTAGGTAGGTTTATTGCTATGTACTTTATTCTTTTTCTTGCAGTGGTAAATGGGAGTGTTTCCTTAATTTCACTTTCAGATTTTTCATCATTAGTGCCTAGAAATGCAAGAGATTTCTGTGCATTAATTTTGTATCCTGCTACTTTACCAAATTCATTGATTAGCTCTAGTAGTTTTCTGGTAGCATTTTTAGGATTCTCTATGTATAGTATCATGTCATCTGCAAACAGTGGCAATCTTACTTCTTCTTTTCCGATTTGCATTCCTTTTATTTCTTTTTCTACTCTGATTGTTGTGGCTAAAACTTCCAAAACTATGTTGAATAATAGTGGTGAGAGTGGGCAACCTTGTCTTGTTCCTGATCTTAGTGGAAATATTTTCAATTTTTCACCATTGAGAACGATGTTGGCTCTGGGTTTGTCATATATGGCCTTTATTATGTTGAGGTAAGTTCCCTCTAAGCCCAGTTTCTGGGGAGTTTTTATCATAAATGCATGTTGAATTTTGTCAAAAGCTTTTTCTGCATCTATTGAGATGATCATATGGTTTTTCTCCTTCAATTTGTTAATATGGTTTATCACATTGGTTGATTTGCATATGTTGATGAATCCTTGCATTAGAAATGAGTCAGATATAATATTAAATTTCACAAAGAATCTTTTGTCCAAGTGTTTGTCTCTGACAAATTCTATCATATCTCCCCTTTTTTCTTAAGTTGGACTTTTTTGTGGTTGAATATTTTTTAACTTAATTTTGCATTTATGTCACTTACCCATGTATTATTTGGTTCCTATAACTACAAAATCTGGTAACCATGTAACATCCTGCTCTTGGCTGAAATAGACAAGAGAGTTCTGAGAACTACCAGCTGTAATTTTATATCTTTCTACTTTAACTTTTGATTTTAGTTTAACTTTTGATTTATGTTTAATGTGCTTCTAAATATTTCAACGGGTTCTTTTCCCTAGAGTGCCGTTTGATCAGCTAAACATTTAGATTCAGTCAAATCCTCATGACAAGGGCCTACCTAGAAAGGCATCCCTATTATCTCCAGTTAAATATTTAACCATTGAAGCAGTCTTCATTTCTCAACATTTATTATTTATGAGTCTTTGTTTTCATGGGTTCTACCCTCACAGAACATGCTTGCATTGAAGGTAAGACTGAGTTAGAATCATCTCAATCAAAAATGTACATGGCACATGAAAAACTCTGAGTAAATATTTGATGTCAGTGTATTCAATGGGTTAATGAGGAATAGCTCTTCACTTTAATTGGTTCACTGGCCAGTAGGAGATATAAACATATGCAATAATTTCATTTAAATATTTATGTAATATTTATGGCAAAATATAAAAATCTTCTAATAGCAATGTCTGCCAGATCCCTAGCACTCATCAGAGATTACGTCTCATTTTCAAGAACAGATTGTCGTTAGTAGCCGAGAAAATACATAATATACATAATAAAATATGAAATATAACATTTATTTTCAAGCAACTATGAATAGATAACCTCTCAAGGCTTTTTTAACTCAATAAATAATTCATTTATTAAATGACATTATCCAGCACTTAACAGGTACTAACTGATATGATATATATATGGAAAAAATCAGTGATCATTTAAGCCTGATTGTATTTCCTTGGTTACCAATAAGTTGGAATATGTATTGGGAGAAAGTGTCATAGTACACGCAAGATGCTAGATTAACATAGTAATCATGACAATAATAATAACAATAACATGAGGCTGAGATTTTCAAGTTTCTGCAAAGATGTTGAATTGCCAGCCTGCAGTCTCCCTCAAGTAAGATCAACTCTTGAACACAGAGCATCCAGGATTCTGAGAAACAACTACAAAAACTGTTAGAAAACAGTGCTGGGAACTTGTGTGCTTTGCTGACTAGGGAGGTGGTTGATTCTAGCTGGAGCAGAATGCAGCAAGAAGAATTCTTAGAAGTCAAATTAGAATAAAAGAAACCATCTCCCTGGGAAAATTAATGTCTACCCCCTGATTGCATAAGTCAGAAGCATCAGCAAAATCTTTATTCCAGATAAGTAACTCAGAAATCTTGGTCTGTTCAAGAGTTGCAGAAAACAGTTGAGTCATCGACTGACTATCCTCCATTATTAAACCCCATGCACTTTCCCTTTCCGATCCAAAAGAATAATTTGGGAGCTTACTGCCCAAACCTGCTTCTCCTGGGGAAATGAAAGAAATGGTCTGACTTTGTGGAGTATTTGCTGGAATTTTAGCAAACAAAACTGAGTTAATGTTTCTTCATCCTTCACACAGTCATGTATTGAAATAAGACATCTGAGGAGGGAAACTAATTTAAAATGAACTTACAAAAAAGACAGCAAGAATAACAAAAAGTAAAAGGGAAAACCTTGATTACAAATGCCACTAGATGTAGAAGTGTTAGAACAGAGCGGTTGATAATGAAATAAAGAAAATACATTACGAATGTGATACAAGAAAAGGAAATACTTTTACAAATGGACTTATTTAGATATGAAAATACAACCGTTGAATTTTTATAAAGATAACACAAATAGTAAAACATACATCTGAAGAATAAATTATGAGTTGTGTTATGGGCTGAATTGTGCCCCCCCGCACAAATTCATACATTGAAGGCCTAACCCCCGGTACCTCAGAATATGACTGCATTTGGAGATTGAGCCTTTAAAGAGGTGATTAAGTTAAAATGAGGCCTTTCGGTGAGACATGATCCAATCTGACTGGCGTCACTATTAGAAGAGGAAATTTAGTCACACAAAGAGACGCAAGGTGTGCACCCACAGAGAAAAGACCATGTGGGGATATTGAGAGAAAGCAACCATCTGCAAGCCAAGGACAAACAAACAAAACTTGGGGGCACTTTGATCTTGACTTCTAATCTCCAGAACTATGAGAAATAAATTTCTGTTGGTTAAGCTCCCCTGTCTGTGGTATTTGTTATGGCAGCCCCAGCAAACTGATACAGGTTGGAAGAACAAATGTTAGTACTTTAAAGAGGATGCACAAAAGGATCAATAAATTTAAAAAGTAAACAAATAAATATCATTTTAAGTAGAATAGGCACAGAAAGATCAATAACTGAGTAAAAAATAATGAGACTTAAAGAAAAATAATAGTGAAGTGTAAAATTTTAAAGAAACAATAGAGATTGATTTCCCAGAAATAAACAAGGACCCATAGAATTCCAAAATAGGGAAAGAAGAGACTGACCAAGAAGTATTTTAGTGAAATATAAGACTATCAAAGACAATGAGAAAATTCTGAAAGCTACCAAGAGAAGCTCTCATGACTTAGAAGCGAGAATATCAACATCATTATACACACCAGTAAAAACTGAAGACAAAGCAATGCATATATGTTTTTTAAGAATTGTGTATGCTGAGGAGAAAAATAAGGTTGAGAGACTGTATCTAGCACATATTTTGACTTCTTATATGTTTTCATAATTCAAATATTTTTGCATTGGTACAATAGACTTCAAAAGCAGAAGTTGAATATATGAAATCTTGGTTAATGTATGAGAGGTCAGTGGAAAATAAATAGACCTTTTTAAATAATGATGCTGGAAAAATTGGTTATACACTTTCAAAAAATAAGAATAGATTTTTAAAATTCACCGCTTCTCACATACACAAATTAAAGATTAAAATGTATCTGTCAACATTAAGACTCTTCAATTGCAAAAGAAAAATTTCATCACCCAGTTTTAAATGTGTTCCTTTAAAAAAAAAAAACACAAAAAATTATAATAATACATTTGATCCCGTTAACATTTTATAAAAACATGCCATGAAAAGACACGTCCCAGAATGAGTGAAAATAAGTGTAAATTGGCATATATCTACATTGGAATTGATTTTGTCTTGTTTATTCAAGTTGAATATATGTAAAGCTGAATCATATAAACTTTTAAATGTTGTAGGTTAATAAATGGTCAAATATTGTCAGTTTCCCAAGTTTTAAACATATGTGTTTTATGGTATGACGTTTTCTTCCCCAGGTACTTGCCATTGAAGAATCTTTATATGTGTATACCCACTAGAATCCATGCACAAAAATTTTAAATAGTATTCTTTTTAAATAAAAAGCTAGTAATAGGGCTTCCTTGGTGGCACAGTGGCTGAGGGTCTGCCTGCCAATGCAGGGGACATGGGTTCGAGCCCTGGTCCGGAAAGATCCCACATGCCGTGGAGCAACTGAGCCTGTGCGCCACAACTACTGAGCCTGTGCTCTAGAGCCCGCGAGCCACAACTACTGAAGCCCACACGCCTAGAGCCTGTGCTCCCCAACAGGAGAAGCCACCGCAATGGGAAGCCTGCACACCGCAACGAAGAGTAGCCCCCCACTCTCCGCAACTAGAGAAAAAGCCCACGCGTAGCAATGAAGATCCAACACAGCCAAAGATAAATAAATAAAATGAATAAATTTATTTAAAAAAAAAGCTAGTAATAACGCAGGTATGCATCAAAAATATAATAGAAAAATGCACTGTGATGTATTCATTCAATGAAGGATATAAATCAAGAAAATAAGTGAACTACAATTTCCTATAATGAATGAATTGCAAAAACATGGTATTTAATGAAAAAATATATCCACTGGAGAATATAAACATATGACACCACTGGGGACAAAACTAGACAAAATAGACAAACTTAAGCAACACATTTTTACAGGTTTGTAAATTTGTGGTAAGAATATAAAGATATGCAAGAGAATTGTTAACATGAAAGTGATTTTCTGTAGGAAACAGGGTATAGCCAGGGATATAAACTAGGAAGAATTTTCAAAGGACTTCAGTGGTTCTATTTTAAGCTGAGTGGTAGGAAAATAATGCACTCTCTTTTGTGTATGTGTATATCACATTAAAAAAAATTTAAATAAACATGTTTAGCAAGAATTGTTTGTTATTTCAGGAAGAAGAAATAGTGCTTTTGGAAGCCATGGATTTTATAATGAAATGAAACAAGTCCATTGAGAAGGGATTAAATCATATAAGACTTTCTGGACAAAAATACAGAACTTACAGAAGTTAGATTTTATCCGAATCATAGAGGAGAGCAAGAAGCCAATTTAGAAGTTTTTGTTTGTTTGTTTGTTTTTTAAATTATTTTAGATGTCACTCTGGCTGCTGTGTGGAAAAAGACTTTTTTTTTTTTTTTTTTTTTTGCCAGAGTAAATAGTGGAGAAGGAGAGACCAATTTGGAAACTCTTACAGTAATCCATATGGCAGATGTTGGCTTAGACTCATGTGGTTGTCACAGAGCTGGAGAGAGATAGACAGCTTTGAGATATATGTAGGAGTTATAATTCACAAGACTTTATGATGAATTGGGTTTAGTGGTTTAATAGAGGTTAGTGTTAAATGATGTTTCTATGTCTTCAGATTGAGTGACTGGAGGAAGGATAATTTATTAATGTAGAGAATATAATAGGAAGAATTGAATTGTGGATGGGATGAGATCAGTGTTTCGTTTTGGACATGTTATTTTGGGCATATTATGTCATGTATGGTTACTGGCATGTTGTGTTCTGTGAACCAGCTAAATGGAAAAGTTAAAGAATCAGTTTGAAATATGTATCTGGATAGCAGAAGAGAAAGTATAGCCTATAACAGTGAACCATCAACGAGAAGGGGTGTGTGAAATACTGGGAATGAATAAGACCACCTAGAGAGATGATATAGAAGCAAGCAAGAGGCCAAAGTCTGAGACCTTAATACTTAGGTAAGAGGTAGTAGAGGAGTTCTAAACTCCTATAAAGAGAATGAGAAGGGATGACCTAAGACATAAAAGAAAAAATAGGAAATCAAAGTATCAGAGAAGTCAGAAGAAAAGTTTTTTTTTAAAAAAAAAAAAAGCAAAATCTTCTCTGACAAATGCTATAGTAAAGTTGAGGAAGATGGTGACTAATAAGTATCTATTAAATTTAGCAAATTAAAATTACAGGATATAAGGAAATTTTCAACTTAGTGATGCAGTCATTGTGGAGAGTACTAAAGAATGAAAGATAATGAGGGAGAGTTGATGGTGTGTGAAGTTAGCCCTAGAAGACCTTTGGGTATTGAAACCCAGCTGGAAAACTTGGCAACTTCTTATCCAGATGTAAAATAGAAACTTAGGTTTTCTTTTCAGTTTTGAATAGTTTTTCTCCTAAATCCGAACTTTTCAGGATAACATGGAGCCAAGAAGCATTAAAATTGATGTTTCCTCTGATTTATTTAGGTAGCTTATTTCCTTAAATAAAAGAATCCCTCAAATATCCTCTTCCTCCTCATGTTCCTC
The DNA here is from genome assembly GCF_965194825.1 of Balaenoptera physalus. Classification (NCBI taxonomy): domain Eukaryota; kingdom Metazoa; phylum Chordata; class Mammalia; order Artiodactyla; family Balaenopteridae; genus Balaenoptera; species Balaenoptera physalus. Next base: position 157,708,251 of record NC_138890.1, read on the forward strand.
TCCAAGAAGGCAAGTGAAAATAAGGTTTCAGGAATTCTATGGTGGTCCAGTGGTTAGGACCCTGTGCTTTCACTGCTGAGGACGTGGGTTCAATCACTGGTTGGGGAACTAAGATCCCACAAGCCGCATGACGTGGCCAAAAATTTTTTTTTAATTTAAAAAAAAAAGAAAGAAAATAAGGGCTTGTGTGACAGTGGGGTAGTGGTGACGGTTGCATGTTCTGGTTGTGGAAAAAGGAACCCTGGATCACATGTGAACATCATTTTTCTATCCTCTGGGTCCATCTTGATGATGTCACATGACAGCCTAGATTCTCGACACTGTGAGCATTTCTATCTGAAGTCTGCAGCTGGGAACTCACAATTGAACTCTGATCAATGAAGTATGAGACAAGGGTGTCAGCTATGGATGACAGAATTGGGCCAAACTTAGTAAAATTTGTGGATGCTGGATAATTAATAAAATAATTATGGAAATTAGAAATTAGAGGTTCATTAATTTTCTGCCAACACTTGATTCATGGTTTGAAAAGCCAAACAAAACTCAAGGTTTATCCATACAAGCCCATCGTTTGGTCAGTTTCTCTGTCAATAGGGACAAATGCCACTACATTTTCTCATGTGATGATAATGATTACTGAGTCTCATTGCACACAAATGTAATATGCTTATCTTTTACATATTAATTCATTCATCCTTCCACGCATTTACTAAGAGATTTTGGATTTCTAATATTGCTGAGCCCCATACTAACAGTTTATGTTTGAGAAATGAATGACAGTATCCCTCTTCTAAAAAAAGTAACTGTAAGAACAAAACCCAAAGATCCTACATGATTAACAATGGAATTGAGTGGTAATTAAGAGAATGATTTTGTTTTTATTTTACACTTTGCTAATAGAATAAACAAAAAATGCTCTGGAAATAACTAATACTATATGTCACTACCTGACACTCTCTGATACTACCTGATAATTTAATGGCTTAGGAATTTGAAGCATTATGGATTGGTGTATATTTAATTAATCTGTTCATTTATCCTCCACCTGAGAAAGTAAATAGTACTTAGTCAGTCACAGGAAGTCACTGCTAAACCAACTAATAGACAAAGATCCACAGAGACACACACACATACTGCTTCCCAAAGCTTGGCATCTGTTAAAAGCTCATTTGGAATAAGTAATTTCACCTTGGAGGGGCTCATAATCTCCAATTCTAAGAAGCAGTTTCTGCCTATTTAGCCACATATATGGAGGAAAAAAGTACTAGAGGAGGATGAAGCACTACTCCTAATGTTTTAGCATATCTAATCCCACCTTATTAAACAAGATCCATCAGTCCTCTATTAGATTGCTACTGCTGCCGTAACTAAGTACCACGAGCTGAATGGCTCAAAGCAGCAGAAAGTTATTGTTCCACAGTTCTGGAGGCAAAAAGTACAAAATCAAGGTATCAGCAGGCATGCTTCCTCTAAACTCTGTAGGGGAGAATTCTTCTTTGCTACTCCCTAGTTGATGGTGGTTCCCAGGCAATCTTTGGCACTCCTTGACTTGTTAGCTATAGAACTTCAACCTGAACGTCTATTGTCACATGACATTTCCCCTGTCTTCCCATGTGTTTTCCTCTTTCTATAAGGACACCAGTCATACTGGGTAAAGGCCCACCCTAATGACCACACTTTAACTTGATTACTTCTGTGAAGACCCTATTTTCAAATAAGGTAACATTTTGAGGTGTTAAGGGTTAGAATGTCAACATATCTTTTTGAGTAACGCAATTCAGCCCATAACAATGCTTCTCTCCATTGATGTGAAAGGAACTAAGGGGAGTGATTGAGAGGCTAAAGATGGGAATAGATCTGTTACCTCTTCCTGATGGACAGACTTGTAGCTGGAGAGAAAAGTCCTTTACTCACTGGTAATTTCTCTTCCTCTCATTAATCATTGAAGGCTGAAAGGCATGAAACATATATAGCGAGAGGCATATATGTATATAAAGGTAAACATATATATTATAGGTATATATATAAGATATATATTATTATATATTACATATAATATAATGTATAATATACAGGCATACCTCAAAGATAATGTGGGTTCAGTTCCAGACCATTGCAATGAAGTATCTCAATAAAGCAATCCCACCAATTTTTTGATTTCCCAGTGCATATAAAAATTATGTTTACACTATACTGTAGTCTATTAAGTGTGCAGTAGCATTATGTCTAAAAAAACCAAAGTACCCACTTTAATTAAAATTTACTTTATTGCTGAAAGAATGCTAAGCATCTCTTGTGCTTTCAGAGTCATAGTAGTAACAACAAAAAACACTGATCACAGGTCACCGTAGCAAATATAATAAAAGTGAAAAAGTTTGAAATATTGTGAGAATTACCAAAATGTGATACATAGGCATGAAATGAGCAAATGCTGTTGGAAAAATGGCACCAATAGACTTGCTTGATGCAGAGTCACCACAAACCTTCAATTTGTAAAAACACAATATCTATGAAGCACAATAAAGTAAAGCATAACAAAACAAGGTATGCCTATATAATGAATAATATAATATACTTAAAATTATTATTATGTAGAAGTTATGTAATAGGTTTATACAAAAGATATACATATGTATATATATAATATATAAAAGTTATATAAGAGGTATATTTAAAAGTTATATAAGAGGCATATATAATGTAATCTGTGTATATATATCATATACATGTGTATATGTACTATATGAAAGGAGGCAGTGTTTGAGTCAAACAATGTTTCTAGATATAGAGACTTTTCAAATCTGGAAGTCACTTTTCTGTTTTTCCACTTGGAAATTATCTCTGTCTTACCACATCATTAACCATGGAACCAACACTTCAATTGAAAGAGAATCGTTTTTAAAATAAAACATATGGTATCTTTACCTCCCTAGGTCTGGGGAAAATGGCCATGGTCAGTGCCTTGGGGACTTAGCTACAAAACCTTACTACTTTTTCTCTCTGATCAAAGGAGGGAGCCATCAATTCTTCTAAAATTGTTTCTGTCAGTAGCTGGCTTTAAGGATGTTTATTACTTAATCTAGAGGTTTGTGGTTATCAAATAGGATTACTTGCAGAGACACAGTAGCTAGGAAATCATTAGAATATATAACTAAGTTAACTGGCCTTATAAATTACTTTTCTAAATACTTGAATTCTTTAATTTACAGAAGAAATTGACCTTTTGCTGCAGGGTGTCATGTCAGCTTCCATGACATTTTCTCCACCTGTATTTGAAAATAACCAGCAAAATGTGAAACTTTTTTTTAAAGATTTCAGTGAGTAAGTTTAAAACATCTTGTGATAAAAGTTTATGCAAGTCGTGTAGTATATTAACTTACTGTAATAAAATGTGAAATATATTTCAGAGATAGTAACATTAAAAATTATAGTTATATTTATCTTTGAATGCAATGCAAATGAGAGAAAGTAGTCCCGTTTTTTTTAGTTGAAAATATATGTGAAACCTCTAAAATTCCTAGCTTGATTTTCTTGGACCAGAGAAGCTCCTTATACTCTGACACAAGGGAGGACATATTAAAAATATCCTTTCTTGGAAGGCTTACTATATACAGGACTATTCTTGCTATAGATATGCTACAAGATACTAAGTTTGCTGGCTTCTGGAAAAGTGAAAACATGAAACACTTTGTATGATACCATTCTATTTGCTTCTTTAATAATGTAAAACATACAGTATTTGTAGCTAAAAATTCTATTTGTGCTTATCAAGCCAACTCTCCAATTTTACAGATGAGTCAACTGAAAAAGATGTTTACTTTTTATTTCTCTAAGTGGATTGTAAAATGTATAAACCAAAGGATGCATTTTAGATGTTTGATAGAATGATTGTTGAACTAGAAATTAAGTATAATAAAAAATACATTATACAGTAAACTATGAGAGTTTTACTTTTTCATTACTCTGTGAGATCCCCAAAGGACATTCTTATTCACTTCTAATTTCTAGACTCACTGCAGCATCATTTCTGAGATTTCTTCCATTGCTTATGAAGTGATTGATTAAACTATCAGAAGAACTTCCAAACCTTCTGTAAGCACAAGTTCATACATAAATTAGGTAAAATCATTTTGCAGTCGTTTCAGATTTGAAGTATGACAATAGTAGTAAGAGAGTCCGCATTTACCCCATACGTGCTTTTCCCTATTATTAACATCTTACGTTAGCATTGTACACTTGTCACAGTTAATGAACAACTACAGATATTGTATTATTAACTGAAGTCTGTGCGTTATTCGGGTTTCCCACCTAATGTTTCTTTTTCTTCCAGTATCCTATCCAGGATACCATTACATTTAGTCTTTATTAGGCTCCTCTTAGCTGTCACAGTTTCTCAGGCTTTCCTTGTTTTTTATAATGTTGATACTTTTGAGGAGTACTGTATTAGTCTGCTAAGGCCGTCGTAACAAAATACCGTATATTAGATGGTTTAAATAACAGAAAGTTATTGTCTCACAGTTTTGGAAGCTGAAAGTCTGAGGTCAGGGTGCCAGCATGTTCAGATCCTGATGAGGGCTTGTAGACAGCTGCCTTCTCACTGTGTCCTCACATGCTAGGGGAGAGAATATCTTCCTCTTCTTCTAAGGCCACAATCCTGTGAGACCAGGGCCCCACCCTTATGACCTCATTTACCTTAGTTACCTCTCAAAAACCCTATCTCCAGAAAAAAATCACATTTGAGGTTAGGGCTTCAAAATATGCATTTTGGCAGGACACAACTCAGTCTATAGCAAGTAATGATAAGTTATTCTGTATAATGTCTCTCAATTGGGATTTATTTGGTGTTTTCCTCATTATTAGATTGGAGTATGCGTTTTGGGACAAAGAACACAAGGTGAAGGGCTGCTCTTGTTACATTTGTCAGTGGTACCTGCTATGGACATGACTTACCAATGTTGATGGTACCTTGTCACCTGGCTGAGGTAGTGTTTGTCAAGTTTCTTCACTGTAAACTTACTCATTTTTTCCCATTTCTATACTCCCCTCTTTGAAAGGAAATCATTATGAGTAGCCCACACTTAAGGTGTGGGGAGTTATGTTCCATCTCCTTAAGGGTAAAGTATCCACAAAAATTATTTGAAATTCTTCTGTGTGGAAGGTTAGTCAGTTCTTCTCTATTTATTTATTCAATCAATCATTTACTTATCTCAGTATGGATTCATAGATATTTATTTTATAACTTGGGTTATAATTCAATACCACTTTATCATATATTGTTGCTCAAATTATTACAGTTTTAGCTCCGGTGTCTCTTGACATATCCCTGTAGTGTGTGTGTGTGTGTATGTGTGTGTGTGGTGTGTGTGTGTGTGTGTGTGTGTGCACTTGAGCATTTTCTTATTTTCTGGCACTACAGGATGCTCTAGGCTCATTCTGTATTTTCATTGCCCTAGTACTAGAACCCACCATTTCCCCAAGGAGACCTGATTCCTTTTATTAAAGAATGATATTAAAAATCAAGATCTGGATATGAGTTGAGTCTCTTAAATTTTAATGTGAACTTTTCAAATTAAAAATGTTAGCTCAGTTGATCATATTGTATGTTGAAAGAATTTTTATTTATTTATTTATTTAATTTATGGCTGTGTTGGGTCTTCGTTTCTGTGCGAGGGCTTTCTCTAGTTGTGGCAAGTGGGGGCCACTCCTCATGGCGGTGCGCGGGCCTCTCACTGTCGCGGCCTCTCTTGCTGTGGAGCACAGGCTCCAGACACGCAGGCTCAGTAATGGTGGCTCATGGGCCTAGCTGCTCCGCGGCATGTGGGATCCTCCCAGACCAGGGCTCGAACCCGTGTCCCCTGCACCGGCAGGCAGACTCTCAACCACTGAGCCGCCAGGGAAGCCCCTGAAAGAATTTTTAAAACTCAATTCATTTAAATAACTACTTTGTCAAATTTTAACATTTTATTAAAAATTATTTCCTTCTCAGTTTACTTCAAACTGATATTTGCTCTACATATGAAAAAAGCTATCAGAATAGAATATGCATATCTTTGAAAACACTTAGTTTGAAAGCCTACCATTTGATATAAAGCATTAGGAAAAAATTATCGGAAGCTTTCAGTTTCAGTTTCAAAATACAAAGACTTGGAAGCTGTCACTCCTATTCTTACAATAAGAAAAAGCTGGAGAAACTTAAACTTAACAACTATTTTTGGACCCAACAGAAAACTGAGGTTATAGGTCAAACTGCCACCCCTAAATCTGGAGACAGGTGCATCCAGGGAGTCACACCAAGATCTGCTTACCTGGAGCATCAGCCACTGGAACCATAAACTGGTAGGACTACTTGAAAGAGTGATTTTGGCAATTAACTGATAATTTTGATAAATTACTTGAGGATGAGTGTAGACTTATAAAAATGGGAAACCCGTGAGAGACTCAGGCTTTTCCTCCAGGAATCCCACCGGGTTCTCTCAGTGAGGAAGCAAAGATCCCAGAGCTACCTACTCCCTCACATCTTACAGGGGGAGGAAAAGAGCGATCATTTTGAAACATATCTAGAGCATTTTCTATAACAAAATACCTACAGTTTAAAGGAAAAGAAACTGCCAGAGCCTTATCCCAACTTAGAGGAGGATGTTCCCCCCACACCAGCATCCTCCAGGCTTCCTGTCTCACCCAACAGGGAAAAAAGGTCAACAGGAGTCAGAATTTCAAAAAAATACTTTAGGAACACTGGTGAAACACTTGTGAAGGTCACAGGCCCAAGGCACAAGCCCAATTTCCTTCCCCAAATCCCTTCGTGTTACTGTAATCTACTCATCTTCTTAATAATACTACTCATACAGTAAGGAGTGTTTATCTCCCTCAGTCATCATTCCCATCTTTAAACCTGTTATCAGTCCTGCCTCACAATTTCATGTCTTTTCAAGCTTCCCAATGCATGGTCACAGCTTGGATCAGAAACAGAACCACATCCAAAATCATAGATAGAAATGATATATTCTTTAACAACAAACACTCATTTTTATTTCTTGCTTTCACAAGAATTCAGCAACTCAACAATTATTCCAATGGAGACAACAGCTTCCTTCATTTTCTGTGACTTCGTTTTTTAACAACGTTATTTTGAAATACAATGCATTTAAAGAAAGGTGTTTATAAGAACAAAATGCAGAATAACAAATTGTACAAAATAAATCACCCCCAGGCCAAGAAGTATAAGATATCTAATATCCCCAAAGACCCTGCATGTCTCTTCCTATTTACAAAGACTTCTCTCTCTCTCCCTCTCCCATTCTCTCTCTTTCTCTAAGTATATATACTTTCCCTAAAATATAATATATGTGTAATACGTACACTTTCTATATATATCAGTATTGTATCCACCTTTGCTATTACTATTTACTCCTCTACTTTCTCTCTGTTGAATGTCTTTTTCTCTTTACATTCCCTGTGATGTGTAATTTTACATGTCAACTTGACTGGGCCACCAGGTGCCCAGATATTTGGTCAAACATTATTCTGGCTGTGTCTGTATCTGTGAGGATGTTTCTGGACGAGATTAACATTTGAATTAGTAGACTGAGTAAAGCAGATTGCCCTCTCTGGTGTGGATGACCCTCATCCAATCAGCTGAAGCCCTGAGTAGAACAAAAAGGCTGATCCTTCCCCAAGTATGACGGAACTCCTTCTGCCCTATTGGCTTGAGCTGGGCCATTGGTCTTTTTCTTCCTCTGCAGTTGAACTAAAGCATCTGCACTTGTTGGGTCATGCATGAGCCTCCTGGCTTTAGGACTGGAACTTAAACCATCAGCTCTCCTGAGTCTCCAGCTTGCCAACTGCAGATCTTGGGACTGCTCATCCCTTATAATCAGGAATAAGAACCAATTCCCTGTAATAAAGCTATGGTTGATGCTATATAATCGTCTTATACCAGATGCCAAATCAAAAAGGCAAGCACAGCTATGTAAACATAGGTTTATAACTGGTTTGTTTTGCATCCACTAACATTTCATTGGCCAAAGCAATCACTTGGCTAAATCCAAAGTCTAGGTCATGCCAACGGGGTGTGAATGTTAAGTATTAATATGGTGAAGTGAAAAATAGGAAAAAAAATTCAATCAACATGTGTATGTGTACATATAAACAGGAAAACTCCATACTAGAAAGTTAGCCAGTTATGTCAGAAGTGGGCAAATTGGAGGAGAATTTAGGGATACCATTCTCTTGTTAATCAATTTCATCTTGACATCCTCTCCTTTCCAACTGAAAATACTCTTTTCAAAGATAATTATCTCAGTGTTTTAATATTCAAAGGATTCCTTTCAATTAGTATCTTCTTTGATCTATCTGCAGAATTTCACATAATTTCAAACATTCTTCCTTGAAACTCTCAGAAAATATTTTTCCTCCTGATTTTTTCACTTATCTGTCTCATCTCTCCCGACATGGTTTCACTTTTTTCTGATATTTAAATGTAGAGTACCTTAGGTTGCAACCCTAGTGCACTAATTTCCATCTATACATTTTCCTTGAATAATTTCATTTATTGAATGTAATTATTACAAATAGACAACTATTACAGTACAGTTCAGACCTCACTTATCAAATCTAGATATGTATTTAACCGATTATATAGTCCAAAGATGGATATAATCATCCCTGTCTCTTCAGTTTTACTACTTGTGATTCTTTCTTTTGCTCATATAAACACCAAACATACTAGTCTTCTTTAAGTTGTTTAAAAACACCAAGACCTGTCCAACTACAGTCTTTGTGTATGTGTTGTTTTCACTACCAAGGGTGTCTTTACCTACAATCTTGACATATTTATCTTGTTCTTATTCTTCCAGTCTACACTAAAATTTCAACCCATTAGTAAAACTTCTTTCACCACCAAATCAAAAGAGATATTCCTCAACCCTCCACTACTAGTTTTACCTTGTCTAATATTCTGTTTCTTTGGTTTCTTAGCACTCTTCCTGCAATGAAATTATACATCCATTTGTTCCTTTATTTATTTATACTCTTTCTCTTCCAGTAGCTGAAAGTTCCATGAAGAAGTTGTCCTCATAGACATAACTGATTGTTGCACCAATCCATGCATGATAATTAGGGAATTATCTAAAGTCTTAAAAACTATCAATATTTTGTTATATTACCTTCAGTAATTTTTATGTTTATGTAAAATATCAGAAGTTAAAAAATATAATCCTTTTAAAATTGAAATCATACTAATAATGGATTTCCAAATGTTAAAGGAAGCACTATCAGTGCAATTCATTTGTTCTGTGATTGAAATAAGCACAGTTATTGAACTAACCCAAGTATTATAAATATAGTCTCCTAATTCAACAAGAAACAGAGATTTTAATTGCCTTGCATACCGTTTGTATAGTAGAGATATCTTTGATCTAAGGCGTTAATAAAAACATAAAGGATCTTTATAATGCCTAGATTACTCAGAATGTTTTTTATTTATGTAATCATCTAGAGATAATGGGCAAGAGTTAGGTAGTATCAAAAATATGGCACTCAAAACATTCTAATCTGCATTTAAACACCAGCACTATCAGTTCCTGCCTCTATAAACTTGAACAAGTTACCTAAAGATTTTGATCCTAGTTCATGCAAGCATTGGAATCAAAACAGTAATAAAATATATAAACATTGAAGAGATATAGTGAGAATTATAGCTACATTCCTTGATAAACATAGAGCCTGATGTATAACAGGGTTTATTTGTTTTGTTTTCCTTTGTTTTATTTTTATTTTTTAACATTTTACTTTTCTATTACTACGAACATTACTCTTCTCATTTTCAATTCTAAACAGCAATCTTTTTTGCGTTAGTTTTATCATTAAGCAAGTGAAACAGAAAATAAGTGTAATAAGTTTTACACATAATTAGCTAAAGTCTTATTAATTAAATTTTGATTTTTTTAAGCCTGGTAATAGTACTTATTAGATATCACTCTTACTTATTTTTAAATGTGTTTAATGTTTACTGTTAAGGTACTTAAGATTAGTTGACTGTTTCAGTTCATTACTGGCATTTTGTTTTGCACACTGCAAGAAATACTCAGCAAAGCTGAGCACACTACTCACTTTTATAATTCAGTAACTGCACATAATATAATGCATTTAATAATAATGATCTAGACACTATATATTTTTAAATCTCAAGGATTCATGGACATATACTTCAATATAGAAGTTGTATTATCATCTACCTATCTGAATAGGCAATTCACTAATGTGAGCATTGTGAATATTCTTTGGAGCTGTGTTTTATATAATTTGAAATCTCAAATATTTGTTGAGTACCTATTGAGCAGACAGTATCAGATGTATTAGATTGAAGGAGAACCAAAAGTAACGCAAATTACTGATGAAGTTGAATTACTTATTCTTCTTCATTCTGAACTCTTTAAATATACAGACTTAGGCATTCTGTTACAGGCAGCTTTAGAAATCCATGGGCTCTCCAAATAAAGGCCTACTCTGATGAAATTCAGGTGGAGAGGAGCAAGTCAGAATATGTATTATCTATAGCAGATGGCTCTGGAATAATGGGAAGAATGAAAATGCTAAGCCATGCAACTAAAACTCACTAACTGGGAAATCATTCCTCCTTGGGAAGGACTGAGAGATGGGAAAGAGACCAGAGATTTCTTTTTTTTTTTCTTAACATCTTTATTGGAGTATAATTGCTTTAAAATGGTGTGTTAGTTTCTGCTTTATAACAAAGTGAATCAGCTATACATATACATATATCCCCGTATCTCTTCCCTCTTGCATCTCCCTCCTTCCCAACCTCCCTATCCCACCCCTCTAGGTGGTCACAAAGCACCGAGCTGATCTCCCTGTGCTATGTGGCTGCTTCCCACTAGCTATCTATTTTACATTTTGTAGTGTATATATGTGCATGCTATTCTCTCACTTCGTCCCAGCTTACCCTTCCCCTCCCCATATCCTCAAGTCCATTCTCTAGTAGTTCTGCATCTTTATTCCCATCTTGCCCCTAGGTTCTTCATGACCATTTTTTTTTCTTCTTTTTTTTTTTTAAGATTCCATGCATATGTGTTAGCATACGGTATTTGTTTTTCTCTTTCTGACTTACTTCACTCTGTATGACAAGCTCTAGGTCCGTCTACCTCACTACAAATAACTCAATTTCATTTCTTTTTATGGCTGAGTAATATTCCGTTGTGTAAATGTGCCACATCTTCTTTATCCATTCATCTGTCGATGGACACATAGGTTGCTTCCATGTCCTGGCTATTGTAAAGAGAGCTGCAATGAACATTGTGGTACATGACTCTTTTTGAATTATGGTTTTCTCAGGGTATATGCCCAGGAGTGGGATTTGTGGGTCATATGGTAGTTCTATGTTTAGTTTTTTAAGGAACCTCCATACCGTTCTCCATAGTGGCTGTATCAATTTACATTCCCACCAACAGTGCAAGAGGGTTCCCTCTTCTCCACTCCCTCTCCAGCATTTATTGTTTGTAGATTTTTTGATGATGGCCATTCTGACTGGTGTGAGATGATTTCTCATTGTAGTTTTGATTTTCATTTCTCTAATGATTCATGATGTTGAGCATTCTTTCATGTGTTTGTTGGCAATCTGTATATGTTCTTTGGAGAAATGTCTATTTGAGTCTTCTGCCCATTTTTAGATTGGGTTGTTTGTTTTTTGATATTGAGCTGCATGAGCTGCTTGTCAATTTTGGAGATTAATCCTTTGTCTGTTGCTTCATTTGAAAATATTTTCTCCCATTCTGAGGGTTGTCTTTTCATCCTGTTTATGGTTTCCTTTGCTGTGCAAAAGCTTTTAAGTTTCATTAAGTCCCATTTGTTTATTTTTGTTTATATTTGAATTTCTGTAAGTGGTGGGTCAAAAAGGATCTTGCTGTGATTTATGTCATGGAGTGTTCTGCCTATGTTTTACTCTAAGAGTTTAATAGTGTCTGGCCTTACATTTAGGTCTTTAATCCATTTTGAGTTTATTTTTGTGTATGGTGTTAGGGAGTGTTCTAATTTCATTCTTTTATATGTAGCTGTCCAGTTTTCCCAGCACCACTTAGTGAAGAGGTTGTCTTTTCTCCACTGTATATTCTTACCTCCTTTATCAAAGATAAGGTGACAATATGTGCATGGGTTAATCTCTGGGCTTTCTAGACTGTTCCATTGATCTTTATTTCAGTCTTTGTGCCCGTACCATACTGTCTTGATTACTGTAGCTTTGTAGTATAGTCTGAAGTCAGGGGGCCTGATTCCTCCAGCTCCGTTTTTCTTTCTCAAGATTGCTTTGGCTATTTGGGGTCTTTTGTGTTTCCATACAACTTGTGAAATTTTTTGTTCTAGTTCTGTGAAAAATGCCAGTGGCAGTTTCATAGGGATTGCATTGAATCTGCAGATTGCTTTGGGTAGTATAGTCATTTTCACAATGCTGATGCTTCCAATCCAAGAACGTGGTATATCTCTCCATCTATTTGTATCATCTTTAATTTCTTTCATCAGTGTCATAATTTTCTGCATAGAGGTCTTTTGTCTCCTTAGGTAGGTTTATTCCTAGATATTTTATTCTTTTTGTTGCAATGGTAAATGGGAGTGTTTTCTTAATTTCACTTTCAGATTCTTCATCATTAGTGTATAGGAATACAAGAGATTTCTGTGCATTAATTTTGTATCCTGCTACTTTACCAAATTCATTGATTGGCTCTAGTAGTTTTCTGGTAGCATCTTTAGGATTCTCTATGTATAGTATCATGTCATCTGCAAACAGTGACAGCTTTACTTCTTCTTTTCTGATTTGGATTCCTTTTATTTCTTTTTCTTCTCTGATTGCTGTTGCTAAAACTTCCAAAACTATGTTGAATAATAGTGGTGAGAGTGGGCAATGTTGTCTTGTTCCTGATCTTAGTGGAAATGCTTTCAGTTTTTCACCATTGAGAACGATGTTGGCTGTGGGTTTGTCATATATGGCATTTCTTATGTTGAGGTAAGTTTGCTCTATGCCTACTTTCTGGAGGGTATTATCATAAATTGGTGTTGAATTCTGTCGAAAGCTTTTTCTGCATCTATTGAGATGATCATATGGTTTTTCTCCTTCAATTTGTTAATATGGTTTATCACATTGGTTGATTTGCATATCTTGAAGAATCCTTGCATTCCTGGGATAAACCCCATTTGATCATGTTGTATGATCCTTTTAATGTGGTGTTGGTTTCTGTTTGGTAGTATTTGTTGAGGATTTTTGCATCTGTGTTCATCAGTGACATTGGACTGCAGTTTTCGTTCTTTGTGACATCTTTGTCTGGTTTTGGTATCAGGGTGATGGTGGCCTCGTAGAATGAGTTTGGGAGTGTTCTTCCCTCTGCTATATTTTGGAAGAGTTTGAGAAAGATAGGTGTTAGCTCTTCTCTAAATGTTTGATAGAATTCACCTGTGAAGCCGTCTGGTCCTGGGCTTTTTTGTTTGTTGGAAGATTTTTAATCACAGTTTCAATTTCAGTGCTTGTGATTTGTCTGTTCATATTTTCTATTTCTTCCTGGTTCAGTCTCAGAAGGTTGTGCATTTCTATGAATTTGTCCATTTCTTCCAGGTTGTCCATTTTATTGGCATATAGTTGCTTGTAGTAATCTCTCATGATCGTTTGTATTTCTGCAGTGTCAGTTGTTACTTCTCCTTTTTCATTTCTAATTCTATTGATTTGAGTCTTCTCCATTTTTTTCTTGATGATTTTGGCTAATGGTTTATCAATTTCATTTATCTTCTCAAAGAAGCAGCTTTCAGTTTTATTGATCTTTGTTATCATTTCCTTAATTTCTTTTTCATTTATTTCTGATCTGATCTTTATGATTTCTTCCGCTAACTTTGGGGGTTTTTTGTTCTTCTTTCTCTAATTGCTTTAGGTGTAAGGTTAGGTTGTTTATTTGAGATGTTTCTTGTTTCTTAAGGTAGGATTGTATTGCTATAAACTTCCCTCTTAGAACTACTTTTGCTGCATCCCATAGGTTTTGGGTCATCGTGTTTTCATTGTCATTTGTTTCTAGGTATTTTTTGACTTCCTCTTTGATTTCTTCAGTGATCTCTTGGTTATTAAGTAGTGTATTGTTTAGCCTCCATGTGTTTGTATATTTTTATATTTTTTTTCCTGTAATTGATATCTAGTCTCATGACATTGTGGTTGGAAAAGATACTTGATACGATTTCAATTTTCTTAAATTTATCAAGGCTTGATTTGTGACCCAAGATATGATCTATCCTGGAGAATGTTCCATGAGCACTTGAGAAGAAAGTGTATTCTGTTGTTTTTGGATGGAATGTCCTATAAATATCAATTAAGTCCATTTTGTTTAATGTATCATTTAAAGCCTGTGTTTCCTTATTTATTTTCATTTTGGATGATCTGTCCATTGGTTAAAGTGGGGTGTTAAAGTCCTCTACTATGTTTGTGTTACAGTCGATTTCCCCTTTTATGGCTGTTAGTATTTGCCTTATGTATTGGGGTGCTCCTATGTTGGGTGCATAAATATTTACAATTGTTATATGTTCTTCTTGGATTGATCCCTTGATCATTATGTAGTGTCCTTCTTTGTCTCTTGTAATAGTCTTTGTTTTAAAGTCTGTTTTGTCTGATATGAGAATTGCTACTCCAGCTTTCTTTTGATTTCCTTTTGCATGGAATATCTTTTTCCATCCCCTCACTTTCAGTCTGTATGTGTCCCTAGGTCTGACGTGGGTCTCTTATAGACAGCATATATACGGGCCTTGTTTTTGTATCCATTCATCCAGTCTTTGTCTTTTGGTTGCAGCATTTAATCCACTTACATTTAAGGTAATTATCAATATGTATGTCCCTTTTACCATTTTCTTAATTTTCTTGGGTGTGGTATTGTAGGTCTTTTCCTTCTCTTGTGTTTCCTGCCTAGAGAAGTTCCTTTAGCGTTTGTTGTAAAGCTGGTTTGGTGTGCTGAGTTCTCTTAGCTTTTGCTTGTCTGTAAAGGTTTTAATTTCTCCGTCAAATCTGAATGAGATCCTTGCTGGGTATAGTAATCTTGGTTGTAGGTTTTTCCCCTTCATTACTTTAAATATGTCCTGCCATTCACTTATGGCTTGCAGAGTTTCTGCTGAAATATCAGCTGTTAACCTCATGGGGATTCCCTTATGTTTTACTTGTTGTTTTTCCCTTGCTGTTTTTAATATTTTTTCTTTGTATTTAATTTTTGATAATTTGATTAATATGTGTCTTGGCGTGTTTCTCCTTGGATTTATCCTGGAGAAAAATTTATCCTGGGACTCTCTGTGCTTCCGGGACTTGATTGACTATTTCCTTTCCCATATTTGGGAAGTTTTCAACTATAATCTCTTCAAATATTTTCTCAGTCCCTTTCTTTTTCTCTTCTTCTTCTAGGACCCCTATAATTCGAATATTGGTGTGTTTAATGTTGTCCCAGAGGTCTCTGAGAGTGTCCTCAATTCTTTTCATTTTTTTTCTTTATTCTGCTCTGCAGTAGTTATTTCCATTATTTTATCTTACAGGTCACTTATCCGTTCTTCTGCCTCAGTTATTCTGCTACTGATCCCTTCTAGAGAATTTTTAATTTCATTTATTGTGTTTTTCATCACTGTTTGTTTGCTCTTTAGTTCTTCTAGGTCCTTGTTAAACGTTTCATATATTTTCTCCATTCTATTTCCAAGATTTTGGATCATCTTTACTGTCATTATTCTGAATTCTTTTTCAGGTAGACTGCCTATTTCCTCTTCATTTGTTAAGTCTGGTGGGTTTTTACCTTGCTCCTTCATCTGCTGTGTGTTTCTTTGTCTTCTCATTTTGCTTAACTTCCTGTATTTGGAGTCTCCTTTTCGTAGGCTGCAGGTTCATAGTTCCTGTTGTTTTTGGTGTCTGCCCCCAGTGGCTAAAGTTGGTTCAGTGGGTTTTGCAGGTTTCCTGGTGCAGGGGACTAGTGCCTGTGAGCTGGTGGATGAGGCTGGATCTTGTCTTTCTCGTGTCCAGGTCCATGTCTGGTGGTGTGTTTTGGGATGTCTGTGACCTTATTATGATTTTAGGCAGCCTCTCTGCTAATGGGTGGGGTTGTGTTCCTGTGTTGCTAGTTGTTTGGCAAGGGTGTCCAGCACTGTATCTTGCTTGTTGTTGAGTGGAGCTGGGTCTTGGCATTGAGACAGAGATCTCTGGGAGATTTTCGCCGTTTGATATTATGTGGAGCTGGGAGGTCTCTTGTGGACCAATGTCCTGAACTTGGCTCTCCCACCTCAGAGGCACAGCCCTGATGCCTGGAGCACAAAGATCCTGTCATCACACGGCTCAGAATAAAAGAGAGGAAAAAAAGAAAGAAAGAAAGAAGAAGATAAAATAAAGTTATTAAAATAAAAAAGAATTATTAAAAATAAAATTTTAAAAAGTAATAAAAAGAAAAGAAAGCGAGAAAGAAGAGAGCAACCAAACCAAAAAACAAATCCACCACTGATAATAAACACTAAAAAGTATACTAAAAAAAAAAAAAATGGACAGACAGAACCCTAGGACAAATGGTAAAAGCAAGCTATACCGACAAAATCACACACAGAAGCATACACATACACACTCACAAAAAGAGAAAAAGAGAAAAAAATATGTATATCATTGCTCCCAAAGTCCACCTCCTCCATTTGGGATGATTCATTGTCTCTTCAGGTATTCCACAGATGCAGGGTACATCAAGTTGATTGTGGAGATTTAATCCTCTGCTCCTGAGGCTGCTGGGAGGGATTTCCCTTTCTCTTCTTTGTTCGCACAGCTCCTGGAGACAAGCCTCTTGGGCTGGTGAGTGCTGGTCGGCACCGGTCCTCCTTGCGGGAATCTCTCCGCTTTGCCCTCCACACTCCTGTTGCTGCGCTCTCCTCCGTGGCTCCGAAGCTTCCCCCCTCCAACACCCGCAGTCTCTGCCTGAGAAGGGGCTTCCTAGTGTGTGGAAACCTCTCCTCCTTCACAGCTCCCTCACTGGTGCAGGTCCCGTCCCTAATCTTTTGTCTCTGTTTTTTTCTTTTTTCTTTTGTGCTAGCCTGGTACATGGGGAGTTTCTTGCCTTTTGGGAAGTCTGAGGTCTTCTGCCAGCGTTCAGTAGGTGTTCTGTAGGAGTTGTTCCACATGTAGATGTATTTCTGATGTACTTGTGGGGAGAAAGGTGATCTCCACGTCCTACTCTTCCCCTATCTTGAAGCTCCTCGAGACCAGAGATTTTTAAAGACAAACCTCTTTATAGAAATCAGAAGACTGTATTTTTTTAAATGTCCCTCTCTCATCTCGAAAGCAATTATTACTGTAATCTGCAATGTGTCAGGTAAGTTATGCTGTGTTCATTTCATATGTTATGAACAACAAATTAGAAAGGTAAGAGAACTTGCTCAAAGTCTTACAACAAAGAGAGAATCAAGACACAGATAATACAAGCAGGAAAATACTGGTTTGAGTGGAAGATTCACATGCAGCCTTGTATCCTGGCTATCCTGACTAATAAAACACAAATACTTAAGTCCTGGCTACTTGGAAGAGGGCCCAATTTATATAAATCTCTACAAAGGTCTCAATGATTCCTCCCATCAGGGAATGAAACGAAATTTTGCTTTTTGGAATTGCTATTATATAATTATGTGTGTGTATGCTTGCATATATAATAGGTCCAATTTACTTGTTATATCTAGTATGCCCAACTTGCTAGATTAGGAATACATGGCTAAATAAATATGCAAATTTATCTCTGACTGGTACAAAAAGTGAAACTCATATGCGACTTGTCCCTTTACTTTACAGTTCCTAGCAATTCTACAACTTCTACTGCATAACTACACAGTGGGATGCTAAATGACATTTGCTCTATTAGTAAAATGTTGAAGCTTAGCAAATAAGCTTCCTCGGGATTTCACAATCCTACAGCTTGTTAAATTAGTGACGTTAAATCAGTGAAAAAGCAGATTTGTTGCAGATAGCCTACTATCTTGGGAAAAGAGCACATACCAGTTTTTACAAATTGGAATCTGATTTTTAAAAAATAAGAATATCCTCCTAAGGAACTTATCTTGACTTATTCATTAAATATTTGTTGGAAAATAGATTCAAATATTCTTATAGTCTTCAGATTTTGTCAGTCAACAGATGTTCACAATATTTTCCCTTACTTACTAACACTGGTGAGCAGACATGGTCCAAGACGTCCCACACAGAGTCTTAGAAGTCATAATTTTGATTTTCTTTAAGAGCCCTGCTTTCCCAGAGACTAGTTTTCATGCTAAGCCTAATTTGCATGGCTTTATAAATAAAAAATTCTTGTCTCATTAAAAAAGGTCTTATTAAAGAGGGAGGAAACATCTCCACACATAAAACTAAAACAGAAGTATTTGGCACAATAAGAAATTGTACTCATATTCAGTTATTAACTATTTTGCTAGTGTATTCTAGCCAAAAGGATCCTCTATGGAACCAGTTGTTTCACATCTTGTACAAAATACCTTTCTTGTTATCTATTATTTTTAATACTTATGAACAAACTAGCCTCCATAATCTAGAGGTTTGTAGAGAAATACATTGTCCTCAATTGTTCAGATTTGTCTCCACTCATCAACCTCAAAACAGTATACATAATTGTGTCTTCTGGAATACTTCTGGAAATTTATTTGGAGCTTTTAATGATTTCTGCAGAGTGACTTTATTACAACATTGTAATTTTTCTTTTTTAAATGCTCATAATTTAGACTTTTCTTTGACCCAAAGTATATTGTTTTAAGAAAAGAAACAATGCTTGAAAAACAAAATTCTTTCCATAGGTTTAATGTAAGATTAGTTGGTCTTTAACATTAAAAATGTAAAAAGACCCATACATACAATATTAAATATGAATACTTTAGTACATAATCACATGAGGCATAGTTGGAATATATTAACCACAACACTAAAAAAAAACAAAAACAAAAACAAAAAAACTTGAAACGTGTAGTAAACTTTGAACAAAAAATGTAATTGAGACATGTTGGTCATAACAAAATTAAGATATTTAATTCTTAATATGAAAAATATTTTACTTTTTAAGGCAGGTTAAATTGGTTGGAATATCATTTAATACTTGGGGAACTAGAAATAAAAACATTTATATTTTAACAGACTAGAAACGTTTTTTTCAAAAATTGTTGAAGTGCCAACATTAAAATAGTGATTAATTAATAGCTCCTTGAACTATCTCTTTACCCTTAATATATATTAGCTTATGGCAGTGAGCTTTTAGATAAGGACCACGTGAAGGCCTTAAGAACTTTTGAAAGGAAAACAATCATTAAAATTTCCCAGAGGCTTTCAATGCAAGCAAAATATTTTTTTTGGCAATTCCTAATGATGAATATATTAGTCCACTTTGGTTTGTTTTTATATTGGTGGTGGTGGTGGTGTTGAGTCAGAAACAATTATCATAGGATTTATTACAATATAAATATCATAAATATTTCAGTTATTAACTAGTTCCTCTCACTGCTAGTCTGTCCCTCAATTTATAACTCACATAGGTTTGATTGGAATACTATTCACAATTTTGTTCAATCTGAAAAAATAAATTCAATTCAGATTTCTGGAGACATTTTTAGTTTTCTATTCCTTAGATTTATAAATATAACATCTCAATTTTGAGGCTTATTTCCTTACCTTTATTTATGGGTGGGATCCATTATATGGTGATAAAAAATAATAATGCTTGCTCACACAATACTCATGATCTAGGGAAATACATAGATTACTAAAATTACAATTTTAAGAAGTGGTAAGCTGTAAAGAGGAGAAGACTTTGAGTACAGATGTTGCAGCTATTCTGAGGGCCTTCGTGTTCTGTACTGTACATAATTATAAATATGTCAAATCAAAGCTCAGAAATTTCATAATGCAAAGTTCATTTCCTTTTCTTATCTCTGCTATTTCAAAAATAGGGGCAGATACATTGTTGTACTCTGTTTTGTCTGCACTCTTAAGTTCCTGTTGTTAGTCACTTTAATGACACACACTCAGCACTAAGTGTATTTAAATATTTGTTTCTGTTAATTTAATACAAACACTCAGTGGCCTAAAGAGCTTAGGGATTTTATATTTAACCTTAAAGAATTTTTAAAATATTATTTTTACTGTAAAACCAATTCATTTCATATAATCTGCTTAAAAACCTTAAAAATTTAAAGTATAAAATGTTCTTTGGTCATTCATTTTTAAGTATATAGGCATTATCAATTTTGGTGTAATTTAAATAAGAATATTACTTATCTTTTTCCAGTGAGAATGATTTTGAATTACCATTATTTGCAAATTTCTATACATATTTTACTCAAATCTAGTAATATACACACACACACAAACATGACAGGAAAGCTCACAGTTTGGAAGCATACTCCATCTCACTGAAAACATTACATACAATTTCCACCTTTACCTGAGAATTCTAATTTTCATTTTAGGAACAAGATAAAGCTTATGGCCCCTAAGTCTTCTATCTGTAAAGTGCACTATCTAAACATTTTAATTTTTTATTATTTTATTTATTTTTAATTTCAGAGCTTTTCAGCTAACAGTTGAGCTCCGATTTATATCTTAGTTCCAAGCCCTAGGCTTCCAGCTAAGCCAAATCTATTTATGCTAATGATCTCCAACAGCTGCTGTCTGCATTATCTGAGGCTTCTGGGAGGTCTTCCAAGGGAACTCCAAATAGAGCATATTGCAGCGATCTCGTCTGGAGTGCTGAAAATAATGTCCCACCTGCAATGATTTCTGTGCCACAGAAGACTTGCCATAGCTGTACAGTACTCTAAATCGAGAGAGGGAGAGAATTCTGTTTGTTCCCCAAAGTTTATTCATCCTATTCTTCCTCCCTTTGTGTATTCCTCGGCTTATTAATGCTAATGCAAAATTGTTGTCTGTTACTGCAATGACCCCAGCGCCACCACCAGGGGTCCCATTCCCTTTCCATATTCTACCTTCTGCCTTTTATTACCTCCTGTGATGTGAGCAGTAGCCCACGGAAAGAACTGGAGTGAACCGTATAACATCTTTGCTATTAATGAGCTTAAAAAGCACAGCCCATGGAAATACACTAGTTCTGCAGGAGAAAAAAGAGTGGAGACTTTACCACCCATCATTCAGATGATGGATGGACATTCTGAGCTATTTCTGTGAGACACATGAACAGTCAGAGCTGACGAGGGTTGTTCGGAGGGACTGCATCAATGAAACCACCACTCATGAATAATGGCTGCGGTGCCATCCTTTATCGGTATTAACGGTGCTTAAAATGCATTCTTGAGCATACACATATGCTTACACTTTAAAGAGAGATGAAAGCATTCGCCATCGCTAGGTATTTTTTAACCAACAGATTAGTGCAAGTGACTTTGGTAGTTCAGCTTCATAACTTTTCTAATAAAAACTGAAAAAAAGTTTTGTTACAGTTTGACAAATGATTCTATCTGCAGAAAACCCTTGGAACCATGACCATTTTTTACATAGAGATGTGCCAAAATACTTGAAAATAATTTAGGCAGCTGACAGACTATTTTATTTGCTAGTTTAAGATATGGCCTTTAGCCATTTGCTTCCCCTTCATCCATTTGAATGATGTAGCCAGGAAATTACTGTTACAATGATACAGAATTCCATCTGAAGGGTATTTAAAAAAATAAAACAACAAAACAAAACAAAAAAGGTCATTGTGACTTATTCAGTACATAATCTAAAGGATGCGAGACATATCCTTTAGACAGCTTAATATTTCCAAAATACATGTATTTGATGAGAGTTTTTCAGGTTTGAATTGATTTTCAGTATATTTTTGAAGACCAGTTTTAGAAAGCTGAGTTTTTTTTACAGGATAAAAGCCAACAGACCAGTATCTCTGTGGTTTATATGAGTAAATGGCAGCTTATGAAGGAAATAAAGTGGGTAAAATGTTAATGTATGTACCAGAGTTCGGCTCTACCAGTGTTTTCAAAATTGACCTACAAGGATGATCTTTAATTCACATGCAGGTAGGCTTTTAACCAGTTTTACAGTTCTCAATGTCCATTTCTGTTTATTCTGCATGTTGCATTTTGAAGAAAGCAATATTATTTGCTTAGTGATAAATTCTCTGAACTGTATAAAATGCCTTGACTTGTTACAGTACGGACTTAGAAAAGGGTGGCATAGGGTTTTTATAGGACTATAAGCATGATGTCAAGGTTTTGAACACGTGAGTCAGGAAGATAAGTCCTCAGCTTCATTAAGTTGATAACATTTGGGAAGGGCAAGGGAGAGCCCAAGATAATAAGCAGCTACAAATGTAGAGCAGATTAGCTCTTACACTGGGACTTGAACTTTTGATAATCCCATCTTGAACAGCCACAGGGATGTGTCAAAAAATAATCAAACATTCCACAAGATGTTTCTGGACATGAGTGTAAATGTAAAGAGGTGGAAATGATTTTAAACTCTAAACCATGTCTTTTTGGGATTAGTCACAATTGTTAAACGTATTTGACATCTGACTTTTATAGTCTCAGTTCTGCCTACCAGTCTTCTACAAAGCACTTAATGTCCAAATTGTCAGTTCCATGGTCTTTTTAAATCTCATCTCTATCACTCCCCTATATTACTGGTCCACATTCTTCCTGGATTTATTTCTAAATCTCCTTCTATCTTTTTAAAAAAATATTTATTTATTTATTTATTTGGTTGCACCGGGTCTTAGTTGTGGCAGGCAGGCTCATTAGTTGCAGCCCACGGGCTCCTTAGTTGTGTCATACAAACTCTTAGTTGTGGAATGCATGTGGGATCCAGTTCCCCGACCAGATATTGAACCCAGACCCCCTGCACTGGGAGCGTGGAGTCTCATCCACTGCACCACCAGGGAAGTGCCTGAGTCTCCTTCTATCTTTATGGTTACTCTTAGTTGGCTTATCTAACTTTATACTCACTGATCCAGGCTGGCTCTCATTCTCTCCTACCTTCTGAGTGTGCAAATACACTCCCACAGTTGCAGCTAACAAAAATCTATAGGGTGTGACTCCAGTGAAGACTTTCTCCTGGCCTCCAGATATATTATTTTCAGTTGTGGACAACTCATCCAATCGGGTACGTCCAAAAAAAAAATGTTCTCACCAACTCATAAATACAATGTACAGTATTTATAAAGGAGTTCTTTAAAGACAACTTTTCATGAATAATATCTGTCTTTTTGAGTAGATGGTAAATTCTTTGAAAAGACAGAGATTGTGTCTCGTTTGCTCACCATTTTTTTTCTTCTTCTTAGCACCCTCCTCTACTGGCTCACAACTTTGCAGGACCCCTTCTTTCATTCCAGCAAATGACAAAGCCACCCCTTCACAGAGGTCTGGGTCCTTAAATGTCCTTCTATGCTTCTAGGGTCTCTAAGCCCTTATCTCATCCATTGTGGCCCAAGCCACAGGGGAGGTGGTTGATGCTTCCTGGAGTAACAACAACTGTCATACCTCCGTATCCTCTCTTCCTTTTTGCTCAGGCCTCCAGAACCTTTTTTTTTTTTTTAAACCAAATTCCCCACATTAAATTGCCTCTGCAAAAATAATTGTAGTTCTAGTTTTCAGACTTGACCCTGGGGTGATACAAATGCGTTACCAGTACAATTTCTCACTGTGTGCCTTCCTATCACAATACATTCTCTTAGTAGAGACTTTGATATAGCAAAGTTTTTAATCATTATGCAGTCAATTTATCCATTCTTTCAATAATAGTAGGATTTTTGTGCATATTTAAGAAAGCTTTTCTTACCCCAAAGCCCAAAGTCAGAGATGTATTCTCCTGCATTGACTCTAGATAATGTATTTCCTTAACATCTAATTTTTATGTGCAGTTCAACTGATTTTATTTGGGGAGGAAGACTTTTTTTTCACAACATGAATACAATGATTCAGAACAATTTTTTGACAATACTATTCTTTCCCCATTGTCCTTTAAGGCAACTCGGTCATAAGGAACTATTTCTAGATGCATGGTTTGTTCCTGAAGTCTTCATTATGTTCCCTTAGTCACTGTTTCCATCCTTGTGCTAAAGCCTTACTGTCTCAGTTAGTGTAGTTGCATCCAGTAACATGCTCTCACCCTGTTTTTCAGAAAGGTAATGATGAGCCGTGACCTTTTTGTATAAATATGAAAGTATTTCAGTTTTTGTAAAAATGATGCTGGGATTACATTGACTTTATAGATCAATTTTGAGAAACTTGACATCTTTATGGTATATAAAGAAATGAATTTTGATCTTCTGGAGTTTTGAGAACCAGTCTTTGGTTTCATTGATTTCCCTTTGTTTTCCTATCTTCTATTCCATTGATTGTTGTTTTAATTTTTTTCTTCTTTTTTTCTTCTTGCTTTTGGTTTAAATTATGCTTCCTTCACTAGTTGCTGAATTTGGAAGCTTAGTTTACTGATTATGGACCTTTCTTCTTCTTAAATGTATGCGTTTAGTGGCATAAAATTTCCTCTAGGCAGTTTTTGCTGCATCCCCAAAATTTTAAGAAGCTTTATTTTTACTTTAATTTTGTTCAAAATACATTTTAATGTTCCTGAAATATATCGTTAACTCATGGGTTACTACTTAGAAGTATGTCTTGTGACTTTTAAATATTTTCAAACTTTCTGGCTATCTTTATATTATTACTATACAGTTTGATTCCATGTGGTGCAAGAATGTTATGGGTTACACTGGGTCTCCCTCTCAAAAAGTATGTTAAAGATCTAACCATCAGTAATTCAGGAAATGGACTGTATTTAATGTTTTTGTACTTACAGCTACCAGCAACTTCAAGCTCTGTAGCATCCTTGTATTTTGTCTCCTCTCTTGATTTGGAGACTTCCTATGTATTCCTCCTCAGTGAGTTTGCTTCTGGAGATACAGACATGTGGATTTTAAAGCTGTGTGAATAACCTTAAAGACATTGGAAACAACGATTTATATGATTATATTTGCGCTTTAAAAAGATCGCTGATGTAAAAAGAATTCAACTAGGGTAGATTTATCTTATACTGGGGCTTAAAAATTGGAAGCGTTTGCTAGAACAATGCATTTTTTAAGGCAAATCCAATATTCATTGGCCTGCTCCACCTCAAAATATAAACCCACAAGGCAAATTTTTGGAGAAGTGTAAAAGAAAAAAATGTGACGGGGAAGAAAAAGAAACCTCAATATTAGGCCAAGACCATAAACCTGCATTTATGTCAGGAAGAAAAGGAACAAGGTAAACGTTTATGACATAAACAATTCTCATGGACCCACAATGAGTAGGCAAAAAATCAGAGCGAAATTCAAAATCTAAACCCAGTCTAGAATTCAATGTAGTGAAAAACATTATTTCTGAAGCTGCTGAAAGACAGAGAATTGCTTAAGGACTTGGAGATTTAAAACTAAAGCTTATTTATCTTTACTGGACCCCTGAAACCTTTGAATTTGGGAGCAACAATAAGGGGTTGCTCAAGGTCAGAAATTGATTAAGAGACATCCTCCCATTGGGAGGAATTAGTCACAAATAATCGCAACAGCAAAATCTGTAATCCTGCAAGGGATGTAGAAAATCAAGATGAATAGATGGAAGAATGGTATTGTGGGTGATGCCTACCACAAACATTGCTTGGAGAGTTTATCATTTCAAATGTGGAGCATATAATTTGAAAGTGTGAGAGGAGAGGTTGTCCTTAGGCAGCACAGTCTTAATTCAACCTTGAACATCTAGAAAGGCAATGGTACAAAGAGAATGGACACGAAGTTTACATTATATCTAGTAGATATCAAGAGAGGCTTTTTCTTTAGCACCAGGCTGCAGGATTCGACTCCCAGCTATTAGAAAGGTGATTTGCTTAAGTTAATTTCTCATTGCCTTAGTTTATTCATACGCATAATATTGGGGAAAATAATACTGAACTCAATAAGATTGTCTTGAAGATGAATTTACTTACTATCTATGATAACATCTCATACAATGTAAGTGTTCAATAAATGCCACCAATCACTATAATATGAGAAGCACAGGGAAGCAAAGATGGGCAAATAGTCACCAACATTAGTGCTTCCCTGTCCCAGTTAGGCACTGTCACTGAGAAAAAGTTGCCCACCTACAGAGTAGAAAATATTTTCCTGGCCTTTCATGGCATCTAGGAGGGGTCATATGAGTACAAATGGTAAACACAGGTAAAAAGTGAATGCTCCTTCTACACCATCATATTTGGTTTTTGCTTATGATGCTGAGGTCCCATGTTGTGGTAGAGCTACAAGATAGAAGGAAGGAGTCTTATTCCCCAAATCACTATGCAGAAAGTCACCTGTGAATTAGAAACCACCACGCTGGCCTATAATTTGATGAAAAATAACCCTCTATTGAATTAATTCCCTGAAATGTTGGGTTGGTTACAGCAACAAGAGTTACCCTAATTAGTTGAAAAGGTCCTCTTATTTACTTTATAAAGGACTTTTGCCTGAGGAATTTTAAAAGCACAAGTTGAGAAAAAAAAATAGAGTGGCCTAACTCCTCACAAAGTTGTAAAAAGTCCTCACCCTTGTGCTCCTTTTGCTGTATTTGTTTTATTTTTATTAGTCTATTTCCTTTCCTTGAACAATATTGTCTGTATGCTCTAGTGAAAGTTGAGCAAAAGCAATGTGGATGTAGGTTATAACATGTGTGACATTCTAGAGGGTACAGCTTTATCTTGTGAAATGATATTGATAAAGGGCATTCTTGCCTTGGTTTTAAAGTACCATGGTGGTAGTTCTGGGATTTGTTTGTTCTTTCTAAATGTTATGACTATCAGGCTTGTCTGTGACATTCATGTTTATCCTATCAACAGTCCAAAAATGTGGAAACAGTAGGACATATGAGAGATTTGAGTTGGTATATATGAGATTGTATAGGTATGAAGGAAATTCATCAGTTCCTGGGCAGAATTAGAAGTGAAGGAGAGAACTTTTTAAAAAATTTCTCTTTTGTAACTTTAATATATCTGAAACCAAGGGGGGGGTTTCATTCTTTGTTTTTCTTTTCTTTAGGAAACAGTTTTTATTAGAGGGATTTTTAATTTCTTCCCAAGACTTTATTTTCCTTCAAGGAATGAAATACTAACTGAACAAGAGAGGGGTTCCATATTGTTGTATTTCATATTTTGTGGAATTTTATTTGTTTCTAGAATTACATTGTTCTCATTAAACTCTTTTCTATAGCTGTGACTACATATATAGGCGGGCATCAGAGTTAAGCCAAAAGACAAACTTTATTTGGGACCCAGAGTGGAACTGGGAAGGAGAGTTGTGTCTTATTGCTCTATAATAAGTTTCTCTGAAACATAAACGCTTAAACAACAACAATATACTATTTCACATAATCATTAAACATTAGGAATCCTGGTGTACTTACATGGGGGTTCTGGCTTAAGTCTCTCTTGAGACTTATCTGCAAAGTGACACACAGACCATCAGACAAGGGTGTGAATACCAGAAGCCAGGAATAATTGGAGGCACTCTTTTTTTTTTTTTAATTGAAGTATAGTTGATGTACAATATTATTTTCTGGTGTACAGCAAAATGATTCAGTTATATATATATATTTTTTTCTTTTTCATATTCTTTTACATTATGGTTTATTACACGATATTGAATATAGTTCCCTGTGCTATACAGTAGGACCTTATTGTTTATATATTTTATACATAGAAGTTTGTATCATTTAATCCCAAACTCCTAATTTATCTCTCCCCCCCCACCCCCCTTTTCCCTTTGGTAACCATAAGTTTGTTTTCTATGTCTGTGAGTCTGTTTCTGTTAAATAAGTAAGTTCATTAGTGTCATATTTTGGATTCCACATATAAACAATATCATATGGTATTTGTCTTTCTCTTTCTGACTTACTTCATTTAGTATGATAATCTCTGTGGTATATCCATGTTGCTGCAAATGGCATTATTTGGTCTCTCGTGAACTTTTAATTAAGATGTCACTCAGGGCTATAGGCAGCTGAAGGTTTGACAGGGAGGGAGATTCTGCTTCCAAAGTCACTCACATGATTGTTGGCAAAATACCTTAATCCTTCACCACACAAGGGACTTAATGGGATTACTCATTCCATGGATGACTAATCAACACAAGGTGAGTGATTATGGAGAGAAAGAGGGAGAAAGAGAGAAAGGGGGAGAAAGAGAAAGACAGAGAGAGAGAGAGAGAGAATGAAGCTGCAGTTTGTTGTGTAATTTAATTTTAGAAGGGACATACAATTATTCCTATTGTATTCTATTGATTCTGTGGACTACACCTAGTACAATTTGGTAAGGCCATACAGAAGGGTGTAAATACCAGAAAACAGGACCCATTGAGGGCATCTTGGCGGTTGACTTCCACAGGTAGACACTCTGATTTGTATGGGAAACATTTTTCAAGACAGTTTAATTAATATCTTACCTACTCACATTTCAGAAACTTCTGAATATAACATGGAATAATTATTTTAAAGAAATAGTGTTGGGAGTATTTTACCCATATCATGTCCCAAAGTTATTTAGAAATACAGTTGACCCTTGACAGCTTGGGGGTTTGGACCACCAACCCTCCACACAGTCAAAAATCCGAGTCTAACTTACAGTCCGCTCACTGTATCCTCAGTTCCTCTTTACGCAAGGTTCCTCTGTATCCCCAGTCCCACATCTGCATATCGTGTAGTACTTTGTATTTACAATTAAAAAAAAAAAGTCTGTGGATAAGTGAACCCTCGAAGTTCAAACCCATGTTGTTCAAGGATCAACTGTACTGGGTTAATTGCAATAAAATAAAATAAAATGTTCTAGGGTTACCTAAGCAGGAGAGAGATAGAGAGATCCTTTCTTTCCATGCGTATACCCCTCTACCTCATCCCACTTTTTTCCAGGAAAGAGAATCACATAATTTTTAAAATTAATTTTTATTGTGTTAAAAACCTTACAATTTTAACCATTTTAAGTGTAGAGTTCAGTAGGTTTAGTATATTTACCTTGTTGTGAAAGAGATCTAAACTTTTACATCTGGAAAAACTGAAGCTCTACAACCATTAAACAACTATCCCCTTTTTTCCCTCCCTCCTATACCTCAGTAACAATTGTTCCATTTTCTATGTCTATGAATTTGACTACTCTAGATATCTCATATAAGTGAAATCACATAGTATTTGTTCTTTGGTGACTTGCTTATTTCACTTAGAATAATGTCCCCAAGGTTGACATCTTTTACCATGAGACAAGTTTTCCTTCCTTTTTAAGGCTGCTCAATATTCCATTGTGTGTATACCACATTCTGTTTATCCATTTACTTGTCAATGAACATTTAAGTTGCTTCTGTCTCTTGGCTGTTGTGAATAATGCTTCTATGAACATGGATGTTGGTATTTTTAAAGTCAGGTTAAGTTTTAGTGTGCTTCTTTTTCCTTAATAAATAATCAAAATTTCAGTAACTTTCAAGGAAATATTATAATTCATTCATTTAAATTTCTTGATTTTTCTCTTGTTTTGGCAAATTATTGACTTTATTCCAGAAATGTAGCCCTTATGGATATTTACTTAGAAGTTATTTTCCTGCAGATGCAGTAAAACTCAATTTTAACTTCTAGATATGACATATTTATTTAACTATCTATTTGATTTCAGAGTAAAACCTAAATCCTTGTTTGTTACTCTTTAATTGGAATTCTTGGAAGTCAGACTTCCTAACGTCTTACTAACAGACTAACATATATATGAGGGCTTGTCAGCATTTCATTAAGACCTTTGCTTTCTAAGAAGATGTCAGTCACTAAATAATGTTCGTGATAAGTAAATTGACAGTTTTCATCATCTTTTTTTGGCTATTCAGTTCATTATACTTCCTGAAACACCATTTCTACTTGGCTTTTTTGACAAGATTCTCTTACAATCTTCTTTCTACTTTGAGGCTATCTTTTTGAGTATTAAACATCCTTGTATTTTCCAACAAATGCTGAGATTCAAAGGGTTTCTTCTTAGATTTTCCCATATCATCACTGTGTGTGTGTTTTATTCCTTAAGTTATATTATTTTCGTCTACTGCCTCAATATCTACAAAAAGAAACTTCACAAACTTACAAATTTCACCTTGATAACCCCAACTTCCTCTCTGGGCTCCAAATGTATGGCTTCAGTTCTCTTTATCTGTGGTATTTCAAACGACAATAAGCCAAAACATTAGAGCTCACAGATGTGACTGAGTAGCAGAAAAAATGCACTGCCTGGTAGAATAGATATTTAATGAGCTGTAACATACATGTGTACAAAATATGTAGAGAGCACACAAGTCTGTGTTCCTGTATCTGTCAGATATCTCACTTCATGGAGGATGCCAATATTACTAAACTTCAAGAAGTAGCCATAGTCCCCCACTTGAATATATTATGTCTTACACTTTGTACTGTTTTTTAAGTTCTTTGAGAGTAAACATAAGTAAAGGCATCTTAGAAGAGTATTTAAGTCCTCTCACCTATCTTAGCTTAGCATTAATGAGGAGCATGGGAAGCTAAGGGCAAGATGAACAGAGAAAAGAATACAAAAAATGACTAGGGCAAGGATTATTTAAAATATCCACTGCAGCTTAAGCCAGGGGAAGCTATATGGCATTTAAGAGTGTATATAGAATTATTTCCTCCTCAGTTAAGACTTTTTATAACATAATTTAGTGGTCACAACTAGGGATATGAATTAAAGGTAAGTGGTGAGTTAAAAAAAGGTAAGTGGTGGCCTAAGAGTCAAAAGAGTAATGTTTAAGTAATTTTTCAATTAATTGAACAAGACAGGACTGTGCACAGGTAGATAGATAACTTAATCTCTCTGAAGCTCACTTTTATTATCATGAAATTTGAAATAAAATTCAATAAGTTGAATTAAGAGGATTATATAAGTTATTAAGTGTATAAATTAACAGACACGTTTTAATTATATGCATATAAGTTAATCAGTGTTTCAGAACATTTGGCACATTGCTAAAGAAAAAATTAAACATTCATCTGTGACTTGACATCATTTTGGTTGGTTTCACATAAATAAAGATATCCCTATTTTTTATCAAAAATGGGAGAAATTTGGTATTAAATATCAATTTTATTTTCTCAAAGCATTTCTTCTAATTTGGAAATAAAAATTATTTTAGAGGAACAATCTTCTTTCTCTTAATGTATTTTATCACTATTTATGAATTATGCTTTCTAGCTCTGAAACAATAAAAACATATAGAGGATTTTGTAAAATAGTTAATGTAATTTATGTTAAAATTTTTTAAACTCTAGTAACAGTGTTTTCTTTATTTAATTATAAATTGTTTAATCCTTATATTTCTTCTAAAAGTTAGGTAATGGGAAAAATCAAATAGTATTCTTTTGTCACTTCTATTTTTTTAAGCTTACATGCAAGTATTTTATATTTATATTAGATCTTTGCCAAAATTTTAGATTACACACAGTAATCAGAGACTGATTGACTTTTTAAAGCTGAATTAGCTTCCAAAAGAAAATCTAAATTGGTCCAATATTTAGATTGATTTTTACTATTTCTGACTGATTGAGACTTATTTGACCTATTGCATTAAATGATTAATTGCATTAAATGATTAATTGCATATATTAAAAAACCCTAGACTGAGTATAACCCTGGGTATTTTTCTGGTAATTTCTTCTTTGACTCTTATGCCTCTGAAAAGGTGGAAAATATAAAGCAGTCTTCTTTTTCTGTACTCTCAAGTTTATTTAATTCTTTTTTTCTTATGATTTTTTTACATTCTATTTTTAAATTTTTATTTTATTTATTTTTTATACAGTAGGTTCTCATTAGTTATCTGTTTTATACATATTAGTGTATATATGTCAATCCCAATCTCCCAATTCATCACACCACCACCACCACCACCACCACTCCCTGCTTTCCCCCCTTGGTGTCCATACATTTGTTCTCTACATCTGTGTCTCTATTTCTGCCTTGCAAACCGGTTCATAAAGGATATTTATTTCATATACAACTTGCCTTTTGAAAAGTAATTATATTAACATAATTTCTTTGTGGGTTACATTCTTGTTTGACAGGTGACTTTTTTGAAAAGATATCCATACCCAACATTGTCAAGTCACATTATTTTATTCCTTTGAATGTGTGCAATGAGTTATGAACACAGTGGTGTTTGTTCTGGTGAGAGGGAATAAATTATGTACTCAACTGTATACCATACAGGTACATATTTCCTTTGAATTTAGCTAGACTTGGGCAGGTGGGTAAAGAGACTAATGTTTTTCTCTTAGTGTGGCATTTATCAACCACCACAGTGGCTCAAAGCAATTTTGTTCTCTCTTCATGTCCCAGGGGTCCCAATATAGATTTTCATTTTGCCAGCTGGAAGGAGTCTGAAAACTCTACCTGATGCTTGGTTTTGATCAGCTGCTGCTCTTCATTGACTGAGCAAGTAATCATTTTACTGCCACGAATATAGAGAGCCGACCTATCCTAAGTGTGACCCAGTAATTATTACAGGATCACTCTTAGGATAGGTTGCCTCTTCACCTTAGTGGAGAGTGAGTGAGTGAGTGTGTGTGAGTGTGTGTGTGAGTGTGTGTATAGTTGTCTTCAGAATTCTACTTAGGAGTAGTCCAATATATATTTAGTGGTTAGCATTAAGGTATAGAATTATGTGTGTGTTTATTGCTTTCTTGCTTATTTGTTTTTTAAAGTCATTTATTTAAAGTAAGACTATGTCCAGTTAATTACCTGATGGACATAAGTCCCTATTGGTAAACTATTATCACTACTTTAAATGTAAGTATCTTCAGAAAATACATAGAAAGGTAACCATGCATTTGCTACAGGGAGTACTCTATGCAAGGGCCTTTACATTGCACTTTACTTGATGGCTCAAAATGAAAGTGTGATCTGTTCCCCATCATGTATTTCTTTAAAATCTCACAGGAGAAGCCATTCAGCATAGTTCTATAGTCAGATTTCTGGCATTATCACTTACTGGCTATGGGATCTTGGGAAACATAAACTCTCAGAACCTCAGAGTACCCATGTGTAAAATGAGAATGAAAATAGTTAAATCTATCGCACAGGGTTATTGTCTTTTACTTATTTATTTTATTGGAGTAAAATTGCTTTACAAGTTGTGTTAGTTTCTGCTGTACAATGAAGTGAATCAGCTATACGTATACCTATATCCCCTCCCTCTTGGACCTTCCTCCCACCCCGCTCAAATCCCACCCATCTAGGTCATCACAGAGCACTGAGCTAAGCTCCCTGTGCTATACAGCAGGTTCCCACTAGCTATCTATTTTACACATGGTAGTGTATTTATGTCAAACCCAATCTCCCAATTAGTCCCACCCTCCTCTTACCCCCCCTCCATCCACATGTCTGTTCTCTACGGCTACGTCTCTATTCTCTATAGGTTCATCTGTACCATTTTTCTAGATTCCACATATATGCGTTAATACACAGTATTTGTTTTTCTCTTTCTGGCTTACTTCACTCTGTATGACAGACTCTAGGTCCATCCACAACTCTACAAATGACCCAATTTTTTTCATTTCTATGGCTGAGTAATATTCCATTGTATATATGTACCACATCTTCTTTATCCATTCATCTATCATTGGACATGTAGATTGTTTCCATGTCCTGGCTATTGTAAATAGTGCTGCAATAAACATTGGGGCACATGTGTCCTTTTGAATTATGGTTTTCTCAGGGTATATGCGCAGTAGTGGGATTGCTGGGTCGTATGGTAGTTCTATTTTTAGTTTTTTAAGGAACCTCCATACTCTTCTCCATAGAGGCTGTATCAATTTACATTCTCACCTACAGTGCAAAAGGGTTCCCTTTTCTCCACACCCTCTCCAGCATTTATTGTTTGTAGATATTTTGAAGAGGGCCATTCTGACCAGTGTGAGGTGATACCTCATTGTAGTTTTGATTTGCATTTCTCTAATAATGAGTGACGTTGAGCATCTTTTCATGTGCCTCTTGGACGTCTGTATGTCTTCTTTGGTGAAATGTCTGTTTAGGTCTTCCACCCATTTTTTAATTGGGTTGTTTGTTTTTTCGATATTGAGCTCCATGAGCTGTTTTTATGTTTTGGAGATTAATCCTTTGTCCATTGCTTCATTTGCAAACATTTTCTCCCATTCTGAGGGTTGTCTTTTCATCTTGCTTATGGTTTGATGTGCAAAATGTACTCCCTCAATATTAAACTTGCTTACTTAGTCACAGAGAGAGAGAGAAATCATAGACCTCCTCAGTCTAGTAAAGTGACCAAGTGGTGGTGAGCAAACCAGAAGCCTCCACCTTGTGAACAAACACTGGAGATGGAGCAAGAGAATCTCAGTCAGGGATGCTTGGTTCCTTCTCCCCAGTGCAGAAATGATTAAGGCTCACAAAGAGGTTGGAATTTAGCAGTTTACAGAAATAGGAATAGCTATCATATTCTAGGATTGAGACAATGATTTGAATACACTATCATCCTAAAGTTTAGAAACATCATAATTTCTATAGTTGAAGTAAAAGCATTATACATTGAATGGTTACCTCTTATTGAGGGTTAAATCATATCATAAAAGCTATACTAGATGAAGGCAATTAGGAAAAAAAAGGAAAAAGTTATGAGGGACTAAGGAAGATCTTTACTGGAATAAAGGCCAAAAGCAAATTTGAAAATAAACTAAGCATTTTTTGTGGCATTAAATGGTGGTGCTTGCCGAGGTTAATCCAAGAAAGGAACACTATTTAAAGAACTTTGCAATATAAGCAGACTCTATCTTTTATTACTTCACATTTCAAAAGTTTTATTTTGCTGTTTTGTTTATTAGAATCTTACAGTTTTTCATCTGTATCCTTGCATGTATCACAAATGTCTGAGGGAAGGAAAGCACCAGTATGTTTGAATTTCATCTTATAAAGACATTTTAAGACGTAATTTCTAGGGTTGCATTAGATGCATTGGACATTTGTCAATGCTGAAAAAGCCTATGAATGGTAATATTACCCTTTTCATATTCTGCTCATATGTATTGTGGTAAAATCATCATGATTAAAAAAAGTGCATGCAAAAATAATATGGAGAAGGGATCATGGCTACAGTAGGGGATGTTTATTACAGTTTTTTTTTTCCCCGCTATGTTCTCTACGCTGTTTTCTCCCTTACTTGATCATTTAAAAAC
Source organism: Balaenoptera physalus (assembly GCF_965194825.1). NCBI lineage: Eukaryota > Metazoa > Chordata > Mammalia > Artiodactyla > Balaenopteridae > Balaenoptera > Balaenoptera physalus. Next base: position 157,743,498 of record NC_138890.1, read on the forward strand.
AAACAAAAACTTTAAAAGTGTATAACAGACAATGTTGGAGTTCATTGAGACTTAATAAAGTTACTGACAGACCTTAGTCTGAGACAATCTGAGAAGAAATACACTCAAAGCTATAGTATGTAAGAAAAGCACACTTAAATAAAGTCCTTCAAAATATTTTACTAAATATAACTCCAAATAAGTACATACTAACTAAAGGTCTAAATAGGCATTCAGAATCATTCTGGACTTTCTTCATACAGATCTGCAATTTTATGGTAACTGCCAGCTATTAAACTTCATTTCATTTTTCTACTCAGAATTCTAAAATTAATAAAATCATAAGTGAAACATTTATACAGTGTTAAATCCAAGCTTTGATCATACAGTTTAGGATAATTAAATTTTTCCTTGAAAAGATAAATTAAAAATCATTGATAACTTGAAGCTGTTTGATCACCCCAGATATTAAAACAAATATATACTAACTTTTGTAGTGTTTTAGGCAAGGTGATAAAAGAAAAATAAATGGGCGAGGGTGTATTCTCACTTTACTGCCTGCAAATACAACATGGAAAATTACACATAAAGTATACATACTACTTGTTTCTATATTGAAATTGTATCTTATTTTCATAGGCAGTAGAATTATTTTACTTGAAAAAAAGAAGCTACAGAGGCACACAGACATGCACACATACATAAATGTATGTATTTATATAATGTGAACAGTTAGAGGATATTATGGCATAATGACATCTGGTTTCATCAGTCATTTTGTAAACATGATGCAAAATATGTTGAGATAGAATGAAGCTATATTAGTTATCTGGGTTTTTTTTTCCTTGCAGATACAAATAATACACAATAAAAACAGCCCTGCTCAATTAGCGTGAAAGCACATTGAATTTTTTTCTGTTTGTTTTGCTTGAGGGGACAAAACAACAGAGAGTTGTTTTCTTCTTCCTGCTATATTTCTATCAAACACATTTTTACTGCAAACTATGTTTGAATTTTAGGCAAGTTATATTCATTCTTGTAAGTCAGAAATAATTTTCAATGGCAGCTCTCTGTGCTTCCTTAAGGAAATATATTAGCCACCACATAGTGGTTTAAGTGCACAATTAGTCTTTTTCTCACCCTTTCCATGTTATACTTCCAGGTGGGTGGTCTTTAAACATGCAAGTAGTCATTTCAAGGACACTGAATGCACCCAAGTTTGGCTCTTCTACTGGAGTCAAAGATTCATTATTTTCAGTCGTGTTTGGCTTTAGATGAGATGGTTTGAAATCAGTCTGAAAGTTTTAATTCTTAAGTGAATCACTCTCCCCAGAATGACAAAGTCTGATAAATGATAACCTACTTGGAAGAAAGGATGCTGCTAAATTAAACATTCCAGTCACTCAGGAGAAGCAGCAGGACAGTAACAGAGGTTTTCTTAATTCTATCAGATTAGATAATGGAAAAAAATTAAAAGACATAAGTTTACTTTAATATAAAAATAAAGCCTGGCTACTTTTTAATAGCAAGTGATGCACTTTATCTGATTACTCCTGCAATATAATAAGGTTACTGGGGAAATACTGCATTATTGTAATAAGCCACAATACTGATTAATTATAGTGTGTGGACCTAAAACAAACAGATTGCCAGTTATTTCTCCAGCAAAGATGGGGTTATTTGGGATCAGCAGAAAAATTGCAATTTGGGGTCTGCAGTCATGGAGAGCCATGTGCAAGTCCTTGAAGGCCAGGGAAGAAGAATGCTTTTATAGAGGGGAAAAGGAAGTTGAGAGGACTATAGTAAACAAACAATCCATGGCTTTTCATTGGCTGAATTGTTGCCAGGAAAGAAGAAGAGTCTTTCTTCTTCCTGTTGGGCTCTGTTATTGCCTCAGGGCATGAGAGCTCCCCCTTCTGGTCTCCCAACTCCATTTAACTGAGGTTTCTGCTTATTAATTTTTTACAAGTGAAAAGGAAAAAAAAAAAAAGACTGTATCTATTACATCCAGGGCTATTTTAGTACTTAATTAACACCCACAATTATAAGACAATGGTTCAAGGACTGGAATTGAAGCCCTCTATGTTAAAGCCTTTCTCAATTCTTAGGTTATTTGATTCTCAGTCCCAGGTGTCTCCAAATCCAAGTAGCCCATGGAGGTGCTGACCCAAAGTGAGCAATCAGCATTGTTTCAACAAAAGCAAGCTGTCTTTAGGAAAATTCTGCTTAAGAAAAATTGAAATTGTCCCATGTCATGTGTTCAATTCTTCTCAGAAGTGATTGATTCCTCTCTTTTTTTTAAATTTTTATTTATTTATGGCTGTGTTGGGTCTTCGTTTCTGTGCGAGGGCTTTCTCTAGTTGCGGTAAGCGGGGGCCACTCTTCATCGCGGTGCGCGGGCCTCTCACTATCGCGGCCTCTATTGTTGCGGAGCACAGGCTCCAGACGCACAGGCTCAGTAATTGTGGCTCAGGGGCCTAGTTGCTCTGCGGCATGTGGGATCTTCCCAGACCAGGGCTCGAACCCGTGTGCCCTGCATTGGCAGGCAGATTCTCAACCACTGCGCCACCAGGGAAGCCCAGCTCTGCTCTTTACCTCTAAGAGTATTTAGTGTTTAAGCTACATATAAACAAGAAAGATATGAAAGCAATGAGTCCAATCTCACTCTCCCTTCTCCTCACAAAACTTTATTAAATCATACCCAACTAAAGGAAAAATGATTTATTATCATTAAGGATGAGAATTAATTACAGGTACAGGTATCAACAGTAGCACAAGGGAAAGGATAAAGCAATCCATCTCCCCAAAATAACTATATAAATAAGAAGATGATTCAGAAAATACTTTAAAAGGGCAAAATTGTCAGCTTTTTTTGCTAAGTTGATATTTGTTGACTATAACTGTGGCGTTACTTTTGCCTTCAGGAATGTTCCAGTAATAACTATATATATATATATATATATATATATATATATATATATATATATATTTTGCTGATTTACAAATAAATTTATTATTGTGTGAATATTAATTTAACAGAGTTTACACATATTATTTGGTACTTTGGTATTAATATATTACAAAGCAAATGGAGAATATTATAAATATAATTTTCAACCTAAAATTATATCTTTCAAACTAATTACTATGAAATTAGTAAAAAAAAAAAAAGTTTGTTCTCTTGATTAAATAAATTAGATTTTTTTTGTCATTTGACATGCTGTGTTGCATTGAGCCATAATGTAATACAATTTTTTTAAATATTTAAGTATTGCCAAAAAGTCCGGCTGTACTACATATAATTTCTGTTTCTCTTTTCACCATAATTACCCAATAATGTGGCTTTTTACTCTCATTGTGCCTCAGTTTTTTCATCTATAATGTGGGGATATTAATAATAACTGCTTCACAAGATAGGCACATTGAATTTGTAATTTATTTTGCATTAAATTTTTTGTTTTTTACATAGCAAGAATTTAAGTACTGTTAATATTAGTGTTAGTATCAGCAAAAATCTGGTTCATCTATTTAGCGCTGGACTTACTTGATTTTGCATAGCCATGGAAGAAGCTTCTGGGGCTCAACAGAGTCTTCTCGGTTTCTAACTGGCCATGCAGGATTTTATATACTTGACGATCTTCTCTGACCAAGGCATGTCAGAGACAGGCTCTTTCCAAGCCATAACATCAAGTGCATTCCATATACATCCACATACAGCATAGTTCTTCATACGTTTTAGCTTTCCCATATTGTTCTAAAAATGCCCAGTTTCTATGAGAATTCAAATCTGGGAATATTCATTAAGACCTCTGTTGTGAGCCCTAAATAGAATTCAACGGGTTAGCTACTTCCTGAAACTTTTGACAGCTTTGCTTTTAATATTATTGTTATTTTATTTCTGGCTAACTTGCAAAAATTAAATGCAGAAATTACTACTAATGGCTCAGTACTTATAGAGTGAACACACCATTGTAACTACAGAGCGCATCAAAAATTAGACTAGTATTGGGATCTCAGAAACCAACATTCATTCTCCTCCCAAATTTCTACATCTACCTCCACCCCAAAAATAACCAGTGTTCCGACCTTCAAACGCATACATTTTCCACTGTTTTAACCATGTACAAGTGAAATTGCACCGTATGCATTGCTTAGTGTCTGCTTTCTTTCACTTTGTTTTATGTGTGTGAAAGTTATTGGTATTGTTGTGAGTAGTAATAGTGAGTTCATTTTCATTGCTGCATAGAATTTTATTTTATGCATATACCATATTTATTCTACATTTGATGAAAATGTTATTGTTCCAGTTTTGACGATTGTGAATAATTATGCTATGAACAATCATATGTGTATCTGTTTGTGACATATATATATATATATATACACATATTTTGGGGAATACATCTAAGATGCAATTGCTCGATCATTGAATACGCATATATTGAACTTTAGCAGGTAATTTTAAATATTTTTCTAAAGTGGTTCTTGAATTTTCACTTCTAATAACAGTTCATCCTTGCCAAACTGGTATTAAGTCTTTTTTCTTCTCCTTCATTTAAAAAAAAGATTTCTACTAGGTTTGTTGTAATACCTTTTCATAGATTTATTGGCCATCTGGACATCTTTTGAAAGATACTTGTTGGAGTTTTTGCTATTTCTTCTATTATTTATCCAAATTTTTCTTAGTGATTTGCAGAATATCTTTATATAGTTGAGATAAGACCCACTTTGTCTGTTTTATCTATTCATATTCTACTTCTTTGTGACAACAGAAGTTGACTTTACTTGCCAATATTTAGTTGAGGATGTGACTCCATATTCAAGGCTACTTTAATCCAAACCAGTATTGAAATGATTCGAACCCTGGGCTTCAGAGACAGTCAGGTTGTTCTAGTTCTGCTTCACCCTTTCCCAAATGTATAAGCTTTTTTTATTCCCCACAGGAAGTCTGGGGTGCTTACCAAAGCCCTTCCAGCAGTATAAAAGTTGGGGGAGAGTGAGATAGAAAGAGGAAAGGCCAACAACCCATTTACTATTTAACTAAGAGGAGACCGTCCTTACCTGGGGGCGTGCATTCTCTCAGTCTTTCTGAGGTGTAGGGAAAAGGAGGTGAGGAGGAAGATAGTGTCAGAAATCATGTTTAGTTGATTTTTGAGGTCTTACAACATTCAACACCAGATGCCTGTATTCTTTTACTACTCTTTACTACCAGCCCTTTGTTCAGGGGCCTTTATGATAAAAGACAAAACATAGGCTGCAGATGATCCCAAGAGTCAAAATCATATCACAGGTAAGTTTCAAGGGACAGAAGCTAGTTGCTGGAGTCAGCTGATTGGATAAGAAAAAAATAGCACTGCAACCTGAAACAGTATCCACAGTGAGAAGTTACCGCTGGGAGTCTAGAGAGGAGGGCGAAGACTGCCACAGTGTGAGAGAACAATTCCTCATGTGATGTGTCATCCTCTGTGGCAGGGCGCTTCACCCGAGTCACAAGTCTGGTGCGCAGTGGTGGCCTCTGCATCGGGATCAGAGTCCTTGCTATGATGGATGTGTGGCTCTGTCCTCCAGGATGATGGATCTAGTCATCAGTAGTGACAATCTGGGTAGATAGGTCAGGTTCCAAGAGCAACTTGATCCTAGTCAGTTTTATTTCAAAAAGGACCTTTTTGGAGGCATCTACATGAATGACACAGACAGTTCAATCAATAGCAACAGTTTGTTTCCAGTCTGCAGCTCTTCAGAGGGGAATGTTTAATTGGCCAATCTATAGTTTTCCAAATGATAGAATAACAGGGAACAATGGCGATACCCAAGGGTAAGTGAAACTATAACAAGTTTTGCCAAATGGCGCAGCATTGACCAGGGCTAGGAGAATGACCTTAAGTTCTGCTGACTGAACAGTGCACCTAAATCAATTTTTGGCTCTGTAGAACTGGTGTTGAAGTTGAATAGTGCAACAGTCTCATAGGTAACCTTGGGTTTCAGCTAAGTTAAACCACCAGTGAACCAGGCCCAGGCATTTAAGGGAACCTCTGTAAATCAAGAGCTTTAGTGAACCAGTGGTTTTGATTCATGTAGTGCAGTGGAGATAAAAGTTTCCCCCAAAGAGATAGCTGTCACTTTTTCATGTAAATGTAAATATCCACTGAGGCAAATTTTTTTAAAGGGGCGGTGTAGGAGTTAGTGGCTGTGTCCAGTAGGTGGCCTGTTGCACTGGGGAGGGGCTCTCAGTACTCCAGCAGCCATTAACAAGTTAAATAGAGCTGTGATTCATCTCTCTTTTCCTGGGTTACTTACTACATTGTTCCCATCTGACCACTGGGGAGGGAACAGGTTGAAGGCGGTGGGGAGCAAGTGTGATATTTCACTCGCACCTCTCTAATAGTGGCAGACCCTGAATGGGAGCATCTTCTCTAATTCTTATGTCATAAGGATGTGCAGATACACAGCACATCAGTGCTACTGGTGTATTCAGCAGAGGACATCAGAACAGCAATATATTGAATTTGCTCTAGGTCCCCCCACCCACAAAGTCACTTTAGTTTCCCTTCTCCACTGTGCCCTTAACCTAATTTCCCTCAGTTGAATTTGAGTGTCCTCTTCCCTCCTGAAACCTGCTTGGATGGTGACTTTGGTACTTGTACCCAGCAAGGCTATAACAATTTCCGTCCCTCCTCTTGAAGTTCACCAGCATACCTGGATGGCCTTCCGTCTCTTTTAGGAACAAGGAGAGCTCGTTCACACTCCAATCATCTTTCTCCTTGAAGCAACTGAGATTGGGTTGGGGAAGAATGGAGGGATCAGGGCATGCAGAGGCAGAGAGAGGCTCCACGCTAATAGGCAAGACACACTTCCTGTCAGGTTTTATTGGCCTGTATACCACTTACATCTTAACCAAACGAACTTCTAAAGTTTTTGATTGACTCAAAGCTCTTTATTGAATACTAATAGCTTTCAATATTTAGTTTAGTTTTGGAGACTCCTGGGGTCAGCAGCCACGGTTATATTGCCTTTTGGTTTGGGCCACTGAGCTTGCTAACCCAGTGTCACAATATCAAGCTTTCCTCTGTCTACCCAGAGAATAGTACACGAAACCACAGACACCATCTGGGCCTCACATTTAAATCACATCTCTCACTGCTAAGCCCCTCCGCATCAATTTAACCCTTATTCATTAATAGGTATCACAGTGGATAACCCAACCTCCTCCTCATCCCCTACACCTTCCACTGCGGGGAGAGCATCCACTAACAGATGTCCGAAAACGTCTCATAGCCCTGAACCCACTCCTCAGGGCCGTCGTACATCTCTTACTGGAAGCCACGCCTCTGTCACCATCCCATCCTCACTGACAAAGTCAATGTTATGGATCTGAGATCTTTCCTGGCTTCAAGCTAACAGTTTAGCCTGACACAGCTTCGTGGATGCTGGCATGAGTCACAAGAAGTTAAGGACAGAGGCAAAGACCTTTATCACTCATGGCACACCAAGCATCATGAAACTGAGGCGTATTGGCCTCAGTTTCCCTTGCTCCCCCCCAAACCCTGAGTCTCATGGTAGAGATCCAGATAGGCCCATGTAAATGCCTGTGTACACACTGGGTTGCAGTCAATGAGAGAAACCCGGAGTTTAAGGCAGTCTGAATTCTTTTTTAATTTTTAAGTATTTTTCATGGAAGTATAATTGAGAACAACATTATATTAGTTTCTGGTATACAATGTAATGATTTGACATTTGTATACATTGCCAAATGGTCACCACAATAATTCTAGCTACCATCTGTCACCATACAGAGTTACAAATTTTTTTTTTTCTTGTGATGAGAAATTTTAAGATTTGCTTTCTTAGCAACTTTCACATTTGCAATACAATGTTACTGACTATAGTCACCACGTTGTACATTACATCCCCATGACTTATTTATTTTATAAGTGGAAGTTTGTACCTCTTGATCCAACCCCTTTACTCCTTTTGCCCACCTCCCCACCCCCCCTCCCATCTAGCAACCATCAGTCTGAATCTACTAGTTCTGTTTTGTTTGCTTGTTTGAATCCTTTATAATGGGTAGTAAGTGTGCCTGGTCTTTGCTCCAGGGAGAGACCTAACCTTTACTATAATGGACAGTAAACACACCTGCCCTTTGCTCCAAAGGGAGTCATTAGCTTTGTCTTCCAAAACTGATTGCTCTAAAAACAACCTTGAAAAAGTAGTTTAGAGCAAAGGTAAGACAGTGCCTCTGCTCACACAACATACAAAATGCAAGGCATTTAATAGACAGTCGTCTCCCAAAGACCAATATAGAGAAGTAGCAACATATAGTCAGGAATAAAAGAAAAAATAGTCTTATCCAAAATGCTGATTTTTATGGTATTAAAATTTTTTCATTAAGAGGAGTACTACGTGTCTTGTAATAGTATGTAGATGTTTCTTTTTAACTTTCAAGTTTTCTATATTGGTGTTTTTATTCTATGGTAGATTTGATCTATATTTTATAGATGGAAATTTTTTTAATTCTATGTATTCTCTATCTTTACTTGTATCAAAAATGCATATGTATGAGTGTGTGTATATATATACATATATATGTCATACATATATGAGTTTTTAAAGTACTTCTATTTTAGAGTATGGGTACATTTTTGGCAAAAATATAAATACACTTTAAAAGTGTATAATTCAGAATATATTTGAGTTATATGTTTATTGTGCTATAGACTGGCATTGAATTTTCATTATAAAAAATACAGGAAGTGGGAAGCAGCCGCATAGCACAGGGAGATCAGCTCGGTGCTGTGTGACCACCTAGAGGGGGATAGGGAGGATAGGGAGGGTGGGAGAGAGACACAAGAGGGAGGAGATATGGGGATATATGTAAATGTATAGCTGATTCACTATGTTATAAAGCAGAAACTAACACACCATTGTAAAGCAATTATACTCCAATAAAGATGTTAAAAAAATGCAAAAGAAAAATACAGGAAGTCATTTGTTAGTGACATAGATACATAAAATTCATTTGTATTTTTAAAAAAGGTAAATATTGGTAAAGAAAATGTGGTGTATAACTATGTGCTTTCTCCATGATAGATTTGACATCTGTAAAATTTAAACTAAAATTTTATATTAGCCATGTGACAAAAATTTCAGTTATAAGTGCATTTTAGCATCTTGGTTTGATAAAATAGGTACTGAAACACGTGGAAATAGGCTCAATATTAAAGAAAATAATTTACCAACCATAGAGTTTGTGTATTAAAATATAGTATTGGACAGCTAGTTAACTGTATTATCTCCCTTTCAGGAGTTACATACTTAATCTAGCTCAGAGAAAGTTCTACTTTTGGCCATCTTTGACCATCTGGTACAAGATATTCTTATTTGCCATTTGAACAGTTTAATGTATGAAAAAGGCTTATTCATCAAATACTTTTTCTCTTAATTACAAATATGCTATACAGTTTATAGGGAAATGAAAAAGCAAGTCTTATAAATGAATGAGTCGGTTTGTGTAATAAAATAACAAATTCATAATTAAGTAAATATTATAGAGATTGTTGACTGAATGAGATCTAGGAGTAACTACACTCACTTCCCACTAGTGTCACACCTGCTTAGAGATTAAATTGCATTATTTTATGCTACATTAAAATGGCATTTTCTAGATGGTATTTTACATTTCTGATAGGCAGTAGTGAATGCCTTGGTGCACTCAGCAACATTCTGTTTTCTGTGGTGAACATTTCTATTAGTGACAATTCATCCATAATTTCATTTCAGCAAAAAGGCAATGTCAGCCAGGACACGGGTGTATACACCCTCTTTTTCTAAACCAGAGTAATAAGGCATTTTAACGTTGTTAATAACTTCTAAATTCAGACAGATGGAACTTCAGTTTAACGCTTCGTCTGAATGCCACCGCCTACAAACATTAATACTGAATAAAATCTGTGTTTTGAAGAAAGAGCACAATTTTCTATCTTATAATTTTAAATCACATTATTTTTAAAAACTGAGGTTATTGGCATCTTCTATTATGTTTATGTTTTATTTCTGTTAGAAAGATATTGATCCCATATATCTCTTATGTGGTAATTTTTCCTTTCCTATTTTATTTATGACTGAATATTAGTATTTTATTCACATTCTTGGAATTATAACTACCTAATGGTTTCATAAGATATAATTTGTCAGATTTTTAGCATAAGTAATTTATGTGAATATCATATTTTCTTATTTAAAAATTATGCTTATTATTTCTGGGGAAAAAACTCTGTAGCACTCATTAAAAATGCTTTGCCCAGGGGACTTCCTTGGATGTCCAGTAGTTAAGACTTCGCCTTCCAATGCAGGGGGTATGGGTTCAATCCCTGGTCAGGGAGCTAAGATCCCACATGCCTCGCAGCCAAAAGACCAAAACATAAAAAACAGAAGCAATGTTGTAACAAATTCAGTAAATCTTTAAAAATGGTCCACATCAAAAATATCTTAACAAAAAAAAAGAATGCTAGGCCCAGATCCAGAAATGGGTAACACAGCTCTTCCTTCTTCACATAGTTCTTGACTCATTTTAAATCTTCCATAAAAGTTTTATTAACAAATATATGAGTATATACATTTTTATTGGAGATTCAAAATTTTGATAGAAATTGCCATTTAAAAAAATACATCAATTTTAAGAAATCTGTATAATTTGTAAAAACAAATAAAATTATGGGTTATTTCTTTTAAAATGACTTATCTACATAGAAAAGGAAGAAGGAAGAGGGTAAAATTAAAAGAACATGAATCTGAATCAGTGCAAAGAAGCCCCTTATAATATTTAGGATAGCCCTCACTTTTTTCCTCATTTAGCATATTTTAATGAACCAATAAAATATTAAGAAAAGTGATTCATTCATTTAACAAAACCATTTATTGGTTAGCAAGGATTTAATTTCTGCCCTAGTTGGGGAATGTATTTGAAGCATAGTTATTGGTAAATCAGATTATTTTCAAGCCTTCCCATTCCTTTTTAAAGTAATGACAGTGTGATAATTATTGAAGCAATATGTCCAGCCAATTAAATAGTTCAGTGAGAAAATAATGCTACAATAGCAAAGTGATTTATTTAAGAAAATATGCTACTAACAGGAGCAAACAAATTGCATTAATATGCACCAAGGCCTGTAGAACACCGCTGGGTAGCAAATTAAATGAAGAAATCAAGTGCCTCAGTAAGACCAATTCTTATTTGGAAACTTGAATACACATGACTCAGCTTTGTCTTTGCTGTTTTTAAACACATCTTTAGGAAGTTTGTCTATTGAATTGAGTATTTAACTTTGAGAAATAACAAATTTACTATTGCATTAGATGTAAAACTCCTTATTTAAAAGACTCAATCTATTAACTATCTTAATCTTCAATAAGGAATGAAATATATAATGTCAATAATTTCAAAGTTTTAAGTTCTATTTCACGTTGTCTCACATACAAAACTGCTTGTAATGTTAAGCATGCAAGCATATGGAAATAGTATCCATTCTCTAATTTCGCCCCACCCACTCACCATAGTACTTAAGTTGTGCTAATTAAAACTAAATTAAACAAAACAAAACAGAACTAAACAGAAGCTTGGCTAGGAAAATCTGCATAGAATTTGGATGTATTTAACTGTGAAGACAGGTCTCAGAAATTCAAGTGAACTAAGATATCCATCGCTGTGTAAGTCATGCCTACCAGTATTTATACTAATAAGAGATGGCATATTAAGCAATATGAGTCAAAGGCTAAGGAAATGAAATAAATACTGTAGTATTCTCCAGGACTCTATAAACATAAAAATAATCCTGGTTAATAATAATAAAAAAATAGGCCCTGGGATGGCTGGATTTCTAGGTTCGCTTCTCAGTATCAGTTTAGGAATAGAAAATCGAGCAAAAATATATCCACTATCAGTGCATTCAGTCTTTAGATATTGAGACCCTACTTTAGGAAGTACTGACAGAAGGAAACTTGCATGATACAAGAGCAGTTCTTGTCCTTTCTATTTCTAAAATGTGTTTCTAATTTATCCATGTTTCTACTATACCCACTACAGTTAACATGAACCAAGCTCTGATCATCACTCATTGAATTGACTTCTAAACAGATGTCACTACTTAGACTCTTGTCCTTCTCCCGTCCCTTCTGACATAGCAGACAGAGGGATTGCTGTAAAATGTAAAAATGATCCTGTCATAGTTCCCAATTAAAATCCTCCATCGAGTTCTAATTAGATATAAAATCATGCTGAAAAATTTTACCTTTATTTTCATATCCTGCAAAAATGAAAGTTAACCTACAGAAATTATAATATAAATTTGTTAATTTTAGGAAAATATAATATTTTTTGGTATCACTCGGCTTGGGTTAAGTCATGCTGAAGTAACAATGGATGCAAAATTCTCAGTGGTCTATAACCATGCATTTCACTTTCTAACAGACATCACATGTTCGTTATAAATTGAATGCAGGTCTTTTTCAATTCTGGGATCCAGCTAAAGAGACATTTTTATCTGTACTCATATAATGGCACTGGGTGCAAATGGCATTGAAATCTACTATTAGAAATCTCCTAAATACTAATCATTATATTTTAAAATAATACTTCTTAGGTATACATTTATCTTTAGATTACACAGCTTGAAGTGCCCTCAACTAATTCTGTTTTATTCAGAAGTCTATAAGCTGAATTATTATGCACAGGGGAGTAGGGACAATCTTATCCACAGTTGTATGTTCAGTTCATAACTGTGCTTTATCCATAGTGGGTCATTTATAAATATTTGTTGAATGAATAATCATATTTGAATTAATCTAAATGTTACCTTAAGATTTTGATGTCCATCTCTGTCTGTCTTGCTTCACTCAGTATGACAATCTCTAGGTCCATCCATGTTGCTGCAAATGGCATTATTTTGTTGTTTTTTATGGCTGAGTCATATTCCATTGTATATATGTACCACATCTTCCTTATCTGTTCCTCTGTGGATGGACATTTAGGTTGCTTCCATGTACTGGCTATTGTAAATAGTGCTGCAATGAACAGTGGGTGCATGTATCTTTTCAAATTATGGTTTTCTTCAGATATATGCCCAGGAGTGGGGTTGCTGGATGATATGGTAGCTCTGTTTTTCTTTAAGGAACCTCCATACTGTTCTCCATAGTGGCTGTACCAATTTACATTCCCACAGTTCTGACGGGTGTGAGGTGATACCTCATTGTAGTTTTGATTTGCATTTCTCTAATTATTAGTGATATTGATCATCTTTTCATACGCCTTTTGGCCATCTGTATGTCTTCTTTGGAGAAATGTCTATTTAGATCTTCTGCCCATTTTTTGATTGGATTGTTTGGTTTTTCTTGATATTGAGCTGCATGAGCTCTTTCTAGATTTTGGAGGTTAATCCCTTGTCGGTTGCTTTATTTGCAAATATTTCCTCCCACTCTGAGGGTCGTCTTCATTTTGTTTATGGTTGTCTTTGCTGTGCAAAAGCTTATATATGAAATCTAAAAAAAAAATGGTACAAATGAACTTATCTACAAAACAGAAATAGGGTTACAGATATGGAAAATAAATTTACAGTTATGAGGGTAAGGGGGGGAAGGGATAAACTGGAAGACTGGGATTGACATATACACACTACTATATATAAAATAGATAACTAATAAGGACTAGCCAATGAGAACAAATAAGATTGATTTGTCCTTAGATTTGTGAAGTATTTAAAAACCTTCACTTTCATCTCCATCAATCTCCTTCCTTAGTATATGATTCATGTTTTACAGATACTCATTCAAAAAGGTGAAAATGTTAATCTCTCCTTATGCTTTTCAGTGAGCTACAAGGATGTCCTCTGACGACTGAGTGAAATGACACAGAAAAAAACCCGAGTCAGTGTTACTATGTGCTCTCATTAGAATTCATGGATCTCTTTCTCAGTATAAGTTTTTCTTCTGGCTATACACATGGGATATGCTATTTTGTAATGCATTCTGTAGGATATTTTCTTAGTGGAAAATTTTTGAAAGGTTACATTCTGGTGAATCACTGTGTGGAAAAGTTTTATTTGTTTTGCTCAGTCTGGATTTTGTCCAGGAAATAATACTTCCCTATTTTCATACTCAAGACACATAAAGTTGTTACATTGGATTTTTACCTACAAACTGTTGTGATTGCTCTATTATTGGTTATATAGAAAAGATGACTTTTACAGATGAATATACATTATTTTTATGTTTTATTCTATCTAACACCCAGGATAAATGTATTATATAAACTCAGAGTAGAGTTGAATGTCACTTTGTATATTCTATAGGATGGCAAATGCCCATTGAAATTTAGATGTCTAGTGCCAACTTAAATCCCCAGTTGTTAGGGGAATGCATTTTTGGCAATAAATCTTGGAATTTGGTGCAAACTGTGTATATGACAGGGGAGTTTTGAAGAGCGAACAGGGAAAAGTGAGTTGGGACAGAGTGATTGGTGTGAATTCAGTAGGATTTTGCATCATACAAGCATTGCTTACTTCATTTGCGGGGGTAGGGCAGGTGGGGTCTGAAATAAAAAGAGAGAGCTAAGCAAATAAAGACAAAAGTATTGACAACACGAAGGTCACTGCTTAATAGTAGCTACTTATCCAAAAATCTTTTGCATTGAATAAAGAATTATTTATCAAAACCATATTGTGTTTCAGGCTATTTGGATACTGTAATAAAAAAAATAAAATATGATCCTTTCTTTAAGGGATTTACACTATAATGCCAGGTACAGAAAAGTTAACTGGTGATCTTCCTCCATGTTAGTTGCATTTTCAGAGTGTTATATGATAAGAGGGCCTCTAACCAACCTGGAGAAGATGCCATACAACTGAGTCCTGAAAGCCAAGCAAAAGCTAGCTCAAGGAAGAGCTGGCAAGAGCATTTTCAGGCAGTGGGAAGGCAGTGCATAAAGGCTGAGATTCAGGAGAAACTGGGCATAAAGTATAAATGCAAGAGTGGTGAGCAAAGTGAGGCCAATCATTGGCAGCAATGTCTGCATTCTCATTTGTTTGGAGGCGATTAGCAACCTTGGACAGGATGGACGCTCCATGGAGATGAATGTTGTAGTTTGTGAAGCATAGCTTGGAGGGCACAGGACAGGGTTCCTGCAGAGACATGCCTCAGTTTACCACTTATATATTTCATCAGAATTCATTTTATTCTTTGAAATATTTGCAGAATTATATGTAAGTAGATAGATCACGTGAATAAAGCAAATGAAAAAGAAAACTATATAAAGAAAGTAAAGAAAATAACAGCTCGTTCTCAGCCTTTGTTGTTTTTTAGCCTCATCGTTGATATTTGAATATATTCAAGCTTCATCATGACTGCTTATTTTGGGGGTTTGAAGTTGTTAATTTTACCACTTTCTTCTATGTTATGTAATCCCTTTGAGGAATTAACACAGGAGTCTGATCTAAAATGTTAATTTCATTTAATGACAAATGTAGATTGCTAAACTCTGCAAGGCCAAATCTAACATGAGCTCTCAGGAGCTGTCCCTCCAAACTGAACTGACAAAGGACTTCTCAGATAGGCTTTCCATGAAGAAAAAGATTAGTGAAGCCTGTTGTTAATAGTGTTGGCACTGTTCATCGAAGAATATTTGTGTTTAATGTGGAATAATGAAAATTAGTAATAATACAATATTTTAATTTAGTCAGACCTGGTGCCTTGACTACCAGGGTTCTAGATGTGGTGAAAGTGGAAATACAGATACAATATAGAAAAAGTTAAATTAAAGTTTTGTGATCTGAAATTTTATTCAGAAGTACCAGCATAAATTCATGAATCTTTTTGTGAAATATTTTTCCTATCACTGCCTCAGAAAGGCTGAGAAACAGTAAACAGTAGCCTCTTCTAGGAAACAACCAGTGTCAAAAATCACTACTGGTGTCCAGATTATGGTCTTTAAATACCATTTCCCACTGAAAAACAAATGAGAAACACATTAACAGGGTTCCACATAAAAACGACTTATTCTATGTCTGGGACAGAACACGAGCAAGATGAATCGGGACCATTCTGGTTACTAGTTAGCACAGAAATTATAATAGCTATTGAGGTCTTACCAAGAAGACTCAGGAGAAAACTTGAAGCAGCATCTACTGGAAAACAATGAAAAATTTAAGCATTAAAAATTTGAGAGGAAAAAAAGATGGAAAATTTGAGCATCAACAAGTTATTGCATGAACCAAACCATAGGCTAACTGCAGGCCTATAAGGTAAATTTTCTCATGATATGATCATTATTTTGTAATAAAAGAATGATGTAATTAGTATAAAACCATTGTGTAACAAAAATAACTAATCACTTAATGGATCTAGCAATGGAGGATCAGCTAATATAATATGAAGAGCTACAGTGAGCATTATGTGACTGTTAAAACCAATTATCAACTATGAAGTAGTCACCAAGAAATCACACATGAATGTGATTGAGTTTTTACTTAACACCATCAACTTATAGGTAAAAAGAGGGAACAGAGAAACATGTTAAACTATACTTTGAGATGCAATTTGCAAAACATAGTGAGGGAAACTTTATCTGGTTTTCTCAACAAATGCATTTCAAGGAAAATAAAAAAATAAATAGAGGTATAGAAAAAATAGAAAACATATTAATAAACAAAACAGGCTATAGTGTTTTAATGTTGAGGGTTACACACTCTAGTGATAAAACAATACAGCTGTAAAAAGTATAAAGTAAGAAAATGCAAAGTAAAAAAGTCCAAATAGTGATTACTCTTGGAGAGAGAAAAGAATTGTGATTGCGAAGAGGCATTTGAAGGCATCTGGCTTGGTTGCCAAGGGTCTGTCTTCAGACTAGATTTTTAAATTTTATGATGCATTATTAATAAGCTATTAATTTGTTTTATGTGGTTGTCTTATTGGTATTAAAATTATAAAAAATAATAATAAAGAAAATAAATAATTCAGGAATTCTAATTCTGCCTTTGATTGAATAATATGTTCTGGTCTTATATCTCTCTGTAAATTCCTACAGAATTGAAAGAAATATATAAAATTACTGTTTTCAGATATTGGGATATAAGCATCATAAGACTGTAATTCCTGAGAGAAGGAAGACAACAAGTTTAGCTCTAGATTGCTTCAGGTTTCTGCATGAAAGTAGTTTCCAGACCACTAAGAAGGAAGAAAAAACACAAGTAGAACAGCAATCTTGCTGAGTTGAGGAGAATAATATGTGAGTTTGCTAAGGTTCAGGTAGCTAGAATGTGAGGGCTAGAGTATCAGAGAACAGTAAGTTGAGTAAGAATAACATCCAGAAATTTGCTGAATACTAAACAGGGCTCAGAAATATTTGTTGAAACCAGAGTGATTAAGATAAGATCCCAGGAGAGTCATATCTTATCTGCAGTGCTAAATTTAGCTCTAGGAAAAAAAGTTACTTTAGACCTGCCCTAATAATGCTTAAAAGCAATCCTTGAAAGAATTAGGCTCATCTATAATTATCTTAAATACTTGCCAAAAAAACTTCAACACTTCTTTAAGGGAAAGAAACAAAATTCACTCTCAACAATATAACATCTTTGTTTTCAGCATATAATAAAAAAATTAAGACATGCAAAGACCAAAATAATAAATAAATAAAAATAACTAAATAAAAACTGGAAACATAATCTTGAGAATATCATTAATATGAAGGAACAACAGCACAAATAAGGAAATTAAAATATTTTTTAAAAAATTTCATACATTATATGTGAAGTGTTAAAATATGATTTGTAAGAAGACTGCGATAAATTAAAAATACATATCATAAAGCCTAAATAACTGTTATAAAAGAACCAAAGAGTATATATCATAAGCCAACATAGGAGATACAATGGCTCAATTCATTTAAAAAACGGTATAAATAAATAAAATTGATAAACCTATAATAGACCAAACAAGGAAGAAATGAACATAGGTCATAACTATAGGTCCTAAAAACATTGAAAAGACAAAAGATATTATGGGCAAATTTATGCCAACATAATGTACAGACATGTTAATGACACAGGTCACCCAAACTGACACAAAAAGAAATTAAAAATCTGAGTATACCCATATTTATCAAATAATTGAATTTGCATGCCCTGATGTCTTCTCTGGTGAATTCTATGAAGTATTTTAAGAACCAATAAACACTTATTCTGTGCAAATTCTTTCAGAAAAAAAAATATTCGACATATATATATGCAATTCTGGGGATAGCATAACACTGCAGTAAAAATTAGAGTTTTTTTTTAAAGCAAAACCACAGATAAACATCACTGATTACTACAGACGTAAAAGTCTTAAAATACTAGATAAATTAAATCCAGCTTATATGTATATGTTTCTGGATTTTATATATTATAATAATATAATATTGTATATATATGAGTTATTAAATATTTATGATATTAACATGCAATATGTCTGTTGAGGAAAACAGCCCACCAGGACTACAAGGGAAGGGAAAACGGGTAGGCAGACAAATTCTTAAGGCAGTGGACAGTCTATTAAAGACGAGACAGAGGGGAGAATTGGATAGGAAGAACCTCAGACTACGGTACAGTTCTTACAAACTCTTAATGAGGTTGGTAGGAATTTCCAGAGCAAGAGTTGTACGTGAAATGAAGGCTACATCTTGTAGTAATAGTCGCCTTCTGTGCTCATTCATGAGCTTGGAACAGCCCAGGGTAAGCATGGATGGCATCAGCGTTCAAGGAAGGGTCAGCTGAGACTGTTAATTGACCAAGCTCTCTGAGGCAGGTCTTCTTGAAGGAGATTTGAGTAGTGTATTTCCAAGTTTGCCAAAATAAACAACTGTGGTTTATCCTAAGAAGATAAAGTTGGCTGAACATTTAAAAATTATTTAATGAATTTCATTGTATTAACTGAAGAAAGAAGAAAATCCATATTATTCCCTCAAAATAAGTCTTAAATTTTTAAATAAAATTAACCATTAAATTAAAAAATAACTATTGGAAATCTAGGAATAGAAGATAAATTTCTAAAAATGGATGAATGGCATCTATCTCTAAGGTCATATTTAACAGTAAAAAAAGAATATTTTTCACCTAAAATCAACAGCAGTGCAAAGATGCCCTCATCGCTTTAAACAATATTACCTAGGTCTTAGCAAGTGCAAGAAAGCAAGGCATAGAAAAAAATACGTTAGAAATGAAATTATAAATTTTCTGTCTTCACATAATTGTACATATAAAACATCATAGGAAATCTAAAAAAGGTACTAGAACATACAATTTTATTTAACAAGTCCACAAAATAACAGGTCAATATACCAAAATCTACTGTAGTTTGTAAACAATAGCCATGAACAAATAGAAAATAAAAGTAAAAATCAATGCCAATGACAGTCATCCAGAAACATGAACTATAAGGAATAATGTTAACAAAATTTATGCAAGTACTGTATACAGAAAACTAAGAAGCATTACTGAGAGAAATTAAAGACGACCTAAAGAAATGGAGAGATACACATTTTTGAGGATTACAAGCCTTAATAATGTTAAGATATCAATTTTTTTTCAAATTTATTTTCGTAGATTCAATGCAATTTTAAGCAAAACTTCAGCAGAGTTTTTTATTGGAGAAATTGACACTGATTCCAAAATTTATAGTTAAATGTAAAGGATATAAGATACCTAAACAATTTTCAAAAAGAACAAATTTGGAAGACTTACATGCTTGAGATTAAAACTTTCTGCTATGCTACAGTAATCTAAACAAAGTAGTATTTCTGTAAGAATAGACATAAAGATCAATGGTGTGGAATACAGAGACCATAAATGTAGAAATATTGAAAAAATCATAGGAAAACATAAAGTTCTCCATGAAAAACAAATTAGAAAAAAACTTTATGACCTTTGGTTAGGAAAATCTTTTCTAGCTAGGACACAAAAGCATTAAGCATTCAAAAATATGATACAATTTATCTAATCTTATTACTCCTTTGTTGTAAGACACCTTCTAAAAATGAAAAGTAAGCCTCAAATGGAGACAGAATAGTTGACATACGTTATTAGACAAAGGACTTGGGTACACGATTTATAAGACTTCCTCAACTTCGATGAATGTCAACACTCGAATAATTAAAAAGGACAAATATTTGAACACATACTTCCCCCCAAAAAGATATATGAATGTTCCATAATCACATGAAAAGACACAACATTAATAATCATAGGGAAAATGCAAATTAAAACCACAATGAAATACCATACATGAATCAACCACTAAGATGGCTAAAATCAAGACTTGCCAAGTATTGGTGAGAATGTGCAGCACCTTAATCTCTCAGACATTGCTGGTCAGAGTGTAAAATAGTTTGCCAGTTTCATATAAACTTAAATATGCATTGCCCATAAGATGAAGTAATTTAACTTCTAGGTACTTAACCAAGAGAAAATTAAACTGATAAACAGAGAATGACTTGTACATATGTTCAATGTTCATAGTAATTTTATTTATAAAATGTTCAAAACCAGAAACAGTACAATTATCTATCAAGTGATTGAATAAACATTGTGATATATACATAGGAATACTACTTGGTAATGTGAAAGATCGAGCTGCTAATAAGCATGACAGCAAAGATGAATCTCAAAAATAGCCTCCTGAGTAAAACAAGGCAGTATAACCCTAAGATTTTACTTATATGAAATTTTAGAACAAGCAGGGCTAATCTTTAATCAGAGAAAGCAGAGCAGTGTTTGCATTAAGGCTGAAGTATAGAATATGAGGGATGAGGATAATTGGAAAGGAAACTTTATGGGGCTATAGATATGCTTTATAATCATTATTAACATGGTATTTCCAAGGTTATATGTTTTCATACTTCACCAAAGTGTACACCTAAAATGTGTGTATTTTATATGGAAATTATACCAAATAGTATTTTTTAATTAAAAATGCAAGGTAATAGAATTTTATTTTTTGTGGTCCAGTCTTGCAAATGTAAAATCAAATGTTTGTCGTGTTGTGTTTTGGACATGTGTACACATTAATGCATTAGTTTGCATACTATTAAAACTGAAAAATATTTTTTAAAAAATCTATCTCTAAAATTCATTATGAAGCCCTAACTTCAATATAAAGTTAAGTAACTAAACCAAGTTCTCATTTCATTTCAGTAGGTAATATTCTGTTACTGTTACATAGATAAAATAGGATTTTCTCTAAAGTAACTTGAGCTTATTAAGTAAAGATAAAATATGTTGTAATATTTATAACATTATTCATGATGTATTAACTGGTTAATAATGTTTTTTTAGTTTTCTGCTCTATTTCTTGGTTTGATAAAACATTAACTGTTTAAAAAAAATTATTATATTTATCAATGAGTAGTATTATAAATAATATTATCAAGTTGAAACAATAGAAATGCCAAAATACAAATTAAAATAAAAACAACTTCTGTGGGTGTCATGTTAATTAATCCATTTGGAATGGAAAATCTATTTAGACAAATTATTTACATGCTTCTGTGAATAAACAACAATTTAACTAGGTCATCTACCAGAAAAGAGAGAAAACATTTGTATTCGCACAGCAAAAGGAACACTAGATTTCATCTCAAGTTCAGTGAAGCTGTATGAAAATCTCAGCTGAATGGTAAAAAACATAATAAATGCTTTTAGGCTCAAACAACAGTTATCAGAAAAATCAAAAACAAACCCCACAATTGTAATGTAACAGGAAACGGGAAAGCCTACCAACTAAAAAAACTATTTTGTAGTGAGAATAAAAATGTGAAGGTGATTTTGAAATATCCAATTGTAATAAATGCACATGAACCGTAATTAACTGGATTGGGGATGAGGACAAGATAGTTCTTTGGATAAATAGTATTGGACTAACAATCCAAAGAGAGATTTTCTTTATAGATGGTATCTTAATACTAAGTTTTAAAGCACTCTCTCTCTCTCTCTCTTTTTATTGTGGTAAAAACCACATAACATGAAATCTACCCTGTTAACAAATCCTAAGTGGACTTTACAGTATTGTTAACTTTAAGCACAGTGTTGTACAGCTGATCTCTAGAACTTATTCATCTTGCATGAATAAAGCATATACCCATTTTGTAACAACTCCACATTTCTCCCCGCCCACACCCTTGGTAACCACCATTCTACTTTTGAGTTTGACCACTTTGAATATCTCATATATGTGGAATCATGCAGTATCTTTCTGTGACTGTCTTATTTCACTTAACTATTTCCCCAAATTTCATCCATGTTGTAGCACATAACAGGATTTCCTTCTCTTTATGGCTGAATAATATTGCACTGTATATACCACATTTTCTTTATCATTTATCCATCCATGGACATTCAGGTTGATTCCACCTCTTACTTATTGTGAATAATGCTGCAATAAACGTGGGAGTGCAAATACCTCCTCAAGATTCTGATTTCAATTATTTTAGATAAACACAGAGAAATAGGATTGCTGGGTCATATGGTACCTCTATTTTTAATATTTTAGGAACCTTCATACTGTTTTCCATCCTGGCTGTACCAGTTGACATTTCCACCAACAGGGCACAAGAGTTCCAATTAATCCATATCCTCACCAATACCTTATGTCTTGTTTTTTGATAAGGGCCCTCTTAACAGGCATGAGGAGATATCTTGTGTTTTACATTTACACTTCCCTGATGACTAGTGATGTGAGGCATCTTTTCATCTATCTTTTGGCCATTTTTATACAGTCTTTGGAGAAATGTCTGTTCAAGTCCTTTGCCCATATTTGAATTATTTTTTAAGTTGTACAATAATTCTGTTCAACTTCTAACAGCATTTAACAATTTTATAAAAGACAAGGCTTTGTTTAGCACGTGGGGAACACAATGAAACACATTGGAATATTATAATAAATTTAACAGCAGTCTACAACTGTAAATCAGCATATTAATGATGAACTAATAATGTTTTAAAACATTAAACTTACTTACTAATCCATCAAGAATTGTCCATTCTATGTATCTGTTAACCTCCAAATATGTCATTGAGTTATATTTCCTTTCAAAACTCTCTAATTCTGATTAAGTAAATAATATTATTGTAAAAGAAATATAATCTGTCATCTGTCATCATCTTCAGCAATGTCAAAAATAGAATTTATTAAATTACAGAGAAAATAAATAAAACTAATAATTACTTACTATAAAGTTAAGGTCAATTGATCCTAACTATGCAAGATTCATCTATGATTTTTCTGCCTTAGAGACATTTTATAGAAAAAGTTTTAGGTATATCATATGAAATCATGTAGCCTGATAGTAAATAGATAGATCCTAGATACCTAATTATATTTGTGTTAAATTTCAGCTTATATTTTTTCTAAAAAATCAGCTTGTTCCCTTTTGTAATTTTGAAAAATCTAAATTAATCTCAGCAAATGTATCTTAAAGGACCCTAAATTTCACCTAAGGAAACTGCTCTATTTTAGTATATTTCTTTCCAATCATTTGTGTATACTTTATACACAATTATTCAGCAATTATTCACAATTTTCAATCCTGATTTTGGAATATAACTTTATATAGTGAATATTTGCTTTATGGAAAATATTTTATAAGTAGTCTGAATGTTTTTCCAGTTTTGCTATATATTTTGTTGTAAGGCTGCACTGTAATGTCACATTTCTCTTACCATTAAGATTTAATTAATTCATGTTTTGTTTTTGATATTGATGTTATATGTAAAACAAATATTAGAAACATATTTTTTTAATGTATGCTTATTTTCCTTGGAAAAATCCTAAAATTGAATATTAAACAAAATAATCACACTAATTTTAAACATGACAGATTGAAATATGTATAACCAAAAAGATCATATCAATTACTCCCTCATAACTATGTGATCATACTTTATTTCTCTCTATGCATGTATCTATCTAGTGATATATATCTAGTATTATAAACTAGTATTATATAAACTACTACATAACCATGTAGTATTTCACATATTGGTATCAGTATGTAGTGTTTCACTACCTTACTAATTTAATATTATACTAAGCATTGCTCACATATTATTCATTGTATTAAATAATAATTTATAGTTACTACAAGGTGCATTATTATATAGTTGCAGACTTTGTATTTACCTAATATCCAACTATAGGGTATTTAGGCTAATTGTTTGAACCTTGGAATTTTACTTTAATGAAACTACTGACTCAACTCTGTGTATTTCTCATCATTTCCTTAATAATGAATGGCATTGATTGCTCAGTTGATATGATCATTTTAATCTAAAAGATTTAATACAGCTTTTCATAAAATGCTTTATATATTTTCACTTTTTCTTCTAGGAAGAGTGACTATGTCTGCATATATAAACATATTTAGTATTGCCATTAAAATGTGTTACCAGTTTACCAATTTGATGGAAAAATGCATAAATTGGGTGAATGTGCTTTTTTCTTTGCATACTAGTTTTCTTAATATTTCTCTGTTCAGAAATTATTACAAATACTTTTATTCTTTCTAAATACTCAGTTGTTCTGTTCCTTATTTTTATTTTTTGCTTATTAAACTTTGTTGAATTTCTCCTCCAGTATATTTTCTGGTTTTATTTGTTCCAAGTGATTGTTGATATACAGTTGTCTATAATTTTTACTAAGTTAAATGAATTGACCATTTCTCTTGTCATCTATTTTGTTTTGCATGCTAAGCTCAATCTTATCCATCCCATATTTAATTTATTTTGGACCCTTGTCAGTGCTTCTCAATATTTTCAGCTGGTATATTGGTAATAATGTAAGAAACTAAGTGTTTTCTCTGGGAACTCTGGGAATGGAGATTCTAGAAGCACTAGTAAATGGCTGGCATCTGAAAGAATATTTTATTAAAGTTTCTTTACCCCTTAAAAAATATGTGTGCATCTGGCATGGTGCTCCATCATTGATCCTTACTTTCTAAATTTAAATTATTATTTAAGTGCCTTTTTAAAGAGTGAATTGGCAGTTCTTTTCCAGATTCTTCATGATTGCAGGTAGTTATATTACATGGCTGAAGAAATTACAGAATTAGTGCAAGCTCTTTTTCATTCTTTTTGTCAACATTTCCTGGGCTTTTTATAAAAACATATTTATTCCAAGTGAAGTTAATTTGATTGGCAGTTTCAAAAATTAATTTTTAACATGATTTTTGTTCAAATTTGTTAAAAGATATTAATTGGGGAGAACTTACATGTTTTATTTTGGGTTTTCCATATAGGAACGTGAAATATGCTTCCATTTTATTTTATTTTATAGAAGTTTTTATTATCTTATTCATAGAAGTCCTACACATTTCTTTTTAGATTAATCCCATAAACCTATAAAAATATAGTTCTTTCCTTCTGTTTTTTTGTTTCTATTATTAAAAAAAGCTCATTTTTTACCTATTTTATATTTTAATATTATAATTACCAACTTTAGGAATTTATTCAGATCTGTATCATTTTCCCCCCCAATACCTTACTTTTATTTATTTTGGAGACAGTGACTTTGAGATTTTATATTGATGATTTTGCTACTTGAATTTTTTAAACTATTTAAAACTATTTTAACATCTTTAAGCATTTTATCAAGCACCTATTTCCTTGATTTGGTAATATGTTGGTTTAACTAAACATTCTGTCATTATATCTTTTTTGTTTATTTTTCTGTCTATCCTTTTGTAAGTGATGCTTTTACCTTTTGTAAGATTAAAAGAAATTTTTCTCCCTTTATGGGCTGAAGTATCATCACCTCTGGCCCTATCCTTTTTATTCTCCTCTTTCTTCTCTTAACTTCTCAGTTCCTTGGGAGGAAAAAAGCAATAAAGTAGTTCACACAACCAAAAACAAATTAGTCTTCAGAGTAGATCCAATATAAACATATCAAACACATCTTTATCAGAAGGTTACATGCAATGGAAAGACAAATGCACATTTCCTGCATGTGAATGATAGAATGTTCTACCCAGGATTGGCCCACTATCCCATGTGAAGGTTACAGGAATATTATCCCAAATATGGAATCATGAGTGAGATGGGTAGAGATCTGGCATGCACTGAGGCAGAGGAAGATAAGATATAGAGGTCTCTAGCTTTTCACTGGATTTGGAAACTAAGAGCAGAATCTCTGCTTTGCTTTAAGTCTGAAGACTGTGGCAACCTCTGGTCATTGACTGGGGAAGCTCAGCTACCAGTGTCAAGGATGATAAAGAGACTTTCCAAATTCCACTGGGTTAAACCGACTGAATTCCACACCACCCATGTGGAATATTGCTTTCATCCCCCCACCTCAGCACCCTCATCTTTTGAAATTTCTAAAATGATGATAACAACATCCTTTCCCAGAGACAAAACTTTCCAAGATTCAGTCCGTGAATTCTCAGTTTAAAAAAAGACTTGAAAGCAAGTTTTAGAATTAAGGGTTGAACCTGTGTTAGCAGGGAAGGTGAGTCTCATTCAAGGTGACTCATTCCTTCTTGGTGTATTCCAGGACTCAGAAGGGAACTCCAGAGGCACTTCTGGAGTCATGTCCTTCTTGTAAGATGCGTACTATGGCAGGAGCATAGATAATAGAAATGTTGTCTTTGTTTTCCAAGGTCCTGTAAGAAAAAGAAACTTTGAGGTCAAGCTGATCTGTTATCCCCTTGTCATGCACGTTTGCATTCTTGGCATGGCATCCATGGAAATAAAGGTCTCAAATGGAATAGATTTTTTCCTGTTATTGGTGATTAAGAAGATGCCCAAAATGTGATGATGTACCCCAGGCAAGCATGCGAATGTCTTCCCCATGAAGTTTATTTTTGTTTTCCCCGTGAAGTCCAGGTGAACTGTTGCCTTGCTGTGATAGAAACAGTTGCCGATAGGATGTGGTCTACTCTGGCAATCAAAGAGTAGTGTATCTGTGAGGCTTGACTGAAAAACAATTTTTTGTCCATGCTTCTGGCACTTGTGGTTGCGGCCTTGGTTCTTTGACCAACATAATGGTTTATTATAAAGTATATAACTCAGGAACAGCCAAATGGAAGGGGTGCATAAGGGTAGGCATTGGAGAAGGGACTGGAGTTCAGTGCCCTCTGCAGGCACACTGCCTGCCTGCCCAGCACCTTGAGGTGTTCACCAACCCAGAAACTCTCCTTATGGAACCTTTTAAATTTGACTTTAATGCTCTCTGGTGTTTTGTGTTAAATATTTATTTAGTTTTCAGTAATTTATTCAATTTATTTCTCCTTGGTCTTCTGTCTTCCTCTTCTTATATAATATGATTAAATCATTTTTATTCATTTTATGGGCAAAATCTGAGAGAGGTTTCCACTTTCTACAATTTCCAATTATTAAGTTTAGTCTCATTTTCTACCTTTATCCAATGTCAGTTCTTCCCATATATTTAATTTTTCTATAAAACTGTAACTTTTCTATTTTCATTAGATTTTAATTTTTAAAAAGTCATATAGAACATTCATCATTTATTACATTTATTATCCTCTGAATAATCACATTGTAGCTAAGCACTGTGTAATTGATTGGTTAAGTTATTCTAGGCACTGAAATAAGCACATTCTGAAATCTCAGTGGGTTCACCAAGTAAAGATTTTATTTCTTGCTCTGTTACAGTCCAGTGCAGGTCAGTAGTAGAAGAAGTAAAAGGATTGCTGCTCAGTGTAATAATTCAGGAGCCTAAAAGTCTTCCATCTGAAGGCCTTGCTATGTTCTAGGGCACCATTTCCCACTACAGGATACTGGCTGATGAGAAAGAACAGGAGGGAAAAGACACACCTGCTTTTTAACTCCCTTGAACTTGAATAACCCATGTTACTCCTACAGACATTCTAATGGTGTGAACACTTCACATATCACCACCCAGATACAAGGGAGTTGAAACGTGTTTTCTAGTCAAGTCCGAGCAAATAGAGAAAAAATGATTTTATAAGAATTCTCTCTCCATTACATACCTCTACATGTTAATATTTGTGTTGTTTGTCTCTCTGCCAATAATGCTATTTTACCTGTTCTCAGTATGTGAGAATAAAAAAAGAATAGATGCCCTTTTTAGGTAACTGAAGTATTTATGCCAATGTGCTCTATGTGAACAATTCTTATTAGTTTTAATGATGAAATTAACAGATAAATCACCACACTGTATATGGTAGTAAAGGTATAATGGATGCAAAGTTACTGTTGGATAGCAGATAGAAATATCCTAATATTGGAATTTTTAAAAATTACAGTAAAAAATTATCACTCACATTATAATAATGTCTGTAATTAGTTATCGGTACTAGTTTTGTTTAATTTTACTTTTTCTTTTTGCATTTTCTAAAATGTCAATTCTATAGTAGTATATGTTCAGTTGCAACTTCCAGACACTTGTGAGTTAAACACACTTGAGGAAATTCCTTTCCTGATCAGTTAATCACTACAATATAGCGTTGGAAAGAACTGTACTTAGTAATGTTAGCCAATGCCACAAACAGCAAAGTGTTTAATGGTTAAGACAAAGAAATTTATTTTTCTGGCACATAATGTTTAAAACAGTTTTACTATCCTAGTGGTGATTCAGAAATTAAGGATCTTTTTATTCTGGGGCTTTGCCATCTTCAACACATGGCTTGGAAATTCACTATCCACATCTACTAAGCTGACAGAAGGGAATATAGTAAAGTAATTAGTTCAGGAAGGTTTGATGGCCAAGGCCTGCAAGTTATGCATGTATTTTCTATACATTCGTGATTGTATAAGACACATGGCTATATTTAATGTCAAGTATGGGAAATGTATTGCATAATGTATCATTGAGAAAAATAAAACAGGCTTTGGTAAGCAACTAACAATATCTCTTCCCATATTTTAAATCCATCTATCCTTAATGAAAAATTTTACCTATAAATGGACTTTGAGTATAAGTTCTAGAATAAAACAATACCAAAAACAATAGAGGAAAATGCTAAACTACAAGACATACATGCAGATTATGTATGATGGATTAACAAATAGCAGATTTGTAATCCAGAGCAATAAATGGTAGAGACTAATAAAATTATGTATTGGGTTGGCCCAAAAGTTCATTCGGGTTTTTCCGTTACATCTTAACGGAAAAACCCGAACGAAATTTTTGACCAAACCAGTATTTAAAGATAGGAAGGTAAAGTCTTGTCCAACAGAAAATCTAAAGACAACTAAGCTCAAATTCTCAAGTAAAGGTGAAATAAAGATATTTAAGATATATTAAAGACAAAAGCCTCCAGTTCCTCCCAGACAGAATAATTAAACATGTACTTTACCAAAAGGAAAAATACGAGAAAGAAATGTGAGTAAATGATTTAGTAAGTCCAAATGGTAATTAACTGCAGAAATAGTTGAATAAGTGATGCATGTATTTTGAGACTTTATAAGTCCTATGCTTGTTCAATTTAAGGAGAAATTACAACAAATATAAGTTAATTCAAACTAATATGTAAGATAATTTTCCCTATATTATTTGATTTTGACAAATACTGCCTATATTTTTATTTGGTTTTACACATACAGATTTTCTTCCTAGTCAATACATAATAACTGAGGATGCTGAAAAATTGTAGAAGTTTCTTCCTTAGTGCATATAGTATGCTGTATACTCTACATACATTTTGAAAATATTAGTTGTGAATTCCATTTTCAAACATATCTGTTATAGTTTAAGAGTGCAGGTATATCTTTACTACAGCATTATTGTACCAAAACAGGTGAGAATATTGCAAATGAACTTCAACTTACATTCTCCATATGGATAGATGTCCCTCAAATAATTTCTTCAGCCTCCTAAATATATAGTATACTGAAGAAAAACAGTCTTGACAGTTAATGCTGAAGGATTGATCAATCATATTAAAAAATTCACCCTAACAAAATCCTCTCTTCATGACAAAATAAAATAAAATAATTCTCAGAAATGATTTTTTTAACGGATGATTATCTGACTTAGCATTCATCTTGGATTGAAGAAAACCTAACCTAAATTCCAATAACTTTGCTGTCTATATTTTAAATAGATATGTTATTGCCTTTATCAGTTACCATAGACTTGGCCTTTATATATCATTTTGGCAATTTACATTGAAATAATTAAAACCTCCATCGAAGGCCACATACACGACAGTAAAAAAAAAAAAAAAAAAAAAAATCAGGCCGTATCTCCAACATTTTTCTTGGAATTCTCCTTAGCTTTATATCCAAGTTCATTGCTTACAAGTTCTGCTTTCCACCCAACAGTAGAAACCAATTCAGCCAAGTTGTCTGCCACTTTATAATAAGGATCTCCTTTCCTCAAGTTTCCAATAATATGTTTCTCATTTTCTTCTGAGATCTCAGCAGAAGCACATTTAATTTTCCACCAACATTCTGTTCATGGTGATATATATATTTTCTCTAAGGTAACAGTAGCATTTTCTACCATGTTCCTCATAACACATAAGCCCTCGCCAATATCACCTTTAGCATCCATATTTCTACCAACTGACGTTTCAAAGCAATCTAGTCTATTTATATCAAATGCCTCCAAGTTTGTCCAGCCTCTATTCATTGCTCAATTACAAAGTTATTTCCACATTTTGAGGCATTTGTTACAGCAGCACCACACATTCAGTACCAAATTCTGCCTCAGTTTCCTAGGGCTGCTGTAACAAAATACCACAATCTGCGTGGCCTAAAATAAAATGAATTTATTCACTCACATTTCTGGAGGCTGTAAGTCCAAAATTAAGATATTAGCCATTCCATGCTCCTTCCCAAGGCTCTAGGGAAGAATCTTTGCCGGTCCTAGCTTCTGGTCACCCCAGGCGTTCCTTGGCTTGGGGTAACATAGCTCCAATCTCTGTCCCCTTCTTCAAATTGTCTTCTCTGTGTGTCATTTTTTGTACTTTTATCTTCTTGTGAGGACACCAGTCATTGGATTTAGGGTCCATCTTAAATCCAAGCTGATTTCATCTCAAAATCCTTAACTAATTACATCTGCAAAGAATCCATTTCCAAGTAAAGTCACATTCTGAAGTTCTGGATGAACATGAATTTGGCGGGAACACTATTCAACCTACTATAAAATTATAGAAATTTATTTCATGGAAACAATCTAGGAAATTACTTGTTTCAAAATGTCATATTATGTTTAAAGTAACATAATTAATTCTCCATCCTCACTCATATGAATTTTCTCCAGTGAATGTGGCTAATCTTACTCTAACCAATCTTAATTCTGATCCATATGCAAACTTATTTTTAGTCTTTTTTCTATGACATTAACTTTCTTACAGAACAGATGACCTTACTTTACAACACTAAGTATTAAGACCTAACCCTTCACAGAGAAAGCACTGCCAGGAATGTGGCCACCTTTCTACATTGGCAAAGCAGGCATTAAACTGCAATGAAACACACTTATCAAAGAAGTATGTCCCTCATGTTTGTCTATGCTGTTGCTTCAATCCATTAACCTGAAATGAGATGCCAAGAGTTCTTTGGGCTTGAAAACAAAGATATAAATAATTTGTAAAAGCCAGGCGCTGCCTGTACACTGTTTGCGATGTATCCTCCTTTACTTTTCTAGACTTGAGTAGTTTAGGAAATGACCCCATTTAATTTCCTCAAGTTTTGAGTAAAAGGGCAAAACATGGATCATATTTCCAGTGATCGTAAAGAAGCCAAGGGCATCTTAACTTCCTTAGTTGCTTTCAATAAGATGGAACATGAATGAAAAAATTAATGATAATTAAAATGATTGAAGTGTATGCTAGCATGCCTTTTCACGACTATGAGAAATGTTAAAATTTGCAATTAGAATTGCTCTCTAGAAGGATACATTATTGCTGAGGGCATACGTGTATTGGGTAATTTTCAGCTGCTCTGTTAAGTTTAAGTTATGTTGGCATCTGTCTTTAATGTGTAATCATAGCCCTAAACATAACTCCAGATCGGAAGATTTCAGATCAACTTAAAAACCTTTTTCTTTCCTAATATTGCTGAACTATATGCAAAATTTGGCATCTTTTTATTTGCTAAATTTTTATATTCATTATTAGAAAAAATTTCCTGCAATAAAAACTTCTGAATATCTTATTTTCCATAGGCATTTCCAAATCATTATTCTCTTTATAGGGTGATTTAGTTTTGTCAATGTTCCATGGGGCAGTAGAAATAATATAGTAAGCTATTATTTCTCCTTTCATATCATATGGGTACTAACCTTCAATTTTCTTTCTCGTCAAGACTCTTTATTGTCTATTTTAAGCAGGTTCTCAAAGTGTCCCTAAAAACCATGCTCTTTGCAGTTGTCTAAAACCATAAGCCATGTCTTTTATCTCATTGATCTTTGACATATTGGTCTAGTCTATTGAATTTATTATCAAATAATACAAATGTACAGGGATAAACATCCCAACATATTCAAGCAGAGTAAAGTGATAATTTGATGATCAGATGTGGTCCAGTGAAGAAAAATAAATTACTATTTTGTTTAATTAAAAAAGAAAAAGAAACCAACATAAGATCAAAGGTTTCCAAAATTAGTTATCAAAAGTATGACAAAAACTAGTATGCTTGTAAACTCTCAGAGGTTCTTGCCATATGATACTTATTGATTATAAAGGGAAAAACATAACTTTACAGTTGCAAAACCTGTCCTATGTCAACTTAACCAAGCATACAAAGTAAACATAACTAGTAATGACTCATATTGATATCATCTCTCTGCTGAAATGGTTTATCAAAAAAGGGTACACCATTATTTCTGCTGTATTCTTACTAAAAATACATAACATAACCAGGAGAAAACATTTTGCAAAATACTTGACCAATACTCTTCAAAAGACGTAAGGTTATGAAAAACAAAGAAACAATAAGGGACTGTGTTGGAAGTCTCTAAGGAGATGTAACTAAATGCTTTCTTTGATCCTGAAGCAGATCCTGAGGCAGAAAAGGAAATTCACTGGACAGTTAAATTAATATTGGTAGATTAGCTATTAGTACTGTATTAATTTAATTTCCAAGTGTTGATAATTGGTTGTATAACATGTTAAACTTGGAAGAAATTGGATAAAGGATATATGGAAATTCTTTGTAATATTTTTGCCTCTTTTGTAAATCTGAATTTATTTCAAAATAAAAATTTAAACAAATAAATGAGCATTGATGACACGAAGACTAGTGACAGACGTTAGACTATTTAAATACAACTAATGATACTAGCAAAAACAAAATTGTAGTCCATTTTCCTTGCTAAAACCATTATTTAAAAATGCAAAGCCAGTTTCTCATTTTCCATGGGGGATTATGGCACCCACAGTAAAGTAGTAATAAGGATTAGCCCAACAATTTAAGAAATCTGAAGTGCAGTTTTAAAATGCATCTGTAATATTTACGTATCTTTCTGGTTGTACTGAATGAGATGCTGGAGCAAGTAGATAATAAAACATGTCCAATGAGAGCTTTGAAGAAAATCAAGATTCAGTTAAAAAAAAAAGAAAGAAAGAATATGGTGACTAAGCTAAAGTAACAAGATATGCCAGAATTAGTATGGCTATTATTCAAAATAAAAATGAAAAGAATAAACAAGAATATGTGATTCCTCTCAGAGATGTAAAGACAACCTTAGCATCAAAATCCACCCAGCAAAAGACAGATGCCAGAGGGAAGTGGCAGGACAGTTTGGCCTGTGTGAACAGATGACATCAAAATCTGATGCTGACTGAAAGTGATCCAGAAGTTCCAGAAGCAGACTTAGAAATGAAGGTGTGATTGCAATGGCCAATGAAAGCAACAGCACTAGAAAAGAATAAACTAAATTTTGCACAATTTCTAAATGAAGATGTAACTTATGAGGAGAGATGTTGGAAATGGTCTCCTGGTTAAAATATTTTTTAAAATTATGTTCAGATATTCAGTTATTTGATTTAACAAAATTATTCTACTCTCCCTCATATAAATATATATTTATATATATGTTAGAGAAAGAATGTTTATATAATATTAATTTATATTATATATAATATATAAAGGATATATATATTTTGCAGTCAAGTAAATGTATTAATATAATAACTTTTTTGTATTAAAGATAAGGAAAAAACTACAAAGTTCATCTTAAAGAACTAATTTTATTTCTGAAAGGTATTCCAACAAGAAGCAGGAATTAAGTTTTCTCCTCTAAAACAGGGAAACAATTCTCTGTGGAGTGGTGGGGAACTCTTTTATCAAAGGACTATAAAATATCCACATTTGTATGCTGGCTATGTATTTTGCTTGGCTTCAAATGAAGGAATCCTGTGACAATTTGATTTTTTATAAATAAATATTTTACAATAAATTATATTTTTAGTGATTTAGGATGTTTAAACAAACACAAAGTCAACCTTAAAATATTGGAAGGTCAGTCTGTCAAACAAAATAATTTAATTATTTTACTTAAATACAAAGTGCATAGCTTCTTTGAACTAGTGAAAGCTAATCTGGCCAACATTTTGCTTTTTTTTCGCTTTCAATTTCTATTTTCCCTTCAAATGTTATTATATAAAGTAACTGAAAATATGTTTGAAAATATGTATATATTTATGCATATGGTTTATTTTATTCAATAACTGTATGTGCAACTCAAATGTAATCTTTAACTTATTTTAAACTTTCTTCTGATCCCAAGAGATTCATAGGCTACTATCTGACCTAAACAAGGTTTATATGTATTTTTCTCTAAGTTAGTGGATATTTAGTGTTTTAAATTTAAGTTCTGCTGCTTGACGTGAAGCTTTAAACTCTTAAACTTAACTCTCTTTTAAAGAAAATATTCTCCCATTTGTTAATCAAATCTACTTCTTTTTCTCCTTTTTGTTTTTCCTTGTACTTGAAATAACTTTTCTTCTCTAAACACCTACATAGTTATATGAGCCACACAGAAAATCACTATGCAAAACTTTTTTGTGTTATAAGTGGAGAAGCAGAAGAAACAAGCAATGTGATAATTCATTTTATTATAAGCCATATAATCTGATATGTATTTTTAAAAATTTCTCTCCACAGTTTCTAAAATTTATAAATTATAGTAGAATAATAAATTAAAATATACTGTATAAATATTAAAACTATAACTTTTTATAATGCATAAAATAATAATTAAATTAAAAATATGTGCCTCAGCACTTTTTACTCCTTAATTTTATGGCCAGAGACAACCACAGATAATAATTTGCTACATAAACTTCTAGATTTTTTCATGTATCAATAAATCTATCTGCAAACACTTAACACTACACACACATAGACATACATACATACAGAATTATAATAATAACATAATCATGTTCTTCATGTGGTTCTGAAGCTTTTTATCCCACTGAGCAGTATATGATGGTTATATTTCAGAACCCTAAACATATATACACCTAATGCTTTCAAACTTTTTCATATTGTAACGAATGATTATTCTGCATTTTACTCAACCATTACACTACTAATATGAATTTTAGTTTTTTCCAAGTGTTAACGGTTATAAACAAAACCCTGATGTATTCCAGATGTGTCTATTTTTTTTTATTTACATAGAATATATATCTAAAATATGTTTGTTAAGTGAGAGAATATGTGCTTCTTTGATATGAATTGATATTGTTATATTCTACTCCAAAAGCTTTTAAACTCCTCCCCCCAGTCAGTTATTTATGAGAGTAGCTGTTTATCATCCATGTCATCAAGGTCTAGCAATGATCAGACTTTATGATGTTTGCAATTCTGATAGAACAATACTATCTTAATTTATACTTCTCTGATTATGGTAACTTAGAGCATCCTTCTTATAAGTTTATTTGCCATGTGTCTTTCTTCTATTGCAAACTGGCTTTTCATAACCCATCTTGGACTTTTCTTAATAATTTGTATTAGCTCTTTATATAGTCAAGTTCATTCATTTTGTCTTCAAAATTATTCTCAATTTTTTCTCACAGATGCTAGTATTTCATTTTGAAAAATGTCTTTCATTATACAGTAGTTTATAAAGCAAGTTTTTAAATGTTTTATGTTATCAAAAATGTCGACTTTATTGCCCACTGTCTTAATCCAACACACAAACAAAAGAATTATTATGCTTTTGAAAATGACTTTGGGACATTGTCTTCCTCTTTGTTTCAAAATATCATCCTTTTCTTACAAAAAGTACATGGAGAAAGTTGAAGTGCAAAAAAAGGTCTAAATATGGCCATGCTAACAGGCAATATACATGCTATAAACATATTTGGTTAGAGGCAACAAACTGTATCTTCAAAATTCCTGCCACATACATAATCGTGTAATATGCACATATTCTCTCACCTAAAAAAATTTAAAAATATATATTCTATATAAATAACCAAAAATTAAATGCATATGGAATACAGTAAAATTTTGTTTACAACTGTAAACAACTAAAATGGGTGTAAATTTTGTAGATTTATTTGTTTACAAGATAAAAATGAAAATTTACAAGTCAATTGAAAGAGAATCATTATCTACATCTTCCCACTGACCAAGATAATAAACCAGGCAAGGTTTATAAACACCCCTTCTCCCAGGCTGGAAATTCTTGTGGAGTGGTACTTTCCTGTCAATATTTTTATATTCATCCTTTTAGGACTATTAGTTTAATTGGTCTGTTTGTTCAATACCTTTTTTTTATTTCATGAATTCCTCTTTGATTCAATTTTCACATTTTATTTTATTTTTCTGGAGTTTGTCCTATAACAGTTCTTTCAGAGATTCATATTTGGTAAATTTGAGTCCTTATTTCTCTCTCTATATATTATATTTTTATTCACAGGTTATAGTTATCTTTATTACATGAGATGTTCAGCTATTACCAGAAAGGGGTCAGCAGGATACTATGACCTACAATAGGCCTCCTTGTCTTCGATTAACCTATAGTTCCTGCATAACAAAGGGATTAATAGATATATGACTAACTTAATGGCTGAGTTTAATGGAAATGAATTAAATTTTATTACACTGCATTAAAACTAAGACATCTACCCCAAAGGTTTTTTTTTTACTAGGTCTATACCTGAAAATAAATTTCAGAATATACATTTTCATATCAAACATACACTATATTCATCACAGAGAAGATATCAATTTGTGTGGGAGGCCACGGCAGGAGTGCCCCCCAGGAAGACTCCTGTCAAAAGTAAGAGAAAGCCCCTGATATCTTCTGGCACATTCTGCAGTGACCAAATGCCCATTATGTGAAGAGTAATGGTGAAAA
This sequence comes from Balaenoptera physalus, assembly GCF_965194825.1. Lineage (NCBI taxonomy): Eukaryota > Metazoa > Chordata > Mammalia > Artiodactyla > Balaenopteridae > Balaenoptera > Balaenoptera physalus. Next base: position 157,780,791 of record NC_138890.1, read on the forward strand.
GAATTACACAGAGGCAGAGGTATTTTTCTAGGCTAATTGGGAAGTGACAGTGATTTAGTGGACTCCTCATCCTCACTGTGGAATTTCAAAGAGACTTCACCTGAGACTTTCCCAGATCTAGGGAAATAAGTTATTTCAGGAGAATGATACTGGCTCTTAGATAACTGTATCCACGGCAAATGAAGTATTTTCCAGATACATGTTGGGGGAAGATTTTGTGAGTGGCTGTTACTGTGCAATTATCAAAATTTCATTACACAGTCTCCAGGACTGCACCCACAAAGGCTCCCACAAGGGAAATCACACCCCTCTTCACCCTTCTCCTTTCCAGCTCTCCTCCTGTGCATTCTCTCCATCTGTTGCTTCCATGTTTTACTCTTTTGGCTGTAGCATAATTTGGCCAAACATCACATTATTGGTTCCTCATCTTGTCTCTCAGAACGTTCTACCTGTCAGTTTATATACTTCCTTTTTTTTTTCCTCTTTGATCCTGGCAATCATTTCTAGTGTGTTATTTCTAATTAGTTATCTTTCTTACAACCTGTTGCACCTTCACGGATGCAGTGCTCTTTAGTATGCTTCTAAAGATATAATTTATTAAAGACAAGCACACAATTGATGTTTCCTTTAATCTTAGTTCTGTTGGAGTGTGAAGGGAGAATTACTGCTTCTCTTTTAAGGTGATTGCTTACTTACAGATTCATGGTTTTATATTTATCACCGAGTTTGACATTGTTCAACTTAGTGTCTGTTTCCTGTTTACAGAAGTAGAGGTTTGCCATGTTCACATGAGGAATATGAGCATGACTAATTGTTCTTTTGAAGCAGGTACACTATTTTTCTTCTAGTTCCAGCCATTTAAAGCCCCAGACTCCCTCTTTATCTCAAAATTTTATATTGGTTTCTCAAGAATAGGGCATGTATTATATGGATTCTGGGACTCTAGCAATGATAATAGGGTCTAAAATGAGACCAAATAGTACATGACATATACACACTACAATATATAAAATAGATAACTAATAAGGACCTACTGTATAGCACAGGGAACTCAATGCTCTGTAATGACCTATATGGGGAAAGAATCTTAAAAAAAGAGTGGATATATGTATATGTATAACTGACTCACTTTGCTATACAGCAGAAACTAACACAACATTGTAAATCAACTGTACTCCAATAAAGATTTTAAATAAGTAAAATAAAATAAAAGGCCAAGTAACCTTGATGCTCCATGTTCAATGGCCCAGATAAATACTGATAGTTGCCTGAGGGCACCCTCCTCATCCTATATCCACTACTATGAAGCTGTGTGTATCCTGGACCCGACCCTTCCTTTCTCTCTTTCCTCTGCTGTACATAATGTACAGAGTGGTTTCCTCCACAGATCTGACTGTATTGTTTTCTAATGCTCTACAAGTTGCCATATACTGAGCAATTTTAGGGGCTTAAAAAATATCCATTTATCATCTCTCAATTCTCTAGTTCAGAAGTCTGCGTAGGTTTGACTGGGTCCTCAGTTTAAGGTCTCACAAGGCTAAAGCAATGTGTTGGCTAGGACATGTTCTTTCTGAAGGCTCTGGGTAAGAGTCAGCTTCCAAACTCATTCAGGGGGTTGGCAGAATGAGGTTCTGTGAGATTTAGGACTGAGGCCCCCCTTTCCTCATAGGAGATCAGTAGTGGTCATTCTCAGCTTTGAGAGATCACCCGTATTCATTGATTTGACCCTCTCTAGCTTCAAATCCGGCAGTGGTACCTGGAAACTCTCTTGTGCTTCAAATCTCTCTGACATTGTCTTCTGCCCCCACCTGGAGAAAATTACTGTTTTTAAGGGCTCAGGTTATTACAGTGGGCCCACCCAGAATATCTTCCTACTTTATGACCAGCTATGCCATATAACATAAAAACATAATCATGGGAATAATATCACATACACAGGTTCTGGGGATTAGGATGGGAAATCTCTGAGTGACCAATTTAGAAATTTGACCTACCATGCTAACCCACTGTGTTTCCTGACTTCCAAAGATTCTTTATATACTGATTTACCCGCAGAAGCAATTTATGGTTTTTGGCATTGATATGGATACATTTCTTGACAAACCTATGTGTATGTGTATCTACTTATTGATTAAGCAATCAATAGATATATGTGGGTGTGCTTATAAATATTTATATTATGATGATTTCTAAATATTTGAGGTAGGAAGGAAAATCTAAATAATCATTCATTTATTCAAAATCTTTTAAAATTCTACATTATTGAAGGGTCCAGGGATATGAGGGTCAAGGAGACGGGTGGAGTGTTTTTGTTTTTGTTTTTAATGGATCTTAACTTTTATAGGGATAGACATATAGTACACAAGTAAGTGCAAAAATAGCTTTTTTCTTCACCCCATTAGTGTGGGAGGGATTCTCACTATATGCTCATGGGGGTGGCCAAACACTAGGTAAATGAGAACCACAGCAGTTTGTTAGTCACAGATACAACCACATAATACCACATGCCACTTACAGACAACCACAGAAGCTGTGCTCAGGAACAGAGTGAACAACAACAGATCATGGCAAGCTGGATTGGTAGTATAATGAAGGTGGGATGCCCCCTGGTTTCTGGGAGGATGTGATTGGCTTGTTTGAATAATTCTGCAGTCTGGTGGGGAAGTAAACCCCACTACTCAGGCTTCAGCAAACACAGTGCCTGGTATCCTAGACAACGAGTGTTGTCCTTGGAAGCAGAATGGGGAAAAGAACTTGCAGTTAGGTCATTCAAAGCCCTCCTGGTTTTACCAGATGTAAAAGCAGCACATATATTGAACCTTAATTTCATGCCTTACCCCACAACAATTCATGGTACACCTTTTTGTTTGTTTTTTTTGGCTGCATGGGATCTTAGTTCCCTGACCAGGGGTCGAACCTGGGCCCCCTGAAGTGGAAATGTGGAGTCCTAACCACTGGACCACCAGGGATTTCCTTTATTTTTTTTAAATTCTTAGCAGTTAGTTTAAATCATTAGATGGGATACTAATCAACTAGGAAGTTACAAGCAATAGATGGTAAGGGAAGGCTTCATTGCAGAGATGGCATTTAAGCTGAGATCTCAATGATAAGGAGGAGAGATAGTGATGTGAAGGTCAGGTCAGGGAAGGTACATTTTAAAGAAGAAGTAGATCTAATGTGGAAATGGAAGCCGTAAGGCAGAATCAAAACCACAATGAGATATTACCTCACACCAGTCAGAATGACCATCATCAAAAAGTCTACAAACAATAAATGCTGGAGAGGGTGTGGAGGAAAGGGAACCCTCTTGCACTGTTGGTGGGAATGTAAATTGATACAGCCACTATGGAGAACAGTATGGAGGTTCCTTAAAAACTAAAAATAGAACTACCATATGACCCAGCAATCCCACTACCTGGCATATACCCTGAGAAAATCATAATTCAAAAACAGACATGTACCCTGATGTTCATTGCAACACTATTTACAATAGCCAGGACATGGAAGCAACCTAAGTGTCCATCGACAGACGAATGGAAAAGAAGATGTGGCACATATATACAATGGAATATTACTCAGCCATAAAAAGAAATGAAATTGAGTTATTTCTAGTGAGGTGGATGGACCTAGAGTCTGTCATATGGAGTGAAGTAAGTCAGAAAGAGAAAAACAAATACCGTATACTAACACATATATATGGAATCTAAAACAAAATCGTTCTGATGAAACCAGGGGCAGGACATCTACGCAGATGTAGAGAATGGACTTGAGGACAGAGGGGGTGGGGGGAAGGGTAAGCTGGGACGAAGTGAGAGAGTGGCATGGACATATATACACTACCAAACATAAAATAGATAGCTAGTGGGAAGCAGCTGCATAGCACAGGGAGATCAGCTCGGTGCTTTGTGTCCACCTAGAGGGGTGGGATAGGGAGGGTGGGAGGGAGATGCAAGAGGGAGGGGGTATGGGGACATATGTATGTATATGTATATAGCTGATTCACTTTGTTATACAGCAGAAACTAATGCAACATTGTAAAGCAATTATACTCCAATAAAGATGTAAAAAAAAAAAAGACTAAGAAAGGTCTCTTGGGAAGGAATAGGATGAATTTCAGTGAGACTGTAATATCACAGTGAGTGAGGGAGTGAGGAAAGGTGAACTAGAGAAGTAAACGATTTTTAGGTTCATGTGGGAATTTTTAAACGGAGACAAGGAGCCACTGGCTTGTTATTCTGTGCATGTTTGGAAATTATTGGAGGGTTTTAAACAAAGGAGTGCTATCTGGATGATTAAAATTAGAAGTGGATGAGAAGGGCCAGAAACAGAGTGTAGTTACAGAAGAGAAGGGACTTAATACCAAGTCTAACAAAGGCATTCTAGCCAAGGAGGGACCAGCAGAGCAAAATGTGCCCCACCTGCTACAGGGACACAAACTTTAAATGACTTTTTTGGCATTCAAATATGAAATATCATTTGGTATCATTTATATCGTATGCTCAGTAACAAAATTATTATATTGGCTGAAAAGAGGATACCAATAGCTAATAAATTTAAAATTCATAGAAATTTAATATACTTACTGTCAATGCTGAAAAATTGGATACTTTTAAATATTTAAATTCATTTTTAATGGGTAGGATCTTTGTATATTTTTGTTAGTTATTATCATAACATTTTGTTATAACCTTCCAAAACTTTAGAAGATATGTACAAATAATTAAAACACACACACACACGAGTACAATAGAGCTGATGTTTACCTATTATTTCACAATTTCCCCTGCTCTTTTTACAGGCTATTTTAAGCAATTATTTTCTAAATATTGCATCTTCTCTGCTATGATTCTGATAGGCTATTTAGAAATTGCATTTATAAAGTAGTATAATACTAATTTAAGGCTACTGTCCTCTTCCTTTTCTTTAAAAAAACAATAAATATAATCAAACTAATTTGATCATGGATTTTAAAACATGCAACAGTAAATCTACTTTATTGAAAAGTTACCAAAAGCCACATAGCTGATAAGTAATTGAAGCCACATTTGAAAAGCTATTTGAAATTCTTGCCACCTTAGTATAATAAGAATATTATGAAAATTGAGGAAACCCAGGAAATAGCAATCTGCTTGAAAATATTATCTCTTTAAAATGTTGAGGTAATTGTGTTTATAGTCCTAGTAATAGCAAATTATGTGAATACCTCAGTGAATGTGGCAGAATGGCAAGATGAATAATCAATAAAAGTTTGTGAATATAACTTTGAAAGAATAAAAAAGATATTATACAAATTTAAATTCAAGACTTAAGACAATTGTCTCACACTTCAGTGTGCACAGGGATTTTAAGGATGCTGCTTTAAAATGCAGCAAAAGAAAATGCATTCTTCAAAGATTCTGATTTATACGTTCTAGAATGGGGTCCAAGAAACCTCATTATAAAATTACATGTCTCACATAAACAGTAGAGGCTTCTGATCAACCATTTTTAAAGCTAGTAGGAAGGTTAAAAGTCAAAACGCTCTAGAAGAGAACACCATGGACCACTTTTGTTAAACACTGACCTAAGATATTCAAAGAAAATATCCTTATATTTAATACTGTTCAAATACAAACAAAACTAATACAACATTTCCAAATTCTCACTAGCAAAAGTGGAAATCTGCTAATTATTATATTATTGGCCATGAATAAATATGATTTTAGTGCTGTTAGTTATGTATGAAAATAAAAGGATTTATAGATTATTAAACTTTTTTCCTCTGCAAAAAAAAGGAAAGGAAATTGTAGAGGGAGGATGGTAAGTCTCACACATGAATTATAAATTACCTATTAGAGAAATAATATTTCAGTTGATAGAGGACAGAGGATATCGAAGTCTTGGGAGAGAGAGAGAGAGATTAGAATTGCAAAGCACACGCAGAGAAACACACTCATTTTCAAGGGAACTAGGAACTACTCAGTTGGTGGCAAGAAGGATAAATGAAGATAAAATCCTCAGCTATACATTCACCACAGCTGCATACTGCCAACTTCAGTTGCAGGACATCTGCTTAATAATGCATTTTAAAACTTTTTGTAGCTTATATCATGAAATTATGGAAACCACATTGTTGTTGTTTGTTGCTGGTGGTGGTGGTGACTGCGGGTGTGATGATATTATGGTTATATTATCGTTTTGACCAAAGTGTCTGAAGGAAAGTACATTATCCTATTTAGAATTATACTCTTCTGGAAAGATCCCATCCTCATTTCTAGTTTTATTTTTCCCCACCACATATTGCCTATATGTGGATTCACATATTTTTCTTTTTATATAAATAAATTGTTCAGATTATCTGAAAAAGTATATAATACTGATTACCCAACATAACTTTATTGAGTTGTAGTTCTCACCATAATTCCTACTGATTGCTGAACAACACAACTGTACAGACAGTAGGCTCCTTGTATTCTTCAGTGCCTTTCACCTCTCATGGAATGCAGAACTGAGAACTATTCTCAATGTCATCTGTATGGTTTTCCTGAGGGTCTTAATACAACTAACTTATACAAGCTTATTCACAGACAATGCTTCAACTTGATATAAATAGTGCCTACGTAGATCAATTTGCTTTATCTCATTATCATGTTTTATGTATCCATGTTCATATAAAGAGCTTTTGTTTACTCCTTTGAATGGCTTTATGTCACCTTTGTATAAAAAAAATCATAACATATGGCTCAATTCTGTAGGTGATGAATTTAAGTTGTTTTCATGTTTTAGTTATTGTAGAAACTGATACATGGACATTTTGTGTATCAGAAAGCTCTGTTTATATGCATATATATGGATTTGCTATATAAAAAATCTGTGCACAAATTCATCTTTACTAAATATTGATGATAGGCCACCAAAATTTTACATATTTATGCTTCCATCAGTATATGACAGTTCACATTGCTACAGGCTTACAAAGATTTTCTTTTGGCTAACTTTTAAATTTTTGTGTGTCTGATGTGGAATGATATCTCATTTTTAAGGTTGACATTTTGCTGATACTGATGAACTCGGGTATTTATTTATGTGTTAATTAAAAATTCAGGTTTCCATGTATATAAACTTTCTTTTTACATTTCTTTCCCATTTTTTGTTAGATAGTTTTTACTGTTCTAATCAATTTGAGGAGTTATTTATAAATTATGAAAGCTCAGCTTTCACTGGTTACATGTGTTAAAAATATCTGTTTGCTCTTGTGCAGACCTGTTTTCTGTCATTACGGTGTCAAGTTCAGGGCTATTCTGATTGGTCAGCCAGGGACCTCACCACCACTGGACTGGAAAATGAAGGGCCACACCACTGACAGCTGCAACAAAAATGCACATAGTAAAACTTCAAAAATATATAAAAATATTTTTATAAAATGAAAATATGTACAGAAGATATGTGTAACAGTATTTATTATATTAATTCCCTGAATGAGGGGATATATGTATACATATAGCTGATTCATTTTATATTACAGCAGAAACTAATACAACATTGTAAAGTAATTATACTCCAATAAAAATTTTTTTTGAAAAAGTAAAATAAAATTCATTTGACACCTGAGTATTCAATATGCGGTTTCATGAATTTTTAAAATTCATGTTGAAATAAGCCCCCACATTTAATCATCTCTTAAATATGTATTGAGTCCCTGCTATGCCCCTTTCTCAGTGCTAGTCATTAAGGATGCACCAAGCATAACCATTCCCCGCCCTAATGAAACTAAGAGTCTAAAGGAGAGCCTAATAGATAGCATAAGAGTTAGATAGTAATTATTAATCTCAGAAGTATATAAATATAAACTGAAGGGTCTATACATACCTATAGGTAATATGATATCTAGTTTGTTTATATTCACCATGTTTTCAAGGCAATCATTAAATTTAAATGTTATTCAAATATAAAGAAATAAATTATCAAAAGGTGACACAAACTTTTCTTTTTAAAGCCTATAGATCTTTGTGAGAAATAATCAATTGTGATATCTATGTATCTATATCTATCTATATATAGATAGATATAGATATATATATATATATGTACTCTCTGGGTCAAATAATAATGACAAGAGAAGAAAATAAGCTAAAAAATAAACAAAATATTTTAAGTAAAAAAGTGCCATGTACAACATTAGATTATCGTGGCAAATAAGGTTTTATTTCCTAAGAATTTCATTCCTTCTCTCAATCAAGTAAAAAAAATTCTGAGTGTATAGATATACTAGAGCTATTCTATCAGATTGCAAAAATTTTTCAAAACTTTTATTTTTCTAATAGTGGACATGTCAATTTTATTACTTTATATTGTTAGTCTTCTCATGAGAACTTTTAGAATTTTATTTGAAATTCAGGGAAATTATATCTACATGATAGTGCACTATAATTTTCTCCAGATGTTCCTATAGCTGAGAAAAGTATAATGAGATAATTCATTCTAAGAAATTCCATATCTTCCTAATTTTGGATATTATATTCATTATCTTATATGTTTGGATTGCCTGCTTAGACTTTCAGTGTTTTACCCTAAATTCAGGAAATCAAATATAGCTTATAGTATAGATATTTCTGTAAGTTAAGAAAAGGAAAATGTTATAGTAGAGTGCAGGTTTCTACAGATGTCCGTAAAAATTCAACTAATTTTTTAAATATATGCAATTTATACAAATTTATATATAAATTACACACACATATACATATGTTCAGAGCTTGTCCCGAACAAGCATATATTAATGGGCAAGAAAAACAGTAAAACAGCTGTGATAAAATGGTTTTAATAGAGGATAAAATGCTACACTGCTTGAATATATTGCATTATAGTAACTAGACTGTGGAATCCTGGGTATGATTCCTCAAGAAAGTAACAATGAATCAAGTGTACATATGAGTTGGAACTGTATGATGTATTGGACTATTGTCCCAACTCCTCACTCCCTTCTTTTAATAACACTATACATCTGCATCCTTTGCCGTAGGGCTTTAAAGTGCCTCCAGAAGACAATGCAGACCTTAAAGCCGCACCACATTGATGAGGGACTGGCCATATGATTACTGTGGCCAAAAATAAGATGTTAGGAGACATGACATGAGCCTCTGCCTACAATATGCTTTCGTAGCTCTAACTTTATGCTTTTAGCTTTCTACCATCTACATTGAAAAGAGGGTACCCCAGGTTGCTGTGAATCTCAGAATGAGAGACTTGTGGGGCACAGCTAATCCAATACGTACCCATAAGTAAGAAAAATAAATGCTTGTTGCTGTAAGCCATTGAAACTTGGTGTTTCTTGTGAAGCATATCATTGTAGAATCTAAAAAAAAAATATGTCAACTATTACATCAATGTCAGATAATTCTAGAGTGAGAATATTCTGGAATAAGCTATGTAGGAAAAAAATGAACATTGTAAAGGGTAGAGAAATACAAAGAAATCCAGATAATAAAATCTCAAGATCTACCATGAGATACAATAAAATAAGTGTTAATAACTTGAGTTATTAATTGTTTTATTTTAATCGATTATTTGCCTAAAATTTATGTCACCTTGACTCATTAAGCATAAAATGAAATTAGAACGTTTCCACGCTGAAGACAATGTAAGGATCTTAGGATTCTTAGAATGATTTTTATCCAGTTATTTCCCCATATCTTTCATTTTATTGTGTATATACACCTTAATCTCTCTCTCTCAATACATACATATATATGCATGTATTTAATGTATTAGATGCATAAATATTATACATAAAGCTCCACAAGACATGATTATTTCTTTAGTTAAATTCCATTTGATCCACCCTCATATTTACTATGACTTTTCTCCTCTATCCCCATGGTTCTGTCTGTCCAGTGCCAGAAAATATTCCTGTAGCATTCCCTTTAATCACAGCCTTACACAGCTGACTTCTCCCAATTCTTGTCTTTCTGAAAATTTACTTTGTCTTCATTTATGAATGATATTTTCACAGGGTATTGAATTCTAGGTCGGCATTTCAAAGATATCAGTCCATTGTCTGCTGGCTTCTATTGTTTCTTTGGGGAGTCTTTCTTTGAAGGCAATATGCCTTTTTTCTGGCTTCTTTTATATTATTTTCTGGCTGCCTTTATAATTTTCTGCTTTGTCTTTGTCTTTGGCAGTTTTACTATGATATTTCTGTTTCTGTTTTTTTCTCCCTTTTGGTTTGTTTGTAGTTATTTTCTTGTTGCATGCCTGATTAGTTTTGCATAAGACCCAGAAATTATGTGTGAAGCATTGCATGACAATTTAAAACTCTAATGTTTTTTTTCTCCAAAAAAGTTTGCTCTGAGAGTCAATTAAGCAGTAGTGGATAACCTGAACCGAGACTACCCTGATCTGAAGCCGATTTCAATAACTGTGAGTGCTGGCCTATTTCCGGTTCAGGGTCCCACCTGCCATTATGGTGTGTAGTCTGGGACCCTCCTCCCAGGTTGGCCTTGAATTCCAGTTTGTGTCGTCTCATCAACCCTATGCAACTGTCTAAAACTCTGGTAATTTTGTCAGTCTCTCAACTTCAGGTTATTGCTCAGCTTCTCAGATTCCCATCCTCCTTAGAGCAAATCCTTGAATGGAAAAGTGGTGCCAGGTGGCTGCCTCACAGTCTCTTCCTCTGGAAGAGTGGATCTGTAGGACTTCAGGGACAGGGAAGCACCCCAGTAACCTCAAAATCAGGTTTGTTTACCTGTGCATGCTATTTTTTAGTTGGTCCCACTTAGAGGTCTGTCCCATTGCTTCAAGGGGAACTCACTTCCCTTTAGCTTGGACCATGCAAAACAACAAAGTCAAAATGTATATAATTATAATATAGAGATAAGGAAATAATAGATATATGGTATCTATATTTTGGTGAGGTGTACATTATATAGTGTTATGGAAGACATGTTCTTTTCCATAAAACATTAAATTCATACTATACTAAAGGATTTACAGTCTGGTTTTCACATCAACTACATTTAAAATTCTGGACTATACAATAGATATTTAGCAAATGCCTGTTGAAATAATGTATTTTTTAACTGAAAGCATATACATCCATACCTGGATAAACTAACTTCGTAGTCATTTATCTCCAGAATATCCCTTAATGCTAAGTATCTGTTCTATAAATAGGGTGCTTTGTCACAAAAGTATAGGTTAAATATACAACTGGCACAAAATAGGGGCTTAGTAATTGTTAACCTAATTAATTTATGTTGTTTGGTTAAATGCAGTTTCTCCTATTTTAAGCTTCTTTCATTTTAGTCTCATGTCTTGCATTCAATTTATGGGTTTAAGCTTAGTTTCTATTTTATAGTTTTGCCTACATGAGTGTTTAATAAATGTTAATTAAAGGAATTTGAGGAAAATTTAAGTGAAAACAATAAAATTGTGTTCTATGGTATGTTGTATCAGTAGAATATTTTGGTTTTAAGTAACAGAAAATATGGTTTCCAGAAAATAAAATAAAATAGTGAAATGATAAAGAATAGGAAAGCCTTCAAAGAATATAGATGCATTTTATTATATACACCTTTCAGAAAGGATGTCAAAACCCTGTGGGAAAGGAATTAGTGTCTGCATTCTTCTAAGTACTGACTCATCTTTAACTGCTTCCCATTCATGTTCAGCTCAACTCAAAATTCCCAGGAGAAAAAGACAGAGTATGACTGAACTGAGTTGAGTCATGTGATTTAACTATAAATAATGCAAAGCTATCATGTGTATTGAACTGAAACTCAGTAGTAGGTTATTGTGGGAGAAGTCTATCTGAGTATACATAGACATCATCTTTGTCGGTTCTGGCTGCTGTAGCAAAGTAACATAGTCTGGGTGACTTATAAACAACAGAAATTTATTTCTCACAATTCTGGAGACTGGAAGTGCAAGATCAGGATACCAGCATGGTCGATGCTCCTTTTCTTGTGAATGCCCCCTTTCAGGTTACATACTGCCATCTTCTTATTGCATCCTCACACAGGGGAAGTGGTGACAAAACTCTCTGGGGTGTCTTTTACAAGGGCACTAATCCCATTCATGAGGTCTCCATCCTCATGACCTAATTAATTCCCAAGGGCTCCACCTCCTAATACCATCACCTTGGGCATTAACATTTCAATATATGAATTTTGGAAGACTCGTTCAGACACACTAGTGTGATCTGTAAATATAAGTATAGGTATAAAGATGATTGCTAAACATGTGAGTTCTGTAGAGTATATGTGAAACCTAGCCTGTCTAGGAGGTTCTGACATTCCATAAGTGGTCTAAATTTTTCATTATACAATATTTATGAGTCAAATATGTCAAAAAACTCACAAAATAGAACTATAATGTGTTAGAGGCCCAATAAGTGTGGAAGAACTTATAAACATCCATGTGAATGCATTTGTGCTTCACAACCAGGGTAGTCTGAAACATTTCTTTTCTACCTTAACTTAATGTTCTACTATGCATATTGAGGTATAGTATTTCCCCAACTATATACTGTTTAAATCCAAGCTTTTTTCTGTATAATAATTTATTACTGTTTTATTCCAATATAAAAATAGCCTTAAACTTTTTATAATTAAGTCACATGGAGTGTTTTTTGTTTTTTTGTTTCTTTTAAAGATACATCTTTTAAAGATACATAGAAGTCTCTCTGGTAACTAATAAAATAGATAAATATGATTAGATCTTAATAAGGTGTTCTGAGAAGTATTGCAAACACAGTCAATCTGTTCTAGAAGTAACACAGTGTAACTGGAATCCTGAAACCACAATCTATCAGATATGTGACTACTGGAATGTTACTTAATTTTTAAGCCTTATTCTCCTTATCTATAAAATGGTAACAGTAATAAAACCTACACTGTAGAATTGTGTGAAGAATTAAATGAGATAAAGTTTTTAAGCTGTATAATGCCTGGCATGTAGTAAGGGAATATTGAATTACTATAGCTATGTTAAATATTTCATTAAATATGTAATTTAATTACCATATAATTCAAATGACTTATTTGATATTTAAATATAAATACAAAAATTAGTATTTATCACTAATGTTGGTTAACTCACCAGTACTGACAATTGCTCAGGTCAGTGAGTGAGGTCATTGAACTCTTTTCTAATGGAAGCTGGAGCCTCCCAAATACAACTTTACATTAAAAATTTCATGTTCACACATTAGCACTCTGTAGTTTTGGACAGAGATGGAATTCTGCAGCACAGACCCATCAAGCAGAGGTATTTGAATCTCTAATCAACATGCACAGAACTCACATATGAAATCATGTTTTCTAATTTCTCTTACTGGACAGTGCCATCACGTGCTTATTATCATCAGCCACTACTAGACATTTGTACTTTATGGGGTTTTTAAAGGATGTATAGCACTCACAAGGCAAATTTAGCTCATATTACTGGTGAAATTGGTAGAAATAAATTATCTATTAAATATCAAGATTAGTTGCTTCTATGATGTTCAATGCAGAGAAAAAATTTAAAAAGACACCAACGTTAAGTACAAGACTAGTATTGAACTCACAGTGAAGGTTCTAAATGCCAGTAACTCATTGAATCAGGTGAACCATCTGATATCTGACAACTTTAAGGTGGTGTTAAACCACAGGAAATTGAAACATTAAACTTTCTGGTAGTTACAAGCCATGATGGCCCTAACAAATCACACAGGGTATTTCAAATGACATATTACAGCTCATAATCCATACACCTGAAAGTAGAAGGAGCTGAGGCTTTTGTTGCTGCTGCTTGTGTTTCAATGGTCTGAATGTTTTCTCTTCCTTTTACACTTGTACATAGAAATATATGCAGCCATAATATGCTCACTGCATGAGGAGGGCGATTTCGAGAAATTAATACACTGGAAGCCAAATTTGTTTTGTAATGTTGGTGTTCTTAGATAAAAATTTATGCTTAAGAAGATTTCTGTTCTTACTCCTTCTGGTGGACCTAGTATAAGCTTGGTGTCTTCTAAAATCTACTCAGTAACAAACATTGCATTTCTTAAAAGTAGGTATACAGATTTATAAATAAATGTCTCAGAAAACAATTTTCTGACACTGAAGAGTCGTCTTCAGAAAAGAGAAGAATGTTTTACGCATCATCTTCCTCTCCCACAGAGTTTCGTCCATCTGAATACTTTATTATTATTTTTAACATTAATATTATTATTGTCTTATACAAGTAAAGCTTTATAACCAATGAAATCTGATATATTTTCATTTATATTGTACAGTTTCATTTTATATTTTACAAGAAAGAATGATTATGTACTAAATCTCATAATCTATTGTTACAGAATTTCAGTAACTGTGATTAGATTCCAATGCAGTTCATGCTTAAAACTTAAAGACACTTTTCAGCTCAAATTATGTTATACCCATTTTAAACAACTTTAAGGGGCTTTTCCTCCTTTCATACTGTTTCTTTCATACAACACTTTGGGAATAATGACTAAAGCATTATGTATGTGTGTGTATGTATGTATGTATGTATAATTGGCCCAGGACCAGAATAGTCAGAGAAAAAACACTTTATTTAGGAGGCTTAGCATTTTAGAACACTGGTAATGTTGGGTAATTGACACGCATTCTATTTTTCTGGGATTTATTCTGCAGTTTACCAAAAAGAGAGGTAGAAACAGGCTACTTTCAGAAAATCTTTCAAAAGTAAAAGGAAATAGCAATAAGTTAATATCAGAGAGTATTATTTTTTTATGTTTGAAAGTTGGAAAAAGACTTCCCATCACAAACAATGTTTACATGATGGTGAGAAAATACTTATTTAAGATAGCTAGTGGGAAGCAGCTGCATAGCACAGGGAGATCAGCTCGGTGCTTTGTGACCACCTAGAGGGGTGGGATAGGGAGGGTGGGAGGGAGACGCAAGAGGGAGGCGATATGGGGAGATATATATATATATATGTATAGCTGATTCACTTTGTTATAAAGCAGAAACTAGTACACCATTGTAAAGCAATTTTACTCCAATAAAGATGTTTAGAAAAAAGGAAAATACCTATTTAACTTCAAGACTATTATTTGCTACATATTCGCTTCTTATAACAGAGAAGATTTTAGACAATTTTTATGTTCACACCTTTAAAACCAAAAATGCTGCATATATTTTTGCAAGACAGAATGAAAAACATTGCCTCACAGGCTGCAATATGTCTTTGAACATTAATTTTAAGGCTGGATCTTTTAAATATAAGGAAAAGCAAAAATTATTTAAGAGCAATGGGTAATAATTTTTGTAGAAGAAAATGCCACGATATTTTTGACCCAACAGAACAAAGTACCATTGCTAAAAATAAAAATTTTAAAAGCAGGTTGCCCTAATTAATATTTATCAGCACACTTAACAAAATGTTTATTCAATAAAAATAGCTTTATGCCAATGCGTATGAAATTTTTCAATTTTGCCAATAATTGTATTTCAGAATATTTTAAAGCCAGTCAAGGGACATTCTGAAAATTGTATATTTTCAGTTACTACCAACTATTTTTACAACCACTGAATATGTACTTAATGCTTCTTGGATATAAATATTCATATTAATATAAATAGAGTGGTTCGTTTTAAAGAAGGGGCCACTTTAGAATAGTACCATATCCAGTTCATGAGTGTAAGAGTTCTATTGTCACAAGAAATCCATTTGAATCACACAGCCCTGGAGCAAGCCGCCTTTAGTGGTTCTGTTAAAAAAACAATTTACTCATCTCTGGTAGCTGAGTCCACTGGGCATTTGGGAAGAATCTGCAGAACTGTCAAAGAAGAGGAAAAATAATTGGTGGAAAGGACATCAGGGAGATTTACCTGCAAAGAAAGACTGGGATAGTAGCAAGATGGTCCCAACCAAATAAAAAATACAGTCTTTATTCAAAGTAACAATGACCAGATTGCTTAAATTGGTACATTTATAAGAAGTCTGTTCATGATGAAAAAAAAAAGTTCACATTATTATCATATCTGCCTAAGTGGTTACATATCTTTGGAGATCAACATTACAAAAGTCAGAGTAAAGCTGGTTTACAAAGTCTGACTTAGATATAAGACTCCAAGTTGCATTGATTGAAAGACTACATATAACTAGATAGGGGGACCTTGTGTTTTGCTTGTTTTAGGGTACTAATTTGGGTTTGCTGACTCTGAGATGTTATGTGCACACTTAATTATCCATAAAGGCAGCAGAGGAAGCTTCTGTTTTGCTTTTCCTCAGTCCTTTTCTTTGGCCTCCTTGGAGCTTTCACAGCAGAGGGCCATTAGCTCTGTCTTGAACCACCGTGTTTTTTTCAGTTTCTATGACAACAGTACTCTTCAATTTGCCTCTTACCTCTCTAGCCACTTCTCTTCTTGTTT
Organism: Balaenoptera physalus; assembly: GCF_965194825.1. Taxonomy (NCBI): domain Eukaryota; kingdom Metazoa; phylum Chordata; class Mammalia; order Artiodactyla; family Balaenopteridae; genus Balaenoptera; species Balaenoptera physalus. Next base: position 157,797,170 of record NC_138890.1, read on the forward strand.
TTCTGTCTCTCCTTGACCCATGAATGTTTTTAGTTTCTGTTTTGTTTGTTTGTAATTTTGTTTTGCTGTTTATAAATTTTTGGATTTTGAGCCCTCTACTTTTATCTCTCTGATATCTTTCCTAGATTATCTCATCCAGGCCATGTTTTTTAATACTGTGTATAATTCCTACTACATATATCTCTAAACTCAATCTTTTTTTCTGCATGTCCTATGTATATAACCAACTTCATATTTGACATCTCATTTAGATGTCTGACAAGAATTCACAATTCTTTAGAGAGGCGCTGTTATAACTACAATTGTTTTTTATTAAATTTTTGACTGCCACATCTGTTCCTTTCTTAGTCTTCCATTATCAGCTATTTTCTCAAGCCATCAACTTATGATTCATCAAACCTCTATCTTGTCACTAATTTTCATTCATTTAGCCTCCCCCAAAATATCTCAAACATACATATGTTTGAGAATATATTGAGAACGTGCATATTTTCTCGATTCACACTACCAAAGTCAATGACACCAACTGCTGTTGGCTACACAGCTGCAATGTTTCCTGATTTATTCTCCATGATCCGCACTTGTCCACTTAACATCTATTCTCCATACAGCATTCTGAGACATCTTCTAAAAATGTCAGTGTATATATCATTAGCTTTCTTAAAATCTTAAAGATCTTCAGGCAAACCACTCTTTAATGAGACCTAAATTGCTTTCCTGCTTCGCCCTTGAACCATCTCTCATGTAACTGTCCTCTAGTTGATTTTCTTCTCTTGTCACACATATAAAGTATTTTTATCCAGATATTCACTCCCCACTCCCATCATACTCTTTGCATGCCAACTAATTATTAACTTTCAAACTGTAACTTATATGATACTTTTTAGAAAGATTTTCCTACTAATGTACCAACACACTTTGCCTCTGTCATCTCTCTTAACATACCAGGTTTTGCTTTCTTAACACTAACCTGAATTTTTGTTTACTTCTGCTGTTGGCGGATAAGCGCCATTTTTTTTCTGTGAGGGTCTAAGTAAAGACCATGTTGGAGCAAACTGTCAGCCTTTATATCCTGTACCTGATGCAATGTCTGCCCATTATATGTCAGAACTATTTAAGTTGAATAGACAAATAGAGAGAAGGGAGTAAAATGAGACCCACAGTATTTAAGAGAACTTTCCATTTGAAAGATGAACAAAGACTTTTTAAGAGAATATTTCATTTGAAAAATGAAGAGGCTGCTTATTATAAATGTGATCCATACATCTAAAATGCAGTTAGAACATTTTATTATTTATGAATGCCCCTTATTAACAGAGTACACCCTACTTATTTTTCAAATATTCTTAAAGTACAGTATGCATACATAAAATATACATATTGTAAGTGTATGGTTGAAAATAAACATTCCTGCATGACCAACACCTGTATCAAAAAGCAAAATATCACTTCTTACGCTTCCTTTCATTCATTACCAAGTTCCATGCATAACCACTGTCCATACTTGTAAGAGCATAGATTTTGTTTGTTTGCTTATTTGAATCCAAAACTTTTATTTTCCTTTTATAAAAGTAATACATCTTTGTGCTGTAAAAAACTGAGACAATACAAGTAAGTGATCAACAGAAATAAAAGTCACTCCCTAGAAAAATCTTTTGGTGTAAGTTTTTCTTTTTCAACTGTATACATATAATTTGTAAAACAAAACAGTGGTTGTGCAACACATAGTTTGTTTAAATTTAACAATATTTCTTTGCTATTCATAATGAACATTTGGTAGTTAAGTCTTAGCATACTTGCTTGACTATTTTCTTCTTTTTAAAATTATTTTATTGCTGTAAAATATTATATATATGTATATATATATATGGCATGGCATACGTATATATGACATGAAATATGCTATTTTAACTATATTAAAGTGTACAATTCAGTGGTGCTACTAACATTCACAATGTTGTGCAACCATCACCCATATCCATTTCCAAAACTTTTTACCCCCCCAAATAGAACTCTGTCCCATTAAGCAAATACTTTTCCTTCTCCATCACTCCCCCCACCGCCCCCCCACCCAGCCTCTGGTAAACTCTAATTTACTCTCTATCTCTATGTATTTGCCTAGTCTAGATATTTCATATAGGTACAGTCATACATTATCTATCCTTTTGTGCCTGGCTTATTGCACTTAACCTAATATTTTCAGGGCTCATCCATATTGCAGCATGTGTCAGAATTTCATACCCTTTTATGGCTGAATACTGTTCCATTGTATGTATATATAAATTTTGTTCTTTACATAAATGACATCATACTAATTTTCTCTTTTGTGTCTTGTTCTTTTGTTCAATATTATATTTGGGATATCCACCTATATTTCTGCAACAGTAATAGAAATTATTTTGATTGCTGTACAGTATTCCATTGTGGGAATAATATATTTGCCTATTTCACTGTTGGGCTTTGGGACAAATTACAAATTTTGGCTACTATGACTATTACTGCTATGGAGTATGTCTTATGATAAACATTTTTTTCTGGAGCATATAGACCTCAGTGTGAAATTTCTGATCATATATTCCGCTTTAGTAGGTACAGCTAATGAGCTCTCCAATGTATTTATATCAATGTACACTCCCACCATCACAGTAAGAGAAATCCAGCTGTTCTACATCCTCACCAAACTTGGTGTTGCCTTTCTTTTTCACTTTTGCCATTCTGTTGAGTGGGTAGTAGTGTACCATTGTGTTTTCAATTTGTCTTTTCTTCATAACTTTGTTAACCCCTTGTCTTTTGTCCAAGTCCACACTGGACTTTCTGTCTTTGTCACACTCATATCTTGAAATTCTTTGTATAGTCTAAACATACTTTGTTGAAAATATGCACAATGTCATTATGCCTAATATCATGCCTTGCTTTGCACTCTTTTAATTACGTCTTTTCATAAATAGAAGTTTTTAATCTTAATGCGGTCCAAGTTATCAATTTCTTTTTCTCTTTAGAGCTTTTTGTTTTCTGTTTAAGAAAACTTTGCCTATTCCAAGGCCACAAAAATATTCTATTTTCCACTAAGTTATTATTGTTTACATTTCACATCTAGATCTGAATCCATCTTGAATTAATTTTTTATATATAGTATAAAGTAGTGGCCAAGATAGATTCCCTCCCCCCCTGTGGCTATCCAATTGACTCCCCACTGAAAACCTCATCTTTTCCTTTCTGTACTATGCTATCACCTTAATCATTAATCAGGACTTACATATACACTCCTCTTCTTTAGACTTGGGGAATGTTGATTTAAGAGCTCACATTTGATTAGGTTACAGACTACAGCCTGGAGGGCAGACCTGATTGAGAAAACACACCAGTAGGGGTTATCCCCATAGAGTACATAACATAATGGTAATTGGAGTGGAAGGGAGAGGAAAGATGGATGATATGTATTTAAACCATAATTTCAATCTGATTTAAGAACTGCCTGGGTATAGGACATGACCAAGAAAGTGCAATAAAAAATTAACAATGAATAACTTTGATTGGCATAGCAAAAGAAGAAAATTGCTTTTAAAACAAGTTTAATAAACATGATATTATAAGTTTATCCATATTGTATCAAGTTTCTGGTGAGCAATACAAGTGGATTGTCCACTCACAATCTGAAAAAAATGCCCTGAACTCAGACAAATGGTCATTTGCATAGAGATGATTGTTGAAGTTTTGAAATTCTGAAAGTAGAGAATAGCTACAGCAAAACAAGAATATTAATATAGCCATCTTCCTTGTATCCATCCATTTTTCACAAATAGTAATTAATATAGCCAAATCTTATGATCATGAGGATGGCTATAGATTACCTATTAATCAAAAATAAATTAGGTACGGTTTTCTTTTTCTTTAAATTTATTTATTTTATTTATTTATTTTTGGCTGCGTTAGTTCTTCATTGCTGCGTGCGGACTTTCTCTAGTTGCGGCAAGCGGGGGCTACTCTTCGTTGCGGTGCGAGGGCTTCTCATTGCGGTGGCGTCTCTCGTTGCGGAACACGGCCTCTAGGTGCGTGGGCTTCAGTACTTGCAGCACGCGGGCTCAGTAGTTGTGGGTCATGGGCTCTAGAGCGCAGGCTCAGTAGTTGTGGCCCACGGGCTTAGTTGCTCCTCGACATGTGGGATCTTCCCGGACCAGGGCTTGAACCTGTGTCCCCTGCATTGGCAGGAGGATTCTTAACCACTGTGCCACCAGGGAAGCCGGTATGGTTTTATTTTTCATTTAATATATGCCACATAAACCGTTATACATATATTATTATGCATGACTATAAAAGTACGGATTCTATTTACAAATTGACCATAACATTTAAATTTCCAATCTAATTCTATTTATTAAAACCTTGATAGTGAAAAAAATACCATCACCAAAATGATGAAAAGCATTTTGTTTACTATCATTCTTAAAAGAAACTGAACTGAAAATATTCCCATTCCTTGCCCAACTTGTAACATGTGGGATTGATTTATGTATTATTAGGATAGGCAGCAGCTCTATTAATGTGATTTAAGGGACTCTAAGAAAGTTTCCCCTGAATAAATTAATTCCAGTTGGATCTTTCTAAATTTTCAGCATTAGTGCTTTTCCCTGTGGGCTTTTTATAAGAGATATATAGAGAGAGCTAACCATTACATTTCCTTGGAGAGGTAACACATTATCTAGCTAATGAATTAACAGAGAACAATTGGTTGCATTTACTAGCACAATGGATATTTGTACCGTAGATCGCTGGATTCTGAAGGGAACAGGAAAGTAAAAAAATGTGCATCATCAGCAACAGAAAGGAGGAAAGTCAGGAAACTAAAAGGCAGAATTTTTCATCTGGATTTTGGAGTTGAGGCAAGAAAGACCACATGAAGAGAAGTGAAACTGTGTGTAAGCATGTGTGTGTATACGCACACATACATGCGCACATATATATTTGTTTATAATACTTGCATATTGCGTGTACTATAATAAAATTGGATTTATTCTCCCAATATATTATAAACATTTATGATATTAATATTTACCTAAAACTTTGCAGTATCTGAGTACCATAAACAAGTACAATTTTCAAGTATTTAAAAGTTGTACACTATATTGTAATCTAAAAAATTAATCATGATTACAAGCAACTACAAAAACAAATTTTACCTTATAAAATTTCCTTGATTTGCTCTATTGTTTTCTTATATTTTTTAAATTTAAATTTAGTGAAGCTTTTCAGCTCTGGTCAAATGCACCTCCACATATTTATTCCACAGTTCATCTTTCAATTTCTGTTCAGAGGAAGTGGATAGCAATTAATCTTTTAGAGGCGTAGCACTTTTACTTACAGGAGAATTATGGCAAATTTAAAATTTTACAACCACCAGAAAATGCCTTATTTTGCTGAATGTGAAAGGGATTTTTCTTTTCATTGTACATTCTAGTACAGCTATTCTGAGAAAATAAAACAAACAAACAAAATAACATTTCTCCATACCATATTTTTCTACTTTTCCAATGAGCATTTATTATAACTTATTTTTTTCTATTTCATTTTTCTCTGATAGAACTAATAATTTTGAAGGATTAGTATTGAGGCTTGGTTTACTACCCTTCTCCATCTATACATTCTTTCTACAAGGTCTCATAAAGCGAATAGCCTTAAAGAGATCTCTATTAGTCATAGCTCCCAAATTTATATGCCTACTCTTCAATCCTCTCTTGAGCTCTAAACTTCTATCTCTGCCTAATTGAAATATCCATTTAGGTGCCAAAATTGAGGACTTCAGAAAGCTCTCTGTATTTTCCACACCTTCAACTCTGTTCTTCCAGTTTTCCCCATTATTGTAATTGGCACTATCTTTCAAAGTGCCAAAGAAAAACCTGATAATCATTTTTAACACCTCTCTTTCCTTTTCCTACAATCTAACTAATTAACAAATTCTGTTGGAAAGTTTTCACATGGCATTGTCTTATCATTTCCACTGTTCTTTCTTTAATCCAGACATCCATTGTATCCAGTGTATACTATCACCATGTCTTATTACCTGTTTATGTATGTTTCACCTTTTTGTATGCAGTGGCATGATGTCAGAAAAAAATGTTTAATTGGCTGTATAGATGAATGTCCAGCAGCAAGGATAATAATAATTGAGTCTAGAAGAATGGTAATCATGCCACGGTGAAGTATTTGCCTATATTTTTGCCTGCTTTAAATTAGAAGGCAAATAATGACTCTCAAACTAAGAAGAACTTGTAGCTTTGGGGTAAAGGGTAAAAAAACAGAATTTTAGCACCACTGGCAACTTCAGTCAGTTTATACAATATGGTGCAATAAAAAAGGGGGACTCTCAGAATAAGAGAATACCAGTTTGGAAATAGACATGGTAGGAAGGAAGTAGAGAAGCCTAGATACACAAGATTGAAAAAGGAGACCAATTCTTATCCCAATCAGTAAAAAATCAAGCTGAGAATGTCTTTGAGCCCTGTGACTAAGCCTTGTGACAGGATCCAAAAATCATGTGGCCATTATACACATTGATAACGTTAATGAATGGATTGATTTTTTTCCAGTAAATCCTATCAGTTAAGCACAATGCTTATGGAAAAGAAACAAAAGTTGTGGTGTTCCCAAATAAACACAACAGACGGGGTGAAAAATATTAAAGAGAGAGAGTGAATAGCCACACATACACTCATTGTGTCTCTTTTTAATAGAGCTGACTAAACATAGCTGACTAAATCCTTGAGTCAGATGTAATGTGAAAGAAACGATCTGGAACAAAGGACATTTGGGACCGTGGAGAGGACTCGTCCTAGCCCAAACCCCCTTGCCATTACTTCTCTAATACACACTGCCCACCTTTCAATTGCCAGCACCTCCTTTGAGGTCTGCACCAGCTGTGGAACCCACTCAGTCCCCATGTGAGTCAGGCCAGACATGGGACAATCAACATTCTCTGGGAAGGGCCCACAGGCAACAATATATAGTGGCTCATGCACAAATACTCCATCTTTACTGCTTCTCAGCGTAATAACTCTGAGAATCATGTTCTATACCATTTCACAGGTTTCCTCAGTGGGACTAACTCCAGTTTAACTTTCTCCAGTAGATAAACTTGTATTTGCTCCCTGCCTTACATATCTCACTTCTCATTCCCTGTTAGTGTTTCCTGAAAACACCTCTCTAATGAACTACTTCAATCTTTTTGTCAAGTTCTGATTCTGGGAAAATCTAGACCATGGTAATTGGTACAAGAAGTGGTCCTAGAGAGAAGAATGTCATGATGGGATTTTGGAATGATATGTCTTGCTGGCCAGATAGCAACAAGGGCCATATTGCTGCTAGTGAGTGATGTGGTAAGTTCTACAGCATTATACTTACTAAAACTCTCCCATGTGGTGAATTTAAGAGTAACGTGAGGCAAATCGGGTTGTGATTTACACAGATGGGAACGCACTGCCTCATGTAATGTGTAGCATTTGAGAAAACGGCAGCAGTGTTAATAACATAAACCTATTGATTTTTTATCAAAATCTCGAATTAAATGTGGAAAAAGATAGAGCAATATTGAGACTCTGGTGATGGTATCTTCCTCCACAAAATTTTTTATTTGTCTTTGATTCTGCCAGGAAGTTTAGGATAAAAGTCAAGTTAGGCTAAGGGTAGACCAAATACATCTGATGAGCAAGTGGTTTAATTCAGATTTGGGCTTCAGTCTTCATGCGAGCTTGTCTAGTTCTAATTTGCCTAGCTTGCCTGCCTTTCATTTGCAGTTGTTTACCAGGCACATTATTCTTGAGGAATCTTGAAATATAACTTTTGATTTCATAGCCCATGTGCCCCTGAAAGCTCTGTTCGTCTTCTCAGCCTTTCAGGGCATTTTGTAGATCGGAGAAATCCTCCAGGGGAAATAGAGATGGAATTTATCTTTCACGTTCTTTCTTTTGATGCTCTTGCTGCCTAGCATCTTCTGTGAGACAAATAACTTGGAAGCTCCCTGATGAGTTCAAAGAGAAATTTCGTATATTTTAAACAGGGTTTCCAGCTGTTCATGCTTGAATGGGTGATATGCTAAAAGCTACTCTTCTAGCAGAGAGAAGAAGTGTATATAAATATATATCTAAATATACAATTTCAAATAAATATCATCAATAAATATAGACTTAACATCTTACTAAAGAATGATATAATACATTTTATCTTTCCTCGGGAACTGAACAATTACTTGCATTAACTGTTTTCACATTAATTTACAATACTTTATAAATATCTGCTTAACTTAGTAATTCTTACGAGAAGTATATACCAGGATAATGTCTTAATAAGGTAAGCTCTTTAGTTATACTTCTTTAGTTCAAATCCAAGCCCTAAATTTTTCTAGCTCTGTTACCTAGAGCAAACGAATACATTTTCCATCCATTTTATCACATTCCTCATTTATAAAATGAGGATAATAAAAGTCCTATCAACTTGATGGCTCTTGAACAAGAATTAAATAACAACACAGGAACATTACTTAAAACAGTGCCTGACACATGGTAAAAACACATTAATTGCAAGCTGCTAGTAATTGTGTATGTATATTGTCTGCTATAAATACAAAATTTTTCTAAGTTGTAACATTTTTAAATATTATATTTATTTGATGAATATAAATACCTTTATCAATTCTCATTTTTGTAAGGTGAAATAATAACATATATTAATCAATTTTCTTTTTTAAATTAGGGCATTTCTGGTATTTTAAAAAACAGAATTATGAGTTATACATTAACTAATACACACAAAATTTTAAAACTCATTGAACTATTGAAGTGATGAATGTATATGATATTTATCAAATAGAATATATGATCTTTTTTAAAATAATGCCTTTTCTGGTGTCAATACCCATCAAACTATTGTAACAAATGTAAATCTAAACAATCAGGGATATCTGGTATTATACATCCTGCAGTTATGATACTGAGATTTATATTTTCATGTCACTTTGGTTTTGAGTGACTCCCTCCCCATTACTGCTGAAATATTTTCCCTGTAAAAAAAGAAAACTATTTCAATGAGATCAAATTTCCTAGAGTGCTACAAACTACACTGACAATATTTTTTATTTGCATGAATGTATGTTTAATGAATTTGCCTCTCTTTTTGACACAGCTTAAAACACAATTAAAAAAAATAACTTGGGCTTCATAAATGAGTCCGTCCTAAATGACCTAATTCTGTAACTGCCTATGGTGAATTTTCCCCATTTCCCTTATTAAAGTCACAGAACTAGGAAGATTCTGAGATTGTTCTTGTATCATGTCTTGTCACCGTAGACAAAATTCCAATCTCTTCTGAATTTACAAGCCTAGCAATTGTCCTTAAGAGTTTCTTATTTTCCTTGAGAAGCAAATTCTTAGATATACATTCTACTCTTAAAAGCATTTAAGAGGCAGGATGTTTCGTGCGAACTCATTGTTATAAATAATGAAATACAAAGTAAAAAATAACCAAAACATTTATATGCTATTCCTTTTTGGAACATGTTAATAATATCTTAAAACAGAAAATTAACAAAATTTACTTTTTAGCAACCTATGTTCATTATTTATATTGCCTATAAAAACAAATATGAAGAATTCCACAATGATAGTATATTTTTAGAAATAAAGTGTTCATAAATTCCTTTTTAATACTACTGATTAATATTTAGAATAAATGTCTGAATTTAAAAATTTTATCTTGATAATGTTGTTGCAAATTATTCCAATGGATTTGATTATATAATCACTGTGTATCTAGTCATACAATTTTTTTCCTACAGGAATCTCATAGGTCAATTTTAGAGAAAAGTTATGAAAAACACACTTAAATTCTCTGTTATCTCCATTATCTCTACACACCTTTGAAATTAATCAAAGATACATACATTTTACTGGTAATTTCTGATTATCTATGCTAGTGAATAGAAACATTAGTGGGAATCATACCTACTGAGGGGTAAGCTTTCACTGAAATTCTTTCACTGCTAAACAGCTTTCAGCTGATAGTCTAAGATATAGGAATAGGAAAAATAAAAAACAGCAGGATATTGATGGAATTATGAATATTAAATTATATAATGTTGAATTTTCATTTCCAGAAGAAACTTTTTCTTATTTCTAATCTGTACAAACTATTTGAAGAAACACTGCTTGGTCCTTTACAAAGGCCTATCATAATTAACTACTAGTGGGAGTGTAAATTCTGTATTTTTTTGAGGGCCAATTTTGAAATCTCTATTTTTTTAAATATTCAAATTTAATGTTTAGGTATTTAATATATAGGCATAATCAGAAATGCTCATAAAGATTTTTGTATAGTAATTTTGTAGGGTTAATGCATAACCTCTTGAAACTAATTGTTACAACAAATATTGCTCTATCCATAGGATGCACGTTAATTTTCGGGGGCTGCCGAAAGTTATCACAAACTGCATAGCTTAAAATAACAGAAATTTATTCTCTCACATGTCTGGAACCCAGAAAATCATGGCATTGGCAGGAATGTTTCCTCCCAATGGCTCTGAGAAAACCTGTTCCATGCCTCTCTCCTAGCTTCTGGTGGAAGCTGCAATCCACAGTGTTCCTTGGTTTATAGATGCATGGCTCCAATCTCAGCCTTGGTCTTCATAATGCCTCTTCTCCTGTGTGTCTTTGTGTCTTCTTTTCTTCCTTCTCCTAAGACATGTATCTTTGCATTTAAGGCCCATCCACCTAATTCGTGATGATCTCTTCTCAAGATTCTTAACTAAATTACATATGTAAAGACTCTTTTTCCAAATAATGTCACATTCACAGGACATATATTTGGGGGGCTATTATTCAGTCAACCACAGAATATAATATAATACAGGCTTTAAGCTTTTTGAGTAATATTTAATAATAAGTGGAAATGTTTACTGTAAAATATTCCACTAAAAACAGATATAGACTATAAATACAGTTTTTTTACATACTTATGTGTGTGCGTAATATGTTATTCAGTACCTTATATATATAAATTATTGGAAGGCAATACAAAGAAATTATACTAACATAATATGTTATAATGGGTGATCTTAAGGTGGTGGGGATTATAGGTATATTTTTTCATTTGTGTCTCCCAAATGTTCTCAAATGACTGTAACTTACTTTTATAATAATATGTTATACGTTAATAAACTGATGTATATTTTCAGGATCATTCACTCTACTCATTTTATTAATTTTCTTAATTTCAAAAATAAAGCCAACACAGGTAGCATAATATGCTTAATTTTGGTCACAAGCACAGTCACAGTCACAAGAAAAGACTAGAAACAGTTTTCATTTTCCTTGTGACCACTCTGTGAAATATATTCTTCCCTACAACCTCATTCTCTTTAAAAGTATCGTAATTTTTTTAGGTCCTGTTTGAAAATTAGAGACCTTGTGGCTATTTGTAATCCATTTGTTAGTTCAATAAAAATACTGTATAGGGAGAGTCCAGTATTACACACATTAAAGCTACTTTTTGGATTTTGGATGATACTTGTAAATCTGACTATTTTTCTGAATGAAGCATTTGCATATGAAGTTCATCTTTACTTGAATGATTTATATGGTTTTATTGCTCTACAAACCTCTCTGAAAATCAGCCAGGAGTAGAAGATGTAGGCTCAAGTCCAGTCCTTATGGAATATAGGAGATATGATCTTGGGTAACTCATTTCTTCATTAATAAAACAAGAATAATATTTGTTGAAGTTTTTAGGGATCAATATGTAACATTACTTCATTCTTTCCTAGTTTAAATTCAATAAAGAAATATGAGAGGAGGCAAATGTTGATGAAATGTAATTCATAATAGTGATAAATCTAATTGAATAAAATGGCTTTAGAAACTGTCAAATGGATGTGCTAGCAATTTCTCCTGAATTAAAAGTCAACTCCATCACATCACAGTTCTCCCTAATGCAAAGCCTGATCCAACAAGTTTACGTTGGCAGCCATAAAAGAAAGAAGCTGCAAAGTACGTGCCTAGAGAATGGAGTCTTTCTCCCAGTTGGTCTCCTGTATCCAATAAGCCATTCCTTTTCCTCTAGGGAGGTCAGTGATGGAGTATGCAGAAGCGGGAAGGATAACTCCCACGCTTTCCTTTATTTCTCTTCCTTTACTTCCTTCCCATTGAAATGTAAAACATGAGCCCTAAGCATTCTCCCTCACATAGGAGTTGCCATTCCTTCCTCTTAGGTAATGCGAGGATTCAATGAGATGTTAGTTTTGGCCTTCTCACCGTTCATCGCCTCTGGCACAGAATCTGCAACAGGAATCTACCAAAAATGTGTTCCTAAAATAGACATTACCCTGCAGTAATTTTATGGTTTTGCTCACATTATTCTCCCATTACTCCACTTTGGTATTGTTCTTCTCTTTTTCTTACAGCTTCCTCAAGTTTCTCTACATCACACAAATAAACAATTCTTTCCTTTTATTTTCAGAAAATTCCCTTACACCTTTGTAGTAACATGCAGCCAATTAATATTTGAATTCTAAGTGATGAGCATTTATTCTGCTTGGGCAGCACCCACTGGTTGTTAAATATTTTAAATATTTCTCCTATTTATTTCATTACATTATGATAGTTTAATGGTTATGCAATGGTTAATTAGCTCAATGAGGAGTGCCTTAAAGCCTGGGCTTTCACTTACTCATTTTTATGTTGTATTTGTGTGTGTGTGTTAATGTTTATTACTATGCATACTTTGCATGTGTTACATAATGTAAACTACAAAGTGATATATAATTTTAAGGCATTTAAATTCACTTGAAATTAAACGTTACTGATTATTTCAAAGACAAAGAATTCCAAATGATACATAGGGGGTTTAAAACATTCTCAGACCTGGGCTTATGGAGTATGCCTGTTGTATTTTTTATACACTTTCCACAGATTGTTTTTAAATTGATGAAAAAATATAAATAGACTTAGGCTAATGAGGTCCAATGGAAGAAGCAGAACACATTACTGATCTCTTGCTCCCTCCCCCGTCTAACTGCTTCTCCTAACAAATACTGGGAGACCCACTGCAATAGGTAAGCGGATAGAGTTTGCTTCTTTTTGTTTCCCCATCTCAACCCACATGGGGAGGTTTTTGCTTAGTGCTTTTTAACGCCTTCTGAACTTATTTCTCTTTATATCTCTTTATATTATGGATTCAGTCTCTATTTTGCCCTTTATCTCTTTCCTAGACCCCTCTCTACTATGTTCTCTGTGAGATGAAATTCTCCCTTCTAAATATCATAAGTTTTTATCAATTTTACTGCCAATGTTAATCTTCAAGAACCTTTATACAGAAAAACAATCTTGCTTTCAGAAATCTTGAGCAAGAAAGGTAGCAATGAGTACCAGGAAAGAGATAAATGGAGGAATAGGTAGTATCTAAAGGTTTTTGTACAGCTAGGATTTTATATAAGCTAGTTGTTTTGCCTAAAGAGCCATATCATATAGCATTCCTCAAGAGGTGACCCACTGGCCACATGCATCAGAATTACCTGGGATGATTGTGAAGCATGCGGATTCCTGGACCCCATTGCAAAACAGAATCTTTGGGACTGGATCCTGGGAATCTGCATTTTTTAAAATGCCCTGCTTTATATTTTTGCTTTAAAGCCACCAATAGACAGGTACTTTACCCATCTCTTTATCAAGATTTCTCAAAGTTTAGTCCATCAGGCCATATTGAAATCAACTCTTTGTCATTTATTAATTGGATGAATTCTATATTCTGTTGAAGATGCTGGCTTTCCATTTAATCTTAGTATGACTTGTTTTTGACAGTGATGAAACTGTTAAAGTCTAAAAATGATTAATAAGACATTTTCAAAATTAGACGCTTAAGATGCTGGATACAGATCTCATTCTGTAATCCATTAGCTCTGTCTGGAACTGGACACTCCCTGAGCCTTCCAAAGGGATTTCCATTCCTGGGTCTATCAACACTTTGTTATAAATGTGTTGTGCTTAGGTAGGAGATTTCTGAGAAGGCTTTCAACATTATTATGCTAATGTACATCTTGGCCTACACAGAGGGATTCTATCATTCTGTCCCCAGTTGTCTTCTTTAGATCTTTCAAGTAATAACATTTACAATTGCTAGAACAAATGGCACTCACTGTGATTCAGGAGTCCTGTGCCCATCTTTCAACATGATTATGTTACTGGGTTGGCTGCGTTGTGTCAAATAGCTTCAACTGAGGAGGACAAGAGAAGACCTGGACCAGCAATCTTGGTCCTGTGATAGCAAGCAAAGAATTGCAGACTACCACTTCGGCCTTAAGCACAAAGCAAAGCTTATTTAAAGCATAGTTACACTCTCAGAGAGAGGGAGAGAGCGCGGGCTGTTTCTGAGAAGTGAAACCAGCATTCTTGTACAGGCTTAAGGGTGTTTTTAAGGAACATTCTGCGGGGAGGCGGGGTGAATGACAGGGAATCATTATTGGATTGACAGTCCCAAGCTCTGTAACAAGTTCACTGTTGTGATTGCTCTAAGAAACGTCCACCAGGGCAGGGGAACCACATGTAGATTTTATTATAATGATGGTATAATGAGTTTGGGTTTACTATAGGTTATATGCCTGTCTGCTCTGGGCATGCGCAGCCCGGAGAACTTCTCTCATGTTACTGTGCCCCCTCTTTATCAGGATGTTTGCCCAACACATGACCATAGTTTCGCCCATTCTGGGTGGGGTCAAGGGAGGGTCCCCAGATGGTTGGGGTGTGACTCGATTACTCCCTCTTGTCTTTTCGCCTCGGTCACCTCCTTGCTGCTATGTCAGCATCCCCAGATGATTGGGGTGTGACTTGATTATTCCTCTTTTGTCTTTTCACCTCTGTCACCTTCTTGCTGCTATGTCTGACTAACTTCCTAACAATTACAAATAGTACGTTATTTGGAAACTTAATTTGTCTTTAATCCAGTTTTAATGTCATCCATCATATGAAGACTTGATGCAGACAATACTTTTAGCCCTGTAACTCTAGTATAAAAAGTTTCCTTCAATATATAGAAGGGTTCCTATTGGATATAACTGTATTAAAAAAATGGCAACCCAAGAATTTGACTATATACTATAATAAAGTGTTAAATATGTCTTAAAATTATTCACATTTGTTTCTAAAAACAATAATCTAAAGTATGTGTAATTTTTTAAATGAATGGCTTATGTGTCTATATATATCTATGTCATGTAAAGTTAGGAAGCAATAATAAGCATACTAAAATTGACACTTCATTTAAAACAAAAACACTGTATTAAAATGGTCAATGGGATATAATTAAATTATATTGGATACAGTTACTTATATAAAAAGAACACAAAAATCATTGCTAAATATTATGTTCTCTTTGCCAGTGTTTATCTATTCTGGAACACATTGCATAATGAAATTATAAATTATTATAGAAAAAAGTTGCCATTTATCTCTCTCAACAGTTCTTCTTTTAATGCTGTTTTTCTTTGTGAGAACATTGCTGTTAATCTTCTTCACTAGCATTTGGATGGTGCTTCTCACAAAAGTCCTTCTGGAAGGAAAAGGCTTTAATGCATTATTGGTCCTTGTGTAACAATGGTGACTGCTCTTGAATAAAAAGTTAATTTGGGATCATCCTAAAGATGTTTTCTTTTTTTTTTTTTTCTTTTTTGGAATTCCCGCTACTGCCCTGAACACAATAGACTGTATTTTATGGTCACTTTAATCTACAAATAGTATAGGCCACTTCCTGGAAATGATGTTTTCATTTTATGATTTGTGGGTGATAAAACATTAAGTTTTTTAAAAAAATATATATCATCTTCATGTTTCTTTCCTTTATCTGTTGAGTAAATATCAACTTTCAAGACGATTGGCTATATTTAAACCTATGAATTTGGTTGACATCTGAATTTGATTTATTAAGTGATACATTGACTGTTTTACTTTTTTTTTAAGACAAATTTCCAAATTCTCTTGCTTTTTCAGTCATGGCAACAGTGAATTCTTAACCTGAAAATTGTCCTTAAAATGAAATAATGTTTACATTAAAAAACTCTTAATTATCTAATAAATATAGCTGCATTATATGTCTGCCTCATATATTACAAATTTGGACTTTTATATAAAGAGATTTTTGTGCATAATCATAATATAAATAACACTGAAAAGAATATTTACAGGTAGAGACCACTCAAACTATCTTTGGGAATTACTGGTATTATAGAAAACACATTTAATATTATAACAATAAAATATAATACATAAAGTATCTGACCCCAGTTCCATAACTCTTAGGCAATAGAACATTTCTTAGAAGTTGGATGAAATAGGTGTGCATATTGTGGACAAAAAAATGTTGCCTGCCATATCAGTAAACAAAGGATGTTTCAGTCCTTAAGCCATCAGCCACTGCAACCACCTTCAACGGTGCACCCTGAGGGGAATGAAGGATGGAAATAAACAGGATACTGGCCCCAGGTAGCTGAGGTGCATATCAAAGGAATGAGTTTTTTAAGCCCAGACTCTTGCATCTTCCCATACATCGAAAAGCACAAAATTCATTAATTTGAGATGTTTGTTTTTCTTTGATTAACAGTAATCTTTTGATGTTCCAGCTACTTGGGGTTTTGTTTTGCAAAAACTCCTATATTTCCTGGCTTCTCCCTTACCTCTTGGAACAGGTCCGTCAGAGCTGTCTGAGAGGCTGCCTCCCCAATTTAAGTCCTCAGCAAGTCTGCCAAATGAAACATACTTCTCAACGTTCAGATTGTGCATTTTTTCAGTTGACAATATAATAAGCAGTTAAGTATAAAAAGTAAGATTGTTGGATTAATGAAAGACAAGGTTTTTTGTTTTAATTTGGACCATATAATATGCTTACTTTGACAGTATATATATATATATATATATTCATTTTAACCTCTCCACAACAATTCCAGCCAACTGTCCATCAGTTTTTCTGTTATAACAGATGGCTTTAAATAGTTCATTGAATATCTATGTTGCTGTCCCTAAAAGTACTTAAAGCATGCTTATTTTTCACACCTACAGTCATTAATGAGATTTTACCTTTTTTCAATTCCAAGTTTTTTAACGCCTCTGGGTACCTGCATTACCACAAATCCAAATGATAGAAAATAAGTGATTTACTGAGTATGAAACTAAATATATTTACTTCACTTAAAATGATGCAGATTTAGAATGATGAGATAAAACATTTGCTATAGCAGTGAAATCATGTAGGAGACAAATATGAAATTAATATGACATGTGACCCATAGTCCCTGCAGAAGCTACCTAAGGAAGTAGCAGTGATGGTACACCAGGATTCTGGGTGACAACTGCAGATAATAGCCTCTAGGTACTTTTCAGGAGAGCTGATGCAGTCATAAAACCTTTTGTTACCAAATGCAAGTTCCTGTGCCCGTTCATCGCACAGTGAAGCCAAACAAACCAAAACGTTGGGGTTTCGAGCAGAGAAAGTTTTTATTGCAGGGCCAAGCAAGGACAACGGGTGGCTTGTGCTCAAAAACTGCAAACTCTCCGAAGGGTTTCAGCAAAGCATTTTTAAAGGCAAGCTGAGGGAGCGGCATCCTAAGGTTTGTGATCAGCTCATGCACAATTCTCTGGTTGGTTACTGGTGATCAATCCTTAGGTGCCAGAAGGTCTGGGAGCTACCTGCTCATGGTCATCAAGTAGTTAAATTTCTTCCATTTGGTGGTGGTTTTAGCATCTGAACAACTAAGGAAATATGCATCAAATACTATTATCTAAGCACTTCAGAGAGGGCCTAAAGCAGAGCATATGGGGGAGGAGTGGCCCCACAGGGTCCTGCTCAGTTATAGTTTCACAAGATAACCCTTCAGATCCTAAGTTGATCATGATACTGGATGGTCAGAACGCATGTTAGATCAAGATGAGAACAAGTGCTTAGAAGGAATGACCCCAGTATATCAAACTGCAAGTTCAGAAATGGGCCTTGAAAGTCTCCTCCACATACAGAGATTGCAGTTGAGAAGAGGCAGCTGATGACCCAGATTTTCCAAATGGGAGATGAGAAAATTGAGTGTGGCACAGACCAGAAAAAGTGATTGCAGTCTGCACCTGCAGGCCTGCCTGTACAAATGACACCCTGCAAAGCCCTTCCCAGTTCTAAATTTGTTGATTCATGTTTATGTATTCATCCAAGTCATAAATATGATGAGATGCACTGAATCAGATTGTCCGTATGAGGCAGGAGATAATGGGCCCCGGGCTGAGTAGCTGGAGTTTGTCCCCTGTGGACAGATACTCCAAAATAGCAGGAGCAAGAGAAGAGCTGAGCCCTGCCCAGATAAAAGATAGAAACCGCATATTTCTCATTCTCGAGGTCAAGGAGACCTTCCCTACTATATATGCACAGAAAGGCTCCTGGGAGGTCAAAAAAGGAGTGACGTCATCATACCCATAGGCCTCTTCACTAGAACCCACCTTGGCTAAGAGATGCACTCGTACACATGGGAGGACCCTGAGATAAACCAAATACGGACTCAGAATCAGGCAAAGCAAGATAATTGGCCAAAGGAAACCTGGAAGAAATGCCCCATGGAAGTGATTCAAACTACCACGAGCGCTCAACTCTCTCTCTCTCTGAGCTCGCCCATATCTGCCTATTTACACGTACTCTTTTTTCCTCCTAATAAACACTTGTTCCACTACTTTCCGTCTCTCTGTGGAAACTCATCTCTACACAGCTGACGGGCCAGGGCTTTGTCACTGGCCACTGGTCCCTGGTGGTCTAGTGGCTAAGATTCAGCGCTCTCACTGCTGGGACCTGGCTTCAGTATTTGGCCGCAGCCTGCTTTCAATATTTTGGTTTTGTCCAAAACCCTGCTTCAAGCCTCTGCAGGACGAGGCCACCTGGGATCACCTACACTATCAAGAAGAATCCCAATAATGTCTTTTAAAAAGCAGCTAATCAAATTTCAATATATGTGTATCAAATCAACACCTGGTAAACCTTAAACTTACACAATTACACAATGTTATATATGTCAATTATATCACAATAAAAGCAGGAAAAAAAGCAGCTATAACATCAGCACCACATTCTAATAAGTCACCTCTGCCATTTCTTGTCTGATCATAAAAAGTGAAATATTCTTTTTATCATCTAAACACTTCAGATTTAACAGTTTACAAAACCAGGCTTTTCATTTTACCATCTGGGAATTACTATACTACCACAACATGCCTCAAAATCGATTCAGCCTCAAACCAGCATAAAACCCAGGCCTACCAAAATATCTTGCATATTTGAAGCATTTTTGTCTTCAGATAAAAGCTATTCTGTAGCTCTTTTCCAATTATTGAACCTTGAGATATATTATTTTATTACAAAAATATTTATTTTCTCTCTGATATGCCTAATTTTTCAAATGGCTGAGTTTATTAAGTGGTCTTAACATGAGTTGTTGTTGCTATTTTGTTACTATGAAAGAAAATCAGTATAAGAAACATCAAATCTTTTTGTATTTTGAGGCAAAAAAAAAAAAAAAAAAACAAAGGAAATAAGAACCATGCAATTTTATCCCTCGGTTTTAACAATATTTGCATCCTTATAATTAAGTCAGCGTTACTTCTTTTTTTTTTTTTTTCTACCTTTGCCATAAATCTATGTGCAAATCTGGGAAGGTTTATTTAGGATGGCAAAGCGAACCTCCAGTTCCCTATGTATTCATCAGAGGTGAATCACAGCATGTAATATACCTTCTTTTTTCTCCAAGCACCAGAAAATACTACTTAATTACACCACAGCCTCTCCTGAGCCCTGCTGTCACTCTAATGATTATGGTTTTTCTCACTATTCTTGCTTTTCTTTGGTTAGATTAGTTGCTTTCTGGGAGGATATATTGAGAACTTTGAATCCTCTCACCGCCCCATGAATAAGAATGTCTGTATTTCAATAATTAAATACTTTTGGAGAGAATGCAGACAAACCCACCTTTTAACCTGTTCCCCTTTATGCAGACAATGGTCTTTATTAATAACCAAGAGCATAAGGAATACAAAATACAATCAAAGACACAGGCTCCACATAAAAGTAGCTCAACTTCTAACTGGGCTAGAAGACTAATAAACCTGTAAAGATATTTTAAAATATGAAGCAATAATTGGTCAAAGTAAAAACATGGATCAAAAATAATCCCCCCTAAGGTTTCAGAAAATGTTTGTAAGCTGGGTTAGAACTGGAAGAAACTGAGTATTGAGGAAACATTAGTTATCTTGTATATTGTGAAAAGGAAAATTGAAGTAATTATGATTTGTTCTATGACATCTATAGACATAAAAAGGACCTCAATTGTGTAATAATTCAATAAAACCACTTTACACAACACACTAAGATTTTTTTTTTTAATTTTAATAATTTGAAGGGTCAGAGAAGTGCCTCAAAAATAACAAAGATTACAAACAGTGGGATCACACCATTGGCTACCAATTACTCTACAGTAGCAGTGGCTTGTCTTGATGTGACACAGCATGAATTTTTTTCCCAGTAGATAATAAAGGTGAATTTTTTCCTGCCTTTTGTTGGTGGTTATACACAGTATTAACTCAGGATCCTAGTCGTGGAACTGAAACATACTTTCATTGTTTCTAACCTTGATTTCTCTGTGAGGTATTTCCTTTTTATTTTATTTCAAAGATATTTAAACCCTTAAACTAAAAATCTAGATTGCTTTTTTCTAATTACTATGACTCAAGTCAAATTAATATCGATAGTAATTGAAAGTGTTTCTTTACCTGAATATAATTACATTTATTTTTATTAACCATTAAAAAAACTTGGTTGCTAGAATTAGCTAATTATAAAATGATAGAAAAACAACTATTATACAGATTTGTGGAGTATATTTGAGGAAACTCAAGTAACATTCTCAATTATATTAAATATAATGATTCTTATATTGTTTTTGTTCAGGAAAATAAAATTTAATGTTGGACATAAATTAGTAGCAAACCTTTAGATTAACAATCTAAATTGAGAATTTAGCCATTCATGTTAATGTTATTTCTATTTAGATAAGGAAAAATAGGTTTGTCATAAAATAATAATAATAAACAATGAGGAAATTTGTGTTATCTATGTCAGTGGTCTCAAATTTTATCACTGGATCAGAATCACCTGAAGGTCTTCTTTGAAAAAAATTGTTAGACCCCATTCTCAGAGTTTCAGATTCAGCATGTCTAAGCTGGTGCCCAAGAATTTGTACCTCTAACAAGTTCCCAGGTGATGTTAGTACCATCCACATTTTGAAAACAATTGGGGATGGACTATTAAAAAACATTATTTGCAAATAATAAACAAAGCAAAACAGACCAGTGACAATGATAACAAACAATATAAAATGCTATTCCTTGCTCTATTTTTCTACCTTTGCAACAGCAATTCTAAACAATGTCAGTGTTAAATTAACTCTTCCAATGGAGGTACATATCTCCCTCCCACTCTCTTTGAGAGAGAGAAAGAGAAAGGAGAGGAGAGAAGAGGACAGGACAGGATAGGATGAGAGAGTAGGCAAAGGTAGATAGATACACATATTCATCTTTGTAGATGAATAAATAGCAGGGACATAGGCTTGCTGGCCATACATACTACCATTTCCAACAGTTTTCTGAGATATCTATATCTATTCTATATATCTATATCTGTATCTGTATCTATATCTGTATCTGTATCTGTATGTCTATGTCTATGTCTATGTCTATATATATATATATCTAGCTATAGCCAACTTGGCAACTCTCTTTACACCCTATATATGAGTTAGAACAATATTCCCAAGTGTAGAATAGACTGTTTTTAAAACCTAATGTGTCCCACAAGTCATTGTACTTTCTTTTATATGGTGAAAGTGTGAGAAACAATGATTCATTCTTTACATTGGTCTGCATGGTCCAGACAGTTGGGTTTCTATTCATGTGGAAGTACTGAAATTTATAAAGGCTTTTGTAGCACATTTGTCCTACAAAGGCCTCCAATGCACTTGCCATTTTTTCCCTCATCCCACCTTATTTACATACAGTCATCAATATAGTGGATCACTTTGAAATCTTGTGGGATGTACAGACAGAACAGTTATCTTTAGACAGAGAAGAGAGTTAGCATAGCCCTGGTGCAAGACTGTATATACACACTGTTTTCCATCCTGTATAAATCTGAACCGTTTCTGATCCTCCTTTCTGATAGGGATGAAAAAGATTGCACACAACAGGTAAATGGTCACACACCATGTATCTGAGGTTGGGATAATATTCTGTAGTGAAGATACCACATGTTTAGCATAGCACCTGCAATTAGGGGCACTATTTATTTGCAGGGTATATTTTGTTTTTTTGTTTTTAGGACACTTTTTTTTTTTTAATTTTAAAAAAATTTTTATTGGAGTATAGTTGATTTACAATGTTTTGTTAGTTTCAGGTGTACAGCAAAGTGAATCAGTTATACAGTTATACATATATATACACATATATGTATATATACATATATGCATATGCATATATATATATATATATCTGCCTTCTTTTTCAGATTCTTTCCCCGTATAAGTTATTACAGAATATTGAGTAGTTTTTTTTTTTTTTTTTTTGGTTTTAGGACACTGTTTTTTTATTGGAGTATAGTTGATTTACAATGCAGGACACTATTTGAATCTTTGGTAGTCTACTGTGACTCCTTTGGATCTGTATGGCTTTGAAGTGGCATATCTGATAAGTTAAATCAAACTATATCAAAGATCACCACATTTGAGCGAGACCTTCAAGATGGCAGAGGAGTAAGATGTGGAGATCACCTTCCTCCCCACAAATACATCAAAAATATCTCTACATGTGGAACAACTCCTACAGAACCCCTACTGAATGCTGACAGAAGACCTCAGACTTCCCAACAGGCAAGAAACTCCCCACGTACCTGGGTAGGGCAAAAGAAAAAAGAAAAAAAAGAGACATAAGAATAGGGATGGGACCTGCACCTATGGGAGGGAGCTGTGAAGGAGGAAAGGTCTCCACACACTAGGAAGCCCCTTCACTGGTGCAGACGGGGAGTGGGTGGGGGGGAAGCTTCAGAGCCATGGAGGAGAGCGCAGCAAGAGGGGTGCGGAGGGCAAAGCAGAGAGATTCCCGCACAGAGGATTGGTGCTGACCAGCACTCAACAGCCTGAGAGGCTTGTCTGCTAACCCACTGGGGCGGGTGGGGGCTGGGAGCTGAGGCTCAGGCTTTGGAGGTCCGACCGCAGGGAGAGGACTGGGGTTGGCTGCGTGAACACAGCCTGAAGGGGGCTAGTGCGCCACAGCTAGCCAGGAGGGAGACCGGGAAAAAGTCTAGACCTGCCTAAGAGGCAAGAGACCATTGTTTCAGGGTGCGTGAGGAGAGGGGATTCCTTCCCCATGTGCCCACAGAAGGGGGAGCACCACCTAAGCAAGCTACAGAGATGGGCACAACCCATGGCTATCAGCTCGGACCACAGAGATGGGCATGAAATGCTAACACTGCTGCTGCTGCCACCAAGAATCCTGTGTGCAAGCACAGGTCACTACCCACACACCCCCGGGAGCCTGTGCAGCATGCCACTGCCAGGGTCCCAAGATCCAGGGACAACTTCCCTGGGAGAACACACGGCGCGCCTCAGGCTGTTGCAACCTCATGCCAGACTGTGCCACCGCAGGCTTGCCCTGCATTCCAATTATGACTACTGTACCCCTCCCTCTCCGCAGCCTGAGTGAGCAAGAGCTCCCTAATCAGCTGCTGCTTTAACTCACTTCTGTCTGGGCGGGCAACAGATGGCTGAGGGCAACCTACACGCAGAGTTGGGGCCAAAACCAAAGCTGAACCCCAGGAGCTGTGCGAACAAAGAGGAGAAAGGGAAATTTCTCCACACAGCCTCAGGAACAGTGGATTAAATCCCCACAGACAACTTGATGTACCCTGCATCTGTGGAATAACTGAACAGACAATCATCATCCTAAAACTGAGGCAGTAGACTTTGGGAGCAACTGTAGACTTGGGGTTTGTTATCTGCACCTGATTTGTTTCTGATTTTTAGGTTTATATTAGTTTAGTTTTTAGCGCTTGTTATCATTGGTGGATTTGTTTATTGGTTTGGTTGCTCTCTTCTTTTTTAAAATTATTATTGTTTTTATTTTAATAATTTTTTAAAATATATTAATTTAATTTAATTTAATTTATTTATTTAATTTTCTTTCCTGTTTTCTCCCTTTTCTTCTGAGCTGTGTGGCTGACAGAGTCTTAGTGCTCTGGCTGGTGTCAGGACTGAACCTCTGAGGTGGGAGAGCTGAGTTCAGGACATTAGACCACCAGAAACCTCCAGGCCCCATGTAATATCAATCGGCAAGCACTCTCCCAGAGATCGCAGTCTCAATACTAAGACCCAGCTCCACCCAACGGCCAGCAAGCTCCAGTACTGGACACCCCATGCCAAACAACTAGCGAGACAGGAACACAAGCCTACCCGTTAGTAGAGAGGCTGCCTAAAATCATACTATGTCACAGACACCCCAAAACACACCACCGGATGTGGCACTGCCCACCAGAAAGACAAGATGCAGCCTCATCCACGAGAACACAAGCACCAGTCCCCTCCACCAGGAAGCCTGCACAAACCACTGAACCAACCTCACCCACTGGGGGAAGACACCAAAAACAATGGGAACGATGAACCTGCAGCCTGAGAAAAGGAGAACCCAAACACAGTAAGTTAAGCAAAATGAGAAGACAGAGAAATACGCTGCAGATGAAGGAGCACGGTAAAAACCCACCAGACCAAACAAATGAAGAGGAAATAGGCAGTCTACCTGAAAAAGAATTCAGAGTAATGATAGTAAAGATGATCCAAAATCTTGGAAATAGAATGGAGAAAATACAAGAAATGTTTAACAAGACTTAGAAGAACGAAAGAGCAAACAAACAATGATGAACAACACAGTAAATGAAATTAAAAATTCTCTAGAAGGAATCAATAGCAGAATAATTGAGGCAGAAGAACGGAGAAGTGACCTGGAAGATAAAATAGTGGAAAAAACTACTGCACAGCAGAATAAAGACAAAAGAATGGAAAGAATTGAGGACAGTCTCAGAGACCACTGGGTCAACATTAAATGCTCCAACATTCGAATTATAAGGGTCTCAGAAGAAGAAGAGAAAAAGAAAGGGTCTGAGAAAATATTTGAAGAGATTATAGTTGAAAACTTCACTAACATAGGAAAGGAAATACTCAATCGAGTCCAGGAAGTGCAAAGAGTCCCATACAGGATAAATCCAAGGAGAAACACAAAAAGACATATTAATCAAACTATCAAAAATTAAATGCAAAGAAAAAAATATTAAAAGCAGCAAGGGAAATGCAACAAATAACCTACAAGGGAATCCCCATAAAGTTAACAGCTAATCTTTCAGCAGAAACTCTGCAAGCCATAAGGGAGTGGCAGGACATATTTAAAGTGATAGGGGGGAAAACCTACAACCAAGATTACTCTACCCAGCAAGGATCTCATTCAGATTCAGTGGAGAAAATAAAACCTGTACAGACAAGCAAAAGCTAAGAGAATTCAGCACCACCAAACCAGCTTTACAACAAATGCTAAAGGAACTTCTCTAGGCAGGAAACACAAGAGAAGGAAATGATCTACAAAAACAAACCCAAAACAATTAAGAAAATGGTAATAGAAGCATACATATCGATAATTACCTTAAATGTAAATGGATTAAATGCTCCAACCAAAAGCCATAGACTGGCTGAAAGGATACAACAACAAGACCCATATATATGTTGTCTACAAGAGACCCACTTCAGACCTACAGACACATACAGACTGAAAGTGAGGGGATGGAAAAAGATATTCCATGCAAATGGAAATCAAAAGAAAGCTGGAGTAGCAATTCTCATATCAGACAAAACAGACTTTAACATAAAGACGATTACAAGAGACAAAGAAGGACAATACATAATGATCAACGGAGCAATCCAAGAAGAAGACATAACAGTGGTATATATTTATGCACCCAACATAGGAGCACCTCAATACATAAGGCAAATGCTAACAGCCATAAAAGGGGAAATCAACAGTAATACAATAATAGTAGGGATTGGAACACCCCACTTTCACCAATGGACAGATCATCCAAAATGAAAATAAATAAGGAAACACAAGCTTTAAATGACACATTGGACAAGATACATTTAACTGATATTTATAGGACATTCCATCCAAAAACAACAGAATACACTTTCTTCTCAAGTGCTCATGGAACGTTCTACAGGATAGGTCATATCCTGGGTCACAAGTCAAGCCATGGTAAATTTAAGGAAATTGAAATCATATTGTACCCTTTCCAACCACAATGCTATGAGCCTAGATAACAATTACAGGAAAAAAACTGTAGAAAATACAAATACATGGAGGGTAAAAAATACACTACTAAATAACCAGGAGATCACTGAAGAAATCAATGAGGAAATCAAAAAATACCTAGAAACAAATGACAATGAAAACATGACAACCCAAAACCTAAGGGATGCAGCAAAAGCAGTTCTAAGAGGGAAGTTTATAGCAATACAATTCTACCTCAAGAAACAAGAAAAATCTCAAATAAATAACCTAAACTTACACCTAAATCAATTAGAGAAAGAAGAACAAAAAAACCCCAAAGTTAGCAGAAGGAAAGAATCATAAAGATCAGAAATAAGTGAAAAAGAAATGAAAGAAACCATAGAAAAGATCTATAAAACTAAAAGCTGGCTCTTTGAGAAGATAAACAAAATTGATAAGCCATTAGTCAGACTCATCAAGAAAAAAAGGGAGAAGACTCAAATCAACAGAATTAGAAATAAAAAAGGAGAAGAAACAACTGACTGCAGAAATACAAAGGATCATGAGAGATTACTACAAGCAACTATATGCCAATAAAATGGACAACCTGGAAGAAATGGACAAATTCTTAGAAAAGCACAACCTTCTAAGACTGAACCAGGATGAAACAGAAAACATAAATAGACCAATCACAAGCACTGAAATTGAAACTGTGATTAAAAATATTCCAACAAACAAAAGCCCAGGACCAGAGGGCTTCACAGGTGAATTCTATCATACATTTAGAGAAGAAATAACACCTATCCTTCTCAAACTCTTCCAAAATATACCAGAGGGAGGAACACTCCCAATCGCATTCTACGAGGCCACCATCACCCTGATACCAAAACCAGACAAAGATGTCACAAAGAAAGAAAACTACAGGCCAATATCACTGATGAACATAGATGCAAAAATCCTCAACAAAATACTAGCAAACAGAACCCAACAGCACATTAAAAGGATCATACACCATGATCAAGTGGGATTTATCCCAGGAATGCAAGAATTCTTCAATATATGCAAATCAATCAATGTGATACACCATATTAGCAAATGGAAGGATAAAAACCATATGATCATCTGAATAGATGCAGAAAAGCTTTTGCCAAAATTCAACACCCATTTATGATAAAAACTCTCAAGAAAGTAGGCATAAAGGGAACCTACCTCAACATAATAAAGGACACATATGACAAGCCCAGAGCCAATATCATTCTCAATGGTGAAAAATTGAAACCATTTCCACTAAGATCAGGAACAAGACAAGGTTGCCCACTCTCACCACTATTATTCAACATTGCTTTGGAAGTTTTAGCCACAGCAAACAGAGAAGAAAAAGAAATAAAAGGAATCCTAATTGGAAAAGAAGAAGTAAAGCTGTTACTGTTTGCAGATGACATGATACTATACACAGAGAATCTTAAAGATGCTACCAGAAAACTACTAAAGCTAATCAATGAATTTAAATTGATTAATTTAAATTACTTGAATTTAAAGTAGCAGGATACAAAATTAATGCAGAGAAATCTCTTGCATTCCTATACAGCAACGCCAAAAAATCTGAAAAAGAAATTAAGGAAATGCTCCCATTTACCACTGCAACAAAAAGAATAAAATACCTAGGAATAAACCTACCTAAGAAGACAAAAGACCTGTAGGCAGAAAACTGTAAAACACTGATGAAAGAAATTAAAGATGATATAAACAGATGGAGAGATATACCACGTTCTTGGATTGGAAGAATCAACATTGTGAAAATGACTATACTACCCAAAGCAATTACAGATTCAATGCAGTCCCTGTCAAACTACTAATGGCATTTTAGACAGAACTAGAACAAAAAATTTCACAATTTGTAGGGAAACACAAAAGACCCCAAATTACCAAAGCAATCTTGAGAAAGAAAAACGGAGCTGGAGGAATCAGGCTCCCTGACTTCAGACTATACTACAAGCCACATTAATCAAGACAGTATGGTACTGGCACAAAAACAAAATATAGATCAATGGAAGAAGATAGAAAGCCCAGAATAAGCCCATACACATATGGCCCCCTTATCTTTGAGAAAGGTGGCAAGAGTATATAATGGAGAAAAGGCAGGCTCTTCAACAAGTGGTGCTGGGAAAACTGGGCAGCTACATGTAAAAGAATGAAATTAGAACACTCCCTAAAACCATACACAAAAATAAACTCAAAATACATTAAAGACCTAAATGTAAGGCCAGATACTATAAAACTCTTAGAGGAAAACATAGGCAGAACACTCTATGACATCATAAACCACAGCAAGATCCTTTTTGACCCACCTCTTAGAGAAATGGAAATAAAACCAAAAATAAACAAATGGGACCTAATGAAACTTAAAAGCTTTTGCACAGCAAAGGAAACCATATACAAGATGAAAAGACAACGCTCAGAATGCGAGAAAATATTTGCAAAGATGCAACTGACAAAGGATTAATCTCCAAAATTTACAAGCAGCTCATGCAGCTGAATATCAAAAAAACAAACAATGCAATCCAAAAGTGGGCAGAAGACCTAAATAGACATTTCTCCAAAGAAGATATACAGATTGCCAACAAACACATGAAAGGATGCTCAACATCACTAATCATTAGAGAAATGCAAATCAAAACTACAATGAGGTATCACCTCACACCAGTCAGAATGGCCATCATCAAAAAGTCTACGAACAATGAATGCTGGAGAGGGTGTGGAGAAAAGGGAACCCTCTTGCACTGTTTGTGGGAATGTAAATTGATACAGCCACTATGGAGAACAGTATGGAGGTTCCTTAAAAAACTAAAAATAGAACTACCATATGACCCAGCAATCCCACTACTGGGCATATACCCTGAGAAAACCATAATTCAAAAAGAGACATGTACCCCAATGTTCATTGCAGCACTCTTTACAATAGCCAGGACATGGAAGCAACCTAAGTGTCCATCAACAGACGAATGGATAAAGAAGATGTGGCACATATATACAATGGAATATTACTCAGCCATAAAAAGAAATGAAATTGAATTATTTGTAGTGAGGTGGATGAACCTAGAGTCTGTCATACAGAGTGAAGTAAGTCAGAAAGAGAAAAACAAATACCGTATGCTAACACATATATATGGAATCTAAAAAAAAGAAGAAAAAAAAATTGCTCTGATGCACCTAGGGGCAGGACAGGAATAAAGACACGGATATAGAGAATGGACTTGAGGACACAGGGAGGGGGAAGTGTAAGCTGGGACGAAGTGAGAGAGTAGCATTGGCGTATATACAGTACCAAATATAAAATAGATAGCTAGTGGGAAGCAGCTGCATAGCACCCGGAGATCAGCTTGGTGCTTTGTGACCACCTAGAAGGGTGGGATATAGAGGGGTGGAATATAGAGGGGAGGGAGACACAAGAGGGAGTGGATTTGGGGATATATGTATACATATAGCTGATTCACTTTGTTATACAACAGAAACTAACACAACATTGTAAAGCAATTATACGCCAATAATAAAGATGTTAAAAAAAAAGATCACTACATTTGCATTTTTTCAGACCTCTTAGGTGAGCACTATTATCTTTTATTTACATGGGTTAGGACATTATTTTTAAATTACATTCTTGGCAGGAAGTGAGGCAGGACATTTCAGAGACTTTCACGTTTCCCACCCTGAGGATCGGTCTTACCCTACCCTCCAAGAAACCAATAAGCAGGCTGTGCTATCTACCATGTATGGCCTTTAGATACTGAGGGGGAAAAGAAAAATCTACAAACAGATGTTTCTCTGAACCAGTGAACCAAGGGTGAGGTGAAACTAGGCAAAGACTCTATTTATTATCCTGTCTCCATATATCTCCCTTCCTAACAAAGGACCTTAAGGATGCTTCATTTCCCTACTTTCAATATCAATTAAAACTGTATGATAGTCTTCCAATGTTTTGGGTATTTTCCTTTCCCAGTGTACTCCAGCCCAATAAAATGGCCCTGGGTTCCACTGGGAAATAGATGAGGAAATCATTGCTGTATACACTTGTCATAAAATTTCAGGGCTGTTATTTTGGGGTAACTGATTATCCTTTAGACCAAGCATTATGGACCTAAAAAGTGCCTCAGATCTGTAAACTGGGCAACAGGTTGTGATGTTTTATTGGCATGGCTCTATGTAACCTCTTGATCACCAACAGATTTTGGTTGTATAGATTGACCAATTTCCTTATTGGCTCCCCAACTATCTTTCCTCTAGGGATGCTGTTTTTTGATTAACTACCTCTACTGGGTAGTTAATTAAGGGTCAGGAACCCTTGGCTGCCACTCCACTTTGCCTCTAGGGACGATTGCATCTGTCAGTTAAGCGCCACCACCTGGCATCTGTAAATTCAGTATTGTATTATCCTCATTGCTATAAGCAAGCCAGCTTCTAAAACAGCATCTCCTACTTTTGTCTCAAAGAGTTGCAGGATCTAACCAACATGTGCTAGTAAGATTCAAGAGAGCAAAAGTAGGTCTGAATTCTGATCAAGGTCAAATGGAACATAAATTTGATTACAGAGAATATACAGATAGATGTATAAATATAGAATTTACAGAGTACACCACACAGGCAAGGAACCTGCTGCAGTTTGATCACTGAAATTCTCAGTGACACTGGGGACCCTCTCACCGGTGTACTTCTTATTATCTTGGTCACTATAATATCTCCTGGTCCCCCATTTCAGGACACAGTCGACTATCTGGTAGGCAGTCTAGTCTTCCATAGTATAATAATTCTGCTCTGTCCTATTGTCTGAACGTTTTGATCTATACTTCCAGTTTCTACAGTGGAATACCTCATACTTCTACTTCACCTAGTATAGGCCATTGTCTTGCCCAAGTTTTTTTTTTTTTTTTTAATTTATTTATTTATTTATTTATTTTTGGCTGTGTTGGGTCTTCGTTTCTGTGCGAGGGCTTTCTCTAGTTGCGGCAAGCGGGGGCCACTCTTCATCGCGGTGCGCGGGCCTCTCACTGTGGCGGCCTCTCTTGTTGCGGAGCACAGGCTCCAGACGCGCAGGCTCAGTAGTTGTGGCTCACGGGCTTTGTTGCTCCGCGGCATGTGGGATCCTCCCAGACCAGGGCTCGAACCCGTGTCCCCTGCATTGGCAGGCAGACTCTCAACCACTGCGCCACCAGGGAAGCCCTTGCCCAAGTTTTTAAGGGCATTTCAGCAGCATATTTGCACTGTGTCCTAGGGTCCTCACCTGGGTGTTCTACTTTGTGAATTATGGATTTATGTATATCTAGACTTCCTTAAGGGTCCCTTGTAACCTTTATAGACACAGCAATTCACCATACAAGTTATATTTTCGCTTAACCCAATTACAAAGCACATGGCTAGGAGGACAAATGGAAGCATATCTTGAGGAGACTATATTTTGACTCTCAGGCCCGAGGCATCTGTGTTTTCTTTAAGCAAGGAGAGACTACTCTGCACTAAAAAATAGAGTAAGCCATTTCTCGAGATTCAGAGGACTCCAGATATTCTGGAGATTTGATAATATGAAGTGTTTCATCCAATATCTGTTTCTCATCACAGACAGGGCTCCATTCTTTCCCATTTCGGGGCCTGGACCTCAGCAAAACATACGTGTATACTTAGGTTGAGAAAACTCTGAACTCAGTGCCTTCTATGATTAAGTTGTGAGTCTGGTCCTGAACTTTGTCTGCTCTCTAGCTGACGGAGATGGATGTTATTTATTAAGCTGCCGACTTTATCACTGGCTATTACATAAAGGCTTCAATTAATGGTTAATCATCCTCAGTCTTCTTTTGTCTTTCTCCTCAACAGCTATCCATTTCCACTGTCTTTATAATTCCTGTCTCTCCTATGTTTCTCAAATGACTGATATGGACCAATTGTTGGTACATGTCTTTCCGATGGCACACTACCACACTCACCACTGATGAAAATGTTAAATACACTGCTAACACATGCCAGGGACAAGCACTGTCCATG
This sequence comes from Balaenoptera physalus, assembly GCF_965194825.1. Classification (NCBI taxonomy): domain Eukaryota; kingdom Metazoa; phylum Chordata; class Mammalia; order Artiodactyla; family Balaenopteridae; genus Balaenoptera; species Balaenoptera physalus. Next base: position 157,829,602 of record NC_138890.1, read on the forward strand.
TTTGACTTGCTAACGATGGAGTCTTCCTTACTAGCCTGCAAGTAGTGATCCAACTCCAATATCCTGTCTTAATGTCTGTTTTCTCGGCCCACTCCTGGAACCGTCACTGACTATCGGTGAAGTATACTAGGAAGTATACTCTGAGATGAAAATAAGCATGCAGTATATTTATTATCCAGTGCTCTAAGGATCAACATCTTGGGGAAGAAAAAAAAAAAAGCATAATTGGGCAGAGGGAGAAACTGGAGTGCAAAGCAGTATAAATAAAACTTTTGGCTGACCCTACAGGGATATTGAAAACTGGACGGCCCCTCAGTGATTTGCTGTGTGGGGCAAGAGGCTAGATCTTGTATTTTCACAATGACCAGTCACTGGATGCAGAAATAGGTGGACAGTTGGTAAAAAAAACTGTATTCAGCAAAGGACAATTCATAAAGAGGACTGAGAATCTAAGCATGTCATCTAGCGTCACTCCCAGCCGCTGGGAGGATAATCCTGCCATGCCGGAGGGGAATCTGGATGGCACGGTATGGAGTTCACCACATTGGCACACAGGGCTGCTTCTCTACTCAGGCTATGGAAAAAAACGTCAGGTTCCAAAAATCTCTGCTTCAACTGTATATGATGTTTTCTATGATTCCTGCTACTGCTTCTGTGCTCCAATTAGATAGTTTAGTCTCTCCAGGTTGCTACAAACAAGTCTTTGACACTACCTAAGGAAGCTTTCTCTAACTTTATACTGCCTTTCTCCATTCCAGATCCCAAGCAGACAAAGAAGAGGCACTCACATTGTCTTCCTTTACTCATTTAATAATTGAAATTGTATTTCTTTTTCAATGTAAAGCAAAGGTTTCCACCTGAGCAGTGGATAGATACTCCTCCCTTCTCAAGAAACTTACCCTATGAGTAATGCATTATTTGTATTAGATACTTCATAATTTTCCATTTCTGCATAATGAGTTATTACCACTTTTGTAGTTTATAAAAACGAACTTATTCTCTCTCAACTTACAGCGTTTAGGATTCCCAAGTATAGGTTACTAGGATTGAGATCTCACCTGAGGCTTGGGGTCCTCTTCCAAGCTTTTGTGACTGTTGGCAGAATTCTGTTTCTATGATTACATGATTGAAGTCCCCATTTTCTTCTTGGGTGTTTTCAGCTCTTAAGACTGCAGCGAGTTCTCTGCTGTATACTCCCCTCCAGAGAACCACTTACAACCTGACAGACAGCTTACCTCACCAAGACGGGCAGTCTTGTAATTCTCTCTAGTCTGCTACTGTCTTATATAACATAATGTAATCATAGGAGCGCTTATCTTATCATCTTTGTCGTATAACATAACTTAATTATGGAAGTGATCACATTTGCAGACTTCACTCACACTCAAAGGGGGGGAATTATTCAGGATATGTACAACACAGCACAGAAATCTAATGGGTCAACTCAGAATTCTACCTACAACATTATATTTAATGTGTCATTATTTTGCTTAACTATCTCTTTTGTGATTTTTTTTCTTATATCCATCTTTCTTTTAAAAAGTTTTAGCTAAGACTATCAATTATTTCCATACTGTTAAATCCAATTGCAGTTATAAATAATTATAATTGAACAGTTACAAACAATTGTAAGCCATCATCTTCCTTGACCTTTTTGCAGAATGCAACCTCTTAACCATTTCTGAAACATGACACTCCTCCCCTAACTCATTAAAAAGATGTGTCATTATACTTTCTAAGGCTAATAGGGGTCAATGGTATGATAATACTTGACTATTTTTTGCTCCTTCCAAGCAATAGGTTATGAGTGTTCCTCAGTAATAGGCAAATAAATCCTAATCTAACCACTCATTGGATATTTTCACACTGCTAATTCTTTAGAAAACCTATGAAACTGATCTGTCTTCTTCCACATATGCTAGGGTTATGCCAAATTCTATAGCATTCGTAGTTATCCGGAGGTGGACATACATCCTTAAACTGAGTCCCCGAGGACCCTGATGAGCAAGATAGAAGCTGGCAATAATAAATGCACTATTAAAATGCAACATAAAAATTTAAACATACCTTTAAAAAAGCTGAGCTTTAGAAACACAGAATCATAAGTGCAAGAAATATATGTACAGAGATTGATTAAAGAAAAAAATAGATATGAACATGAGTATATCTTTTGTATAAAATATCTGCATTGCCAGTGCTGGCTGAATAGATCCATAACTGTTGAAATTTTTCCTGCTGAGCATAACACAGTTGCAAGATGTTTCTGTATCAGATTTTTGTTAAGATATATCAGAGACAAATCTACAATGCTTCCATGTTTCTGATTACCATTAGAATTAATAAGTGTAAATATATTGTATTTACAAATATTAGAGGTATATGCTCTCACATTTGCAATAACATGATGACAAGGAAAAAGATTACTATAACTCTGAACCTCTGTAGCAAAAAATATTATTAGGCTAGAAATAAATGTATTTCCTTGTTGGCTTCTGATTTCTATTACTATTTTTTTCCCACTACTTATTAGGTAACTCTGCATTCTTTCCATTAAAATATTTGTTTTTACACATTGTATAAATTGCAATTACTGGGCATAGTACAACCATTACAATAGCATTTATAGTATATGTCTTCATTCAGGCTGACCAAGGGAAATATTAGCTGAATTTCCAAGTGTGCATATAAAGTTATCATTTTAGCATATGTAATTATGAAACCAGGCTAACCAGTAGTAATTCTTAGAGACAATCCTTCATATACAATACTGATAAACATTTTACAATTTAATTGCTAGTATGCAAATGATAAACAGTATTTACTTTTATAAGTACATACATGCAGGCAAATTTTAACATGGCCCAGACTCTGAATGTGTTTGTATCCAGAATATCTCATTGCAACCAATCATGGTTTCATTTATACAAAATCTGACTGTATCCACTGTTGACAAACATGAATTAATAATTACCGATCAAATTGAACCAAGTTTACCAAGCCTAATTCTATATCAGAAAAAAGTTAGGTAAGAAATATTATTTATTATATTTTATTATTCTCTAGAAATTTAATTTATTTTGAATACAATAGAAACATAATTCTTTTCATTCATGGTTAGATTTATTTTCCTCAATGATGTCTCTAAGCTCTGGAGTTTTTCAGAGCATCAGAAATTCAGAGGAGAGGTTGAGGCTGTATCTGAGACCTCAGTCAGAGGTCCTCTGTCATTATTGGGGTGTCCACTGCTCCTTTCAAGGCCACTGTTTCTTACTGAGTTTTGAGGCTTTCATGAGGGCACAAAATTCTGCACAATTTGAGGTTTAAACTTTTAAGTTTATGGTTTTCTTTTTGATCCTTAAAACATTTTAAATTATTTTTTGAGATGTAAAACTTCCTTGTTAGAAATATACATGATGGTAGGAGCCATGTAAATTAAAAAGTGTAAAACTTCAGTACTCAAACACTGGTAAACATCATTAATAGTTGGAACATCTCCAGATCTTTTGTCTGTGAATTAGTAAATCAAATTATGGGTTCTCTATATAGATACTCTTATCAATTTTTGTGTAATAATTTTATATCTATTTTTTTAACTCATTTTTCAAATTTAATCCATTGCTAGAATAATTGCATAACAACATTCAAAGAAAATTTAAAAAGTAAACTATTTTTTAATTGCCCTATAGTACAATTATTTTTATTTCTTCATATTTTTTCACAATCCCTTCCCAAAGATGAATAATAAATATAATAAGCATGTTTATATATTGATTTATATATTCAGAAAAAGTACAACCATCTATGCTAGGCATTTAATTATTTTAGTTATATAGTATTTTTATCAAAGGAATATATTTGCAGATTATGAAGAATCAAAAATTTACTTCTTGGCTTAAAATTATAAGCATCAACCATTCTCTTTTATCTTCCCTCATTTTAAATTCATTCTCCTCCCAGACAATCACTTTCAAATTAGTTTTCTTTTTATGCTATTTTCTTCCATACTTCTAATTTACTACCATTTCTTGGTTTCATTACATGTTTATGTATTATACATTGATGTGTATATGCAATTTAAGTTACCTTAAATCTTCTATTGCCTACATGTATACATTTATTTCCATGTTTTTAATTCTCCCAATAAAATCACACCACCATTTAAGTGACATCGGTGTTCAATTTTTACATTATGTAATCTGAGTAAATATTCAAATCTAAGAAACAGGGTATGCTATGATTACATTGCTTTTGTTGATTTTTCTTATCTTCAGTAAAGATTGTAATTGCCTAATGTCTTTCATTTGCAAATTTTATGTACTTATTATGAATTAACTTCCAAACATGCATAGATATGAACAATCTCCTCTCATTATTTTCAAAGACAGTTTTTAAAGCTTTTCTCTTTCCTTCTCTCCTTACTTTCCTCCATCCTTTCCTTTCTTCCTTCCTTGGAGATATTCCACCCTTGGAGAGATAGCCCCATGTGTCCTCCTTTCCATCCTACACAGCTTTCCTCCTGAGCATTTTCATTGTCCATCATTCTGAAAATTCATTTGCCTCTTTCTTAAGCTGGATCACCTGTTTCCAATGACAGAACTCCTTACCCTCCCCTTTCTCAGTTTACTCCATGGATTGAATCGAATACCTTCTCCATTATCTTCCTGAGAAAGCTCACCTTGGAGTTAGTGAAGTATCTGCTTAGAGAAACTCAATGTGTAAAATATTTTTAACACTGTCCAATGACTGATGGTTTCATCACATAAATGTTTCTGTTTTGTAAAGAATATTCTCTCAGTATTGTAAAGGCTTCTCTTCCTTAACATTCTATATTACAGGTGTATTCTTAAGAAGTCTGAAGCTCCTTCTATTCCTAATCATTTCCTAGTCATCAATTTTTCTTGCTTTGATAATTTCAGATTTCACAACAATGTGCCTTGATATGAGGTTGTAGATTCAGTTTTTCTGTTTAGTGGGCTGTTTACATTTGAATAGTCATTCTGTTTCAATGTGGAATAATTTTCATTCTTTAATTTAGGAAAGTTTTCTTATTTAATTTGTCTTACTTTTATTTTCTTTCTTTGTTTTACCTATCCTCTGAAAGTCATATTTATGAAGATGTTGGCGAATGCTACATTTGTAAATTTACTCCTACTTAAAAAAATATTTTCTTGGGCTTCCCTGGTGGCACAGTGGTTGAGAGTCTGCCTGCCAATGCAGGGCACACGGGTTCGAGCCCTGGTCTGGGAAGATCCCACATGCCGCGGAGCAACTGGGCCCGTGAGCCACAATTACTGAGCCTGCGCGTCTGGACCCTGTGCTCCCCAACAAGAGAGGCCGCGACAGCGAGAGGCCCGCGCACCGCGATGAGGAGTGGTCCCCACTTGCCGCAGCTGGAGAAAGCCCTCGCACAGAAACGAAGACCTAACACAGCCATGAATAAAATAAATAAATAATTAAAAAAAAAAAAAAAAAAAAAGCAACAAGAGAAGGTCGGAAGTTGGAAGTCATCTTAATTCTAAAAAAAAAAAAAATATATATATATATTTTTTTCTAATCCATTGTGAATTTCCTCAACCTATATCTTATTTATCTTATTATATATCTTAATAAATATCCTTATATATTCTTTATATAATATTTACTCATATAATAAGAGTATAATCCTTATAATCGTGTTATATATTCTTATATTTTGCATTTCTCCTCTATTATTTTTAATTTTGAAAGATATACTCTTTGTTATCTGAATGTTCTTTATTTTATTGTCCATCATTTTCTTGGTCATAGGTGCAGTATTTTCTCTATGACTCCAAGAACATTGCTATTTTTGTAAAAGTTTTTCTTAAAGCATATGTGCTTCTTTCTCTAAATTATTTATTTCCCTTTTATTTGCTTTGATATATGTCTTTCATTAGAGACTTTCCTCAAATATCTTGGGAATTTTCATTGTTATATCACAAAGGATAACTACATTACACTGAAATGAAAAAAATGTCTCTAGAATTTAGCAACTAAGTAAAGCTTAATTTCTATCTCTTGCTATCTGTTCATCAAAGTTTTCTTTGGATATCAGCTCTAGGTCTTCATCATGCTCACTCTGTGACCCAGGCTGATGGAGTGGCAGTTATGGATGGTGTCCAATGACTGTGGTAGAAAGAAGCCCCTAATGTTTCTGTGCAGAAATAAAAGAAATCCACTTCTACTCAGTCTATTGACCACAGCAGTCCCAGGGCTGTGCCTAAATTCAACGCAGCAGGAAAATATAATCCAACCCTGTCACATGCCAAGGAGAGAAGGATAAAAAACAGTTTATGAAGAAATATTTAACAATGCACAATAGTGTCTTCATAATTAACAATGAGACATTAAAATGATACTTGTGCACTTGGAGAGCTTGGTGGATTTTACCTTTTTAATAGAGGAGCCCAAATATCATTTTCTGGTGTTCTTTATCATTGGCAAATAAGCTTTCACAGAAAGAAATCCTCCTATCTCTTGCCTTGCAAAATGCAGTTAAGGCAAAAGTCTACCTGCAGACAGACATCCTGGGAGCCAAGCTGGGGCAAGTTGCTTTCTTTTTCTGTGTAGACCCTGTTTTCATGATGGTACCACAAACCCACTTTTAGTGTGTCTGTTGTGAGTGAGTCCAGAATGAGTCTGAATCAACAACTCCATAGGGTTTGAATTTTGATCATGTTGTGTCTATAAACAACAGAATCTATAGGTTTTAATCTTCTGTTTGGGGCTTTGCTGTTGAAGTAGAGACGAGCATTTATTGCTCTAAAGTCTTCCTTTAATAACCTTCAAGCAATCATTATCTTTTCAGCCCCTAGATTACCCAAAAAGTAGCCTTTCTACTGAACCCACTAGCATTTCTGTTTTCAACACTTTTCTTCCTCTCCTTATTTATATATGATTACATATTTTGATGGTTAATTTATATGTTAGTTCTCTTGTGCTGCCATAACAAAGTACCATAGAGCGGGTAGCTTGAACAACAGAAATTTATTCCTCACAGTCTGGAGGCTTGGAATTCCATGATCAAAGTGCCAGCTGATTCAGTTCCTAGTGAGAGATCTCTTCCTTGCTTGCAGATGGCTTCCTTCTTGCTGTGTCTTCACATGGTGGAGAGGGAGAATGAATTCTGGTGTCTCTTCTTATAAGGATACTAACCCCAACATGAGGTCCCCACTCTAGCCCTATTTTACTCCATATAGTACCGTCTCCAAATACCATCACCTTTGGAGTTAGGACTTTAACATTCTCATTTTTAGAGGACACAGATATTCAGTCCATAACAAGTGTCAACTTGAATAAGCCATGGGGGGGGGGGGTGCCCAGATACTTGGTTAAACTTTATTTCTGGGTGTGTCTGTGAGAGTGTTTCTAGATGAAATTAATTTTGAGTTCGCAGACTGAGTAAAGAAAATTGCCTGCCCTAATGTGGGTGACCCTCATCCAATCAGTTGAAGGCCTGAGTGGAATAAAAAGGCTGACTCTCGAATAAGAGTGAATTCCTCCAGTCTGACTACATGGCCTGGGCAATGATCTTTTCTGGCCTTTGGACTTGAACTGAAACATCAGTTCTTCTTAGGTTTGGAACCTGTTGACTTTTGGACTGAAAATTAAACCATCAGTTCTCCTGGGTCTCCTTGTGGGTCTCCAGTTCTCCTTGTGGACTCTTGGTCTTGGGCTTTCTCAGCCTCCTTAATGGCATAAGGCAATTCCCTATAATAAATATTTTTCTATATCCTATTGGTTCTGTTTCTCTAGAGAACCCTGACTAATATACAAATAAAAGTATATAATTCTTACCTTAGTTTACCAACTTAGATTTGAGGAGAAATCCAAAATCTGGAAGTGTTTATTTTGTACTATACATAGGAGATAGAATAAAATAACATTATGTCAGTTTGTTGGAGGATGATTAAATGACCTCATGACAGCAAGAATGACAAATGAAGCCATTTAATGCTCTCTTTAAAACATTACTATAATTTTATTACCTGAAATGATCTCATATCACATCTTACAATATATATTCCCTATGGGCATATACAACTGATAGGCTTAAAAATTACGAATATACAGTAATATAAACAGTTAAAATTTGCTGAGAGTAGTTTAGATGGTAAATCTGGAATTCTCCTATAAGGGCAGGGCATTATTGGTGATAAACATACTGTTGGAATAATTTTTAAAACCAGATTTTAATTGTGAATGAGATACAGCTCCATGGAATCAAGATAATCAAGCTATACATAAATCTAGATCACATAGAGAGTTACTTTAGGGAGTGACTGAGCTTGAAGAATATCCACAAAATAGCATGAAAGCTATACTATGCATTTAAGTTAATTTGTCAATCAACAGCTTAACATGAAACATGCCATTACTTTTATAAATTTTGTTTTAATTTTATAGAATTTTACAAATACATAGGTTAAATTAAAATATTATGTATGACATTATCTGCTAAGTTTCTAAGCAAGACTAAAATTTCAAATATATAGGCAATATATAATTTAGCATGAATTTTCCTGGTTTGTTTAAAGCTTGGTGAGTGTGCAGGTTACATAGCTGCTTCTTAGCTGCAAAATCATCTTTCTGTACTGTTTTGTAGCGCTAGGCCTGGGACTCTCCATAGCACGTTTCTCCTATGTCAACAGACTCAACCAAAGGTTTTCCCAGTAAGAAGTAATACTAGGAACTAGCATGCTCTTTGCTCCCTATTTCTTTCAGCATTACCCAAGCTACTGTTATTTACCGTGACAATGGCAGCTGTTTCCATTAGTAGTTAATTCCAATTTCCTTTTTCTCCCGCAAACTCCCAGCACCAATCTCATTACCCTGCACTCAAAGATACTAGAACAGGCTGGCCCTGGGGAGGGGGGCGGCCCTCATGGACATCTGAGTCCCAGCTACCCTGGCCTTTTAATAACACCAATCACTTCTCTGTTTTCCTTCACAGACAGGGATCCTAGCTGCTTCCTGCAGTTATTATATCTGTAGTAACTCTTGGTTTCCTTTTTTTTGAAAATCCTCTCTGCCTAAATAACTGGAATTGTTCTATTTTCAAGAAAGTTAGAATGATGTAAGCAGTCAGATGACGTTTAATAAAGACATTACAAACGTGTTGTCCTTTGAAAAGGGATTAGGATTTGGGTGGCAGGGAAGAAAAAGCAGTGACATGGGCCAAGAAACATGAGTAACAATAAACAGAGCATTTGGAAATGAGAGAAAATGAGAAGACTAGATTAATTAGAACAGAAGACACATATTAGAAACTAAATCAGACAGGCGTAACAGTGAAAAGTTTTGTTGATAACACTTTTTAATGGATGTAAATGTCTTTATAATAAAATGATAAAAAATGTGACATATATTACACATAAATGGAAAGCCTTGAAAGCCAGTAAGGTACTTTTTATATGATATCATATATTGCTATTATTATGATTTGGATAGGCCAACAGGAAGATTTGTATAAAGAAGAGGAAAACGAAACTTTGTTTCTGTTGTGGCTATGGCTAGTTAGAGAAAGTACGACTATAGAGTATTTGAGGCTGAAATAAAAAAGATATTGAAGATATATTATCATTGAGATTGAAAGAAACCCAAGTGTCAAAAGTAACTTTATTACATTAGTCTGATGTTGGAACTGTGGTACCACTCACAGAAATGAGATGTTAGGTTGAAGAGTGATTCCAGGAAGACAGGAGATGGGAGGGATGAGGAGGTTAGGATTTGAATTTTGATTGGGTTGAGGTAGCAGTAAAAGTGGTCTCTTCAAAAGGGGATGGCATATAGGTGGATAGAAATATATTCCTCTTGTATTGTAGGAGAGAGAGAGAGAAACAGATGTGTAAGGATATTTAAGTAGAGTGTTTGTATAATGCTAGTGCAGTAATATAGAAATCACTTTGAAATAAACCACTTCCTAGGGAAATCTAAGAATATAAATATTTTCCCTAGAGGTGGAAATATAGAGAAATCAAACATTTATTAACATGACAAAAATATAAAACAATACAGTAAAACCATGCTTTCATGTGATACTATTTATACATACAAGTAAATCCCCTTCTGTTTTACTGAGGTATCTCAATGTATATGGTTATATATTGTCTTTATTTTTCTGAGATTACTAATTTTAACTGTGTTTTGTAAAATTTCTCTCTCTTTTAAAAAAATTTTTTTGGTCGCTCATTTTCTTGACAAGTTCCTTGGCATCTTGGCCGCTTCCATTTATAAAAAGTGATCTCTGCACAGACTTGATTTGTAGACAAGGTACCTGAAGAGCAGAGAAGCGTATGGTCTGCACTTTCACTCCTCACATTTCAGGACCTTGAAAGGCAGAGGAAGGTGCATTTTTCCTAAAGGGAATTCACACACACCCCAGCCCTCCCCCACTTTTCATGGAGACAAGCACTATTTAGTCTTAGGGGGAAGGAGGGTAGGATTGCAGAGAAACAGAATTTCTTATATAAGTAGTCACGCCAGGGGAAGGGAGTCCCTGGCCTCAGTAGGATTTATTCTGTCCCTGCTGGCAGCTCAGACTGTTTATGTCTTCTCTGAACAGATAGGACGGGTGTGTGGTTTTCTCTGGGTCATGTTCAGCTTGCTCCGGCCACTTGTCTCACTGATAGCACAACTTACAGTGCAACCACGGCTCCCATCAACCCACTCTTGGTGGGGCTTTGTGTATCTTTGTCAGGAGTCACTCGAGCGGCCCTTCGCTCCTGCTTTCTCCTCTAGCTTCCTGGCTCCTTCACAGGTGGACACTGGAAAAGCTGAGGGCTCTTTTGTGCCCTCAAAGAATGGTTGAAAGGTTTGGGGACATGGGTTTAGTTACACTTTTCTTCTCAGGTCCTTATGTATTACAGTAACATAGGCCGGTCCTTCCTAAACCTCCAGACAAGTCATGAGGCTCTAGTCTCTGTCATAGGAGCCGCAGCTCCAGAGACCACAGGTCAAGCTCCCTCGAGAAGTCTCTCCCTATTGTTTCTCTTCCCTCAATATCCTCCTTGGGGAGGACCTATAGGTTCTGAAACCTCATAGTTTTGGACTCTGCTTCACACAAGGATGGCTGCCCGTGTCTGCAGAGATCCTCTCGGACAGGTCTGCACTTATTGTTTAATGTGCAACATTGCATCCCGTCTATCATTTGTCTAATAGTTAAAAGTTTTACATTAAGAAAAACAGCTGTAAATATACATTGTATTCCCTCCTTCTACTGTGATAAATATGCCTTCATAAAGACAAATTAAATATGAGATGTAAAGCAACAAACTACACCACAGGCTCACTCAGCCTCCCTTTCCATCACTTGGGAAATCCTTGGGATAAACACTCATTGTCTCTCACCATGTGGGGGGCTCTTTCCATTTCTTCCTGAGGCCTAAGTATTTTCCCACTTACTATGTTCTTCCACCTCCACCATTCAGGGACATCAAAAAGAGCCCAAAGGCAGAAATCACAAAGTTTCTTCTCACCTCAAGTCTGGGGCCAGTCAACATATGATATGACCACCTGGTGCCCCGCAGAAACCCTCGCCTCCCACCTTTGGGTTTTTATAGACATCTGGGACTGTAAGGCCGAGTGTGAACTTAGAATTCTCCTGCTCCCAGGAGCTGGCACATGGCTGGGGAGAGAGAGCACCTCTGCATCAGGCAACGGCTCCTCCTCCTTTGTTACACCGAGGCTACTTCCGCCACTTGGAAGGTCCTCATGAATATCAGAAAACACTTGTATGTGCACAAGTTCTCCCAAATCGATAATCTTTGGACACCCAACAAGCTTAGGACTGTGCTCCTGGCTCTGTGACCTGCCCTCGGGAGATCAGGTCCTAGAAAGCGACATGGACTCGTTGGTGCTGTAGTACAGGTGTGGGGACGGTGTGCTGAGAATTACATGGTTCTAGCTTCTTGAAATATAGCCAAGAAGGGGTCAGTTGGGAGGTTGAGAAATATAATTAAAAACAAAATCTCCTCTCAACCCAGAAAACGTCTCCACAAATGTACAAGAGAGAGAAAACAGTTTACATGTTGAATACATGTTAACCCAGAGTGTGACGTGCATCACAGGCAATCCTCTAAGAGATGACCAAGACAGAAAGGAATCCTACCCTTTATGTAGCCAAGAAGATGCTACCCATTACATACATGTCCTCAAAACAAACCATAAATAGGCCTCAAGTAAGAGGACTCGACAATACTATTTGTCACACATAATTCATCCTAAATTCACTTGGTTGTTGAGTTGACCATCTGTGTTAGCTTAATGACTTGGGCAAAAGAGAAACAAACTGCACATATCTTTATGACAGGAAGTAGTTTTGCAACTGGAAACAAGATGCCTACAGAATTTAGCCTCTTACCTACTGGCAGAAACCAGGAGATGGTATCTTCCTCAATGATTATATTTCAGAGATGGTTCCAAGTCCTTGAGAAGGATATCCTTGGATCCTAAAGTTAGCAAGAGGCTTATTTAACTTTTAAAAGGCTTACACATATCTCAAAGTGACAGACTAAGAGCATATAAGTTTTCTAAAGTAAATGCTCTAAGAAATGGGACGGAGGGTGTCTCTTCCCTTATTTTCAATAGAAAATGCCCTCCCACTGTCCATCTGGGCAGGGGAGACTCTTGTCCTGGTTTAGGGACACCACTGCTTTGGGGGCCTCCTCCTTCACTTGCTCAACCTCCCTCCCCACCCCAACCCCGGGGAGTGGAAGAATTGTCAGCAGCTCTCTTAAGAAGGTGTCGTACCTGGAGCCTTTGTTCTCATTTTGATTTAGATTTGGCTGCAAGCCATGGAGCAAGAGGGAAGGTCCCACTCCAAGTCCTATCACATATCCATACGAGAAGAGCTGAAAGATTCTCTTCATCCAGACTCTGACCACGTCTATTTCTGAATGGTTGGTTTTTTTGTTTTTTGTTTTTTCATTTATTATTTATTTATTTTTGACTGTGTTGGGTCTTCGTTTCTGTGCGAGGGCTTTCTCCAGTTGTGGCAAGTGGGGGCCACTCTTCTTCACGGTGTGCGGGCCTCTCACTGTCGCGGCCTCTCTTGTTGCGGAGCACAGGCTCCAGACACGCAGGCTCAGTAGTTGTGGCTCATGGGCCTAGTTGCTCCGTGGCATGTGGGATCTTCCCAGACCAGGGCTCGAACCTGTGTCCCCTGCATTGGCAGGCAGATTCTCAACCACTGCGCCACCAGGGAAGCCCTGAATGGTTGGTTTTTAGGTGATTGGTTTCCCTCGTAGCTATTTGTATATCTATTTTCTTAAGAATTGTTCCATGTCATATAGTCTTTTAAGGAAATAACAAAAATTGAAAAGACCTTCTGGAATAGCAAAATGTTTGACTGAAATTAAGGACAAGTGGGACGGGTGACTGATAAATTGACTAGTATTTATTGAACCTAACGACAACCAATAGTTGTGATAACCAGTCTGATGAACAGGACTAAGGACGACTAAATTAAGTACAGAGAAGAAAACAAGAAAAATTCAACATACAATGTTATGGTCTGTCAAGTCAGTGGAGGGGAGGATGTAGGGGAGGGATGAAAGGGTGAGAGGGATGGAGTTTATATAATGATAGGGCCTGGGGAGTAGCTTCTGGGGATAGATGTAGTTACCTAGAAAAATTTCTACTTGTGTTTTTTATTAGTTATCCTTCGTTGTTCAAGAAATACCCTTGCAACAAATAAATCCGCTCCTCAGAGAATGAGGGCGCTTGCTCTTTGCTCAGCCCCAGGTATTTTAAAGATAATCCAGTCCTCCTAGGTGCCCTTGATCTCAGAAATTTGTCTTGAGGATTTGTTTTTAAATTAATCTTCTCAGAATTCCTTCTTGCAAAGGCAGGCCTTATTCTTCTTGCTGCTATTTCTTTTAAAGTGGTCTCTTCTTTAGGCAAAAAGCTTAAAATTCATAACATTGATTAGGTTTATGGAAAAAACACATTTAAAAATGGGAAGTTACAGGTATAACAATAAGTATTTCAAGTAAGTTATTATTTTTAAAGTAGAGATGTATTTAATATGTTTTACATGTAGCAAAATGTCAATAATAGAAAAATTTGCTGTAAGATGTTTTCATGTATATATGTGTATATTTCAAAGACTTCTTTCATTTTTTTAGTTTATTTCAGACTATTTTATTTTATAGCAAATCAACTATTTTATTTCACATGCTGAAGTCAGCATCTTTAATTAAGTTACATTGGTCAAAACATCTCCAGGATTCATGACAAAAAATTTGAGGAATATTTCTTTACATATGTTTAGTTAAATCAATAGTTATTCTTTATTCACATAGTATCACATAATTTTAGAGCTAAAATGAAATTGAGATACCATTTAGGGGACTCACTAATTAGAGATCATTTAAAGATATCAAAAGAATTAATTTAAGAATATCTTCTCATTTTACAGAGTAGTAAAATGAACTTCAGTGGGATCAGGGGACTTTAATAAAATCACAATTCATGAAGAGTAGAGACAATAGGAAACTCCAAATTTCCCAACTGCTAGTTCAGGGCTTATTCTATTACATTAGAATAAAGTCACAGAATGAAAACAGAAACAAGAAGATATGTTACCATCAAGAAAAATATTAACATCAAGAATATGACCATCAAGAAAAAATCACTATCAAGAAGTAAAGAACTGACATGCTCCATATTTCAGTACAGATATTAGTAAAACTTAACAGCTAATAAATTGAAAAATAAAAACTTGCCAATACACAAAAATAACTAATACTGAAAAATAAGTATGACAAATACAAAAGTCTTTCAAATATACATTTTATTTTATATTTAATAAATTTTTTTAATTTAAAGAAACATATTCATCCATGAAACAAATACATACACTTATGAAGATTATTTACCTGATAGAATAATACTTCACCATGATCTTTAGTGCTAAACACAGGGCATAGGTAACATTCCACTATCTTCCTTATCAACATGAGAAATCTAAAATGTTAGCCAACACAAGGAGTGCTAATAACATATAAAAATAAAAGTGGAGGAGAAAAGGGAGGAAACACACTTAGACCAGTTAAAATATAGTGGGTACAGTTCTGTCTCTAATGCACAGGTTGGTAATCACAGTGGTCCCTTCCAGCACCCATTCCTTTCCTTCTCTCCTCATCTTTGGTCAGAAGTGTGGCTGCATGGAGTGCCGAAGCCTTCATTCCTGAAGGAACCTGGTGTTTGATGGCCTTCTCTTGATGGAGTTGCTATAATGCTACTGACCAGGACTAGGAATACTGAGAGATATCTCAGTGAATCTCCATTGTTCCAGATTGCTCTCTCTCTTTTTTTTTAACATCTTTATTGGAGTATAATTGCTTTACAATGGTGTGTTAGTTTCTGATGTATAACAAAGTGAATCAGCTGTACATATACATATATCCCCATATCTCTTCCCTCTTGCGTCTCCCTCCCTCGCTCCCTGTGCCACCCTTCTAGGTGGTCACAAAGTACCGAGCTGATCTCCCTGTGCTATGTGGCTGCTTCCCACTAGCTATCTGTTTTACATTTGGTAGTGATATATGTCCATGCCACTCTCTCACTTCGTCCCAGCTTACCCTTCCCACTCCCCGTGTCCTCAAGTCCATTCTCTACCTCTGCGTCTTTATTCCTGTCCTGCCCCTAGGTTCTTCAGAACCTTTTTTTTGTTTTTCTAGATTCCACATATATGTGTTAGCACACCGTATTTGTTTTTCTCTTTCTTTCTGACTTACTCCACTCTGTATGACAGACTCTAGGTCCATCCACCTCACTACAAATAACTTGATTTCATTTCTTTTTATGGCTGAGTAATATTCCATTGTGTATATGTGTCACATCTTCTTTATCCATTCATTTGTCGATGGACACATAGGTGGCTTCCATGTCCTGGCTATTGTAAATAGAGTTGCAATGAACATTGTGGTACATGACTGTTTGAATTACGGTTTTCTCAGGGTATATGCCCAGTAGTGGGATTGCGGGGTCGTATGGTAGTTCTATTTTTAGATTTTTAAGGAACCTCCATACTGTGCTCCATAGTGGCTGTATCAATTTACATTCCCACCAACACTGCAAGAGGGTACCCTTTTCTCCACACCCTTTCCAGCATATATTGTTTGTAGATTTTTTGATGATGGCCATTCTGACTGGTGTGAGGTGATACCTCATTTTAGTTTTGCTTTGCATTTCTCTAATGATTAATGATGTTGAGCATCCTTTCATGTGTTTGTTGGCAATCTGTATATCTTCTTTGGAGAGATATCTGTTTAGGTCTTCTGCCCATTTTTGGATTGGGTTGTTTGTTTTTTTGATATTGAGCTGCATGAGCTGCTTGTAAATTTTGGAGGATAATCCTTTGTCAGTTGCTTCATTTGCAAATATTTTCTCCCATTCTGAGGGTTGTCTTTTTGTCTTGTTTATGGTTTCCTTTGTTGTGCAAAAGCTTTTAAGTTTCACTAGGTCCTGTTTGTTTATTTTTGCTTTTATTTCCATTTCTCTAGGAGGAGGGTGAAAAAGGATCTTGCTGTGATTTATGTCATGGAGTGTTCTGTGTATGTTTTCCTCTTAGAGTTTAATAGTGTCTGGCCTTACATTTAGGTCTTTAATCCATTTTGAGTTTATTTTTGTGTATGGTTTTAGGGAGTGTTCTAATTTCATTCTTTTACATGTAGCTGTCCAGTTTTCCAAGCACCACTTATTGAAGAGGCTGTCTTTTCTCCACTGTATATTCTTGCCTCCTTTATCAAAGATAAGGTGACCATATGTGTGGGTTTATCTCTGGTCTTTCTATCCTGTTCCATTGATCTATATTTCTGTTTTTGTGCCGGTACCATACTGTCTTGATTACTGAAGCTTTGTATTATAGTCTGAAGTCAGGGAGCCTGATTCCTCCAGCTCCGTTTTTCTTACTCAAGATTGCTTTGGCTATTCGGGATCTTTTGTGTTTCCATAAGAATTTTGAAATTTTTTGTTGTAGTTCTGTGAAAAATGCCATTGGGAGTTTGATAGGCATTGCATTGAATCTGTAGATTGCTTTGGGTAGTATAGTCATTTTCACAATGTTGATTCTTCCAATCTAAGAACATGGTATATCTCTCCATCTATTTGTATCATCTTTAAATTCTTTCTATGGTGTTTTATAATTTTTCTGCATACAGGTCTTTTGTCTCCTTAGGTAGGTTTATTCCTAGATATTTTATTCTTTTTGTTACAATGGTAAATGGTAGTGTTTTCTTAATTTCACTTTCAGATATTTCATCATTAGTGTTAGGAATGCAAGAGATTTCTGTGCATTAATTTTGTATCCTGCTACTTTACAAAATTCCTTGATTAGCTCTAGTAGTTTTCTGGTAGCATGTTTAGGATTCTCTATGTATAGTATCATGTCATCTGCAAACAGTGACAGCTTTACTTCTTCTTTTCTGATTTGAATTCCTTTTATTTCTTTTTCTTCTCTGATTGCCGTGCCTAACACTTCCAAAACTATGTTGAATAATAGTGGTGAGAGTGAGCAACCTTGTCTTGTTCCTGATCTTAGTGGAAATGGTTTCAGTTTTTCACCATTGAGGATGATGTTGGCTGTGGGTTTTTCATATATGGCATTTATTATGTTGAGGAAAGTTCCCTTTATGCCTACTTTCTGGAGGGTTTTTATCATAAATTGGTGTTGAATTTTGTCAAATGCTTTGTCTGCATCTAATGAGAGGATCATATGCTTTTTCTCCTTCAATTTGTTAATATGGTGTATCACATTGATTGACTTGCGTATATTGAAGAATCCTTGCATCCCTGGGATAAACCCCACTTGATCATGGTGTACGATCCTTTTAATGTCCTCTTGGATTCTGTTTGCTAGTAGTTTGTTGAGGATTTTTGCATCTATGTTCATCAGTGATATTGGCCTGTAGTTTTCTTTCTTTGTGACATCTTTATCTGGTTTTGGTATCAGGGTGATGGTGGCCTCGTGGAATGTGTTTGGGAGTGTTCCTCCCTCTGCTATGTTTTGGAAGAGTTTGAGAAGGATAGGTGTTAGCTCTTCTCTAAATGTTTGATAGAATTCACCTGTGAAGCCATCTTGTCCTGGGCTTTTGTTTGTTGGAAGATTTTTAATCACATTTTCAATTTCAGTGCTTGTGATTGGTCTGTTCATATTTTCTATTTCTTTCTGGTTCAGTCACGGAAGGTTGTGCTTTTCTAAGAATTTGTCCATTTCTTCCAGGTTGTCCATTTTATTGGCACATAGTTGTTTGTAGTAATCTCTCATGATACTTTGTATTTCTGCAGTGTCAGTTGTTACTTCTACTTTTTTATTTCTAATTCTATTGATTTGAGGCTTCTCCCTTTTTTTCTTGATGAGTCTGGCTAATGGTTTATCAATTTTTTTTTATCATCTTCTCAAAGAACCAGCTTTTAGTTTTATTGATCTTTGCTATAGTTTCCTTCATTTCTTTTTCATTTATTTCTGATCTGATCTTGATGATTTCTTCCCTTCTGCTAACTTTGGGGTTTTTTGTTTTTCTGTCTCGAATTGTTTTAGGTGTGAAGTTAGGTTGTTTATTTGAGATGTTTCTTGTTTCTTAAGATAGGATTGTATTGCTATAAAGTTCCCTCTTAGAACTGCTTTTGCTGCATCCCATAGGTTTTGGGTCATCATGTGTTCATTGTCATTTGTTTCTTGATATTTTTTGATTTCCTCATTGATTTCTTCAGTGATCTCTTGGTTATTTAGTAGTGTATTTTTTACCCTCCATGTGTTTGTATTTTCTACAGTTTTTTTCCTATAATTGTTATCTAGGCTCATAGCATTGTGGTTGGAAAGGGTACAATACGATTTCAATTTCCTTAAATTTACCATGGCTTAATTTGTGACCCAAGATATGATCTATCCTGGAGAACATTCCTTGAGCACTTGAGAAGAAAGTGTATTCTGTTGTTTCTGGATGGACTGTCCTATAAATATCAGTTAAGTCCATCTTGTTTAATGTATCATTTAAAGCTTGTGCTTCCTTATTTATTTTCATTTTGGATGATCTGTCCGTTGGTGAAAGTGGGGTGTTAAAGTCCCCTACTATGATTGTGTTACTGTCGATGTCCCCTTTTATGGCTCTTAGTATTTAGCTTATGTATTGAGGTGCTCTTATGTTGGATGCATAAATATTTACAATTGTTATATCTTCTTCTTGGATTGATCCCTTGATCATTATGTAGTGTCCTTCTTTGTCTCTTGTAATAGTCTTTGTTTTAAAGTCTATTTTCTCTGATATGAGAATTACTACTCCAGGTTTCTTTTGATTTCCTTTTGCATGGAATATCTTTTTCCATCTCCTCATTTTCAGTCTTCATGTATCCCTAGCTCTGAAGTGTGTCACTTGTAGACAGCATATATGTGGGTCTTGTTTTTGTATCCATTCAGCCAGTCTATGTCTTATGGTTGGAGCATTTAATCCATTTACATTTAAGGTAATTATCAATATGTATGTTCCTATTATCATTTTCTTAATTGTTTTGTGTGTGTTATTGTAGGTCTTTTCCTTCTCTTGTGTTTCCTGCCTAGAGAAGTTCCTTTAGCATTTGTCGTAAAGCTGGTTTGGTGCTGAATTCTCTTAGCTTTTGCTTGTCTGTAAAGGTTTCAATTTCACCGTCAAATCTGAATGAGATCCTTGCTAAGTAGAGTAATCCTGGTTGTAGGTTTTTCCCCTTCATCACTTTAAATATGTCCTGCCACTCCCTTCTGGCTTGCAGAGTTTCTGCTGAAAGATCAGCTGTTAACCTTATGGGGATTCCCTTGTAAGTTA
Source organism: Balaenoptera physalus (assembly GCF_965194825.1). Classification (NCBI taxonomy): domain Eukaryota; kingdom Metazoa; phylum Chordata; class Mammalia; order Artiodactyla; family Balaenopteridae; genus Balaenoptera; species Balaenoptera physalus. The sequence continues at coordinate 157,849,422 of NC_138890.1, forward strand.
TTTGTTGTTTTTCCCTTGCTAATTTTAATACTTTTTTCTTTGTATTTAATTTTTGATAGTTTGATTAATATGTGTCTTGGCATGTTTCTCCTTGGATTTATCCTCTATGGGACTCTCTGTGCTTCCTGGACTTGATTAGCTATTTCCTTTCCCATATTAGGGAAGTTTTCTACCATAATCTCTGCAAATATTTTCTCTGTCCCTTTCTTTTTCTCTTCTTCTTCTGGGAAGCCTAAAGTTCGAATGTTGGCGAGTTTAATGTTGTCCTAGACGTCTCTGAGACTGTCCTCAATTCTTTTTTTTTTTCTTTATTCTGCTCTGCAGTAGTTATTTCCACTATTTTTTCTTCCAGGTCACTTATCAGTTCTTCTGCCTCAGTTATTTTGCTATTGATCCCTTCTAGAGAATTTTAAATTTCATTTATTGTGTTGTTCATCACTGTTTGTTTGCTCTTTAGTTCTTCTAGGTCCTTGTTAAACGTTTCTTGTATTTTCTCCATTCTATTTCCACGATTTTGGGTCATGTTTACTATCATTATTCTGAATTTTTTTTCAGGTAGACTGCCTATTTCCTCTTCATTTGTTAGGTCTCGTGGGTTTCAACCTTGCCCCTTCATCTGCTGTGTGTTTCTCTATCTTCTCATTTTGCTTAACTTACTGTGTTTGGGGTCTCCTTTTCGCAGGCTGCAGGTTCGTAGTTCCCGTTGTTTTTGGTGTCTGCCTCCAGTGGCTAAGATTGGTTCAGTGGGTTGTGTAGGCTTCCTGGTGGAGGGGACTAGTGCCTGTGTTTTGGTGGATGAGGCTGGTTCTTGTCTTTCTGGTGGGCAGTTCCGTGTCTGGTGGTGTGTTTTGGGGTGTTTGTGGCCTTATTTGATTTTAGGCAGCCTCTCTGCTAATGGGTTGGGTTGTGTTCCTGTCTTGCTGGTTGTTTGGCATAGGGTGTCCAGCACTGGAGCTTGCTGGTCGTTGAGTGGAGCTGGGTCTTGGCGTTGAGATGGAGATCTCTGGGAGATTTTCACCGTTTGATATTACATGGAGCTGGGAGGTCTCTTGTGGACCAATGTCCTGAACTTGGCTCTCCCACCTCAGCGGCACAGCCCTGACGCCTGGCTGGAGCACCAAGAGCCTGTCATCCACATGGCTCAGAATAAAAAGGAGAAAAAATAGAAAGAAAGAAAGAAAGAAAGAGGATAAAATAAAATAAAATTAAATTAAATTAAAATTTATTAAAATAAACAATAATAATTAAAAAAATTTTTTAAAGTAATTTAAAGAAATAGCAAGAAGAGAGCAACCAAACAAAAAACAAACCCACCAATGATAACAAGCACTAAAAACTATACTAAAAAAAACAAAAAACAAACAAACAAAAAAACGGACAGACAGAACCCTAGGACAAATGGTAAAAGCAAAGCTATACAGACAAAATCACACACAGAAGCATACACATACACACTCACAAAAAGAGGGAAAGGGGAAAATATATATATATATCATTGCTCCCAATGTGCACCTCCTCAATTTGGGATGATTCGTTGTCTATTCAGGTATTCCACAGATGCAGGTACATCAAGTCGATTGTGGAGATTTAATCCACTGCTCCTGAGGCTGCTGGGAGAGATTTCCCTTTCTCTTCTTTGTTTGCATAGCTCCCGAGGTTCAGCTTTGGATTTGGACCCGCCTCTGCATGTAGGTCACCTGAGGGTGTCTGTTCCCCGCTCAGACAGGACAGGGTTAAAGGAGCAGCTGCTTCGGGGGCTCTGGCTCACTCAGGCCGGGGAGAGGGAGGGGTACGGATGCGGGGCGAGCCTGCGGTGGCAGAGGCCGGCGTGACGTTGCAGCAACCTGAGGCATGCCATGCGTTCTCCCGGGGAAGTTGTCCCCGGATCACGGGACCCTGGCAGTGGCGGGCTGCACAGGCTCCCGGGAGGGGCGGTGTGGATAGTGACCTGTGCTTGCACACAGGCTTCTTGGTGGCAGCAGCAGCAGCCTTAGCATCTCATGCTCGTCTCTGGGGTCCGTGCTGACAGCCGCGGCTCGTGCCCGTCTCTGGAGCTCCTTTAAGCGGTGCTCTGAATCCCCTCTCCTCGCGCACCAGGAAACAAAGAGGCAAGAAAAAGTCTCTTGCCTCTTCAGCAGCTCCAGACTTTTTCCCGGATGCTTCTGGAAGGATTTTATCATTAATGGGTGTTGAATTTTGTCGAAAGCTTTTTCTTTATTGAAATGACCACATGGTTTTTCTCCTTCAGTTTTTTAACAGATTGCTCTCTTTATCCCTAAGCATACACCAGTAACCCAATTACCCCATACTAACTGGGATCAAGCTCATCAGATCATACAGTGACACTCTTCTCTGTCTGTTGGTTCAGTGGAAAAAAGAACTTAAAACAGCCGGGGATAGTTTCAGCTTCTAAATCATTGGAACCCTGACTGAGTTCGCTGGTGGAAGCAGTTGTCTCCCTGGCACTAGGGTTCATCAATTGACTGTCATTGAGGCTTAAGGACTGTAAGCAAATGATCTTAAACTCTGTCCTTTGGTGATATGAGGAGAGCAATCACTTTTGATTCTACAGCTTGGTTCCCTGATCCATTCGTTCTTGCTTTGGAGAGACGGGACCATATATTGGACGCTGGCTTAGAACATCTGTCACACGTGCCTCTAGGACACACATGCACAGGTAATCTAAGTTTAGACAGTACTTTAAACTTTGAGTCTTGTAGACTGAATTCTTTCAGCAAGTATCTAACGTTCTGCCCAATATCTTCCTTCCGGCCCAGGCTCAATATACGTTTCCACCTGTTTGAATTTAGTCTTAACTCAGTGACTTTAATGCTTTAAACCCATTAAAGCTTAATGGACAGAACACAGCAGAAGTGACTGTGCCAATTCTGAGCAGAACAAAGGCTTTAAGAGACATTTAGTGTCCCCTCTCAGTTTCTTACACTCCTATCATGAGAAGATCATGCACAGAGTTACTCCTGTTCCTTTATCCCGAGGCTTTATATGAGATATATGGGGAGCAGTCCTACACAGGGGCCCAGCTGAGCCCAAATAAGTCCAATAAAATCTTCAGATCCACAGCTGACCTTCCAGACTGTGATGGAGAAATAATGTTGGTTTTTCAGTTCTCTAAGGATCTGTGGTCATTGAGTGCTACAATTGCATTTTCAATTCCATCAAGGCAGCTGTTTCTAGGTGATGGGGCATATATTAGCAGTGAATTCTGTGGCCATGAAGCCTTTATTTCACAGCCTTCCCTCTAAGTGATAATTGTCAAAAGTGACTTTGAGTGAAATACCATGGTGATGCCACAAATGATGGCATAAATTCACAAAAGGCAGGGTTAGCAGAAGCACTGCATGGAGGAGAGGAAGGTTTATATCAGACTTAGTGGTTTGCTCTTCTAAGGAGAAAGCACTGTCTCCTTCATGGTGGGAGGCGATGATGTAATCATCTTGGCAACAGGTTGCTGAATGACTCCCTTAGGCTAGGCTTTGGTAAACTTGGGTCAAGTCCTGACTGTTTTTGTAAATAAAGTTTTATTAAATTATAGCTACACTCTTTTGTTTACTCACAGCCTAAGTCTGCCTTGGGGTTGTAATGGCAGGCAGAGTTCAACAGCTACAACAGAGACATTATGGCCCACAAAACCTAAGATATTTACTATCTGATTAGTTACAGAAAAAGTTTGCAGACTCTTACCCCAGCTGGTATCTACTAGATCCATATCTGCAGCTTAGGTTTGATTTCTGTTGTTGGTAAGTTGATCAACCAGCACTTGGCTATAGTCAGATCAATTTCTGTAAGAGAACAATTTGGGCTGTTATATTTTCTCCATCTCTGCCAACTAAGCCACTTTGGGTACAAGGGCCCTTTGAGCCAGCACCAGGTTAGATGAGGAAAAATGCTATCATCTACAGGACAAATTTAACCTCTCCTCCAGACCTCCTGGCCATCAGTTTTCCAAAGATGTTCTTTGAAATCCCTGACCAATTGGCCACATTTTAGCTATTGCTAATGGACCAGTATAGGACCACCCATCAGGCTATCTCTCTTAATAAGCGGACAATTAGTTGTGTCACTTAAAGTCGTGATCACTGGGAAGTATTTTCCTTTGACCCTGTCATTCTAGGTCACCCGTGAAATCAGAGTCACTGGCTGGCCAGGTCAAGAGATTCAGAGCTGCAACACGGCCTTGAGACCATACACTTCATCACTTTGACAACATCTGTCTAAAGAAGACTTACAGAGCACCATGGGCTTTGGGACTGAAAGCACCCTGGTTCTCTTCTGAAGACAGTCACTTGCCTAACAGTGACACGTCCTCAGCATGATGTATGTGTGGCCCACCGAGCTCCACGTTATCCTCTTCCACCTCCCCACCTCCTTCCTCTTCCTGTGATGCAACTCCACCCATCTCCCCACTAAGAGATCACTTGCAAGAAGGATAGGGTCTGTTTTTTGGAGGAAGAAAGTGGACATTAAAAATGGAGAATAAAGGGGAGACATGAAGGTGGTATGAAGGTATTTGGATGAGATATTGTTCAGTGAGAAAAGCAAAATATATGAGATACATATACATTTATGTATGTGCATAAGTACATATTCATTCATACATATTCATAAAATTGTATTTTTAATAATATGTGTCATATGCATAGTTTGAATACATTTCTAAAACCATGACAGGACAACCGGTGCGTGTGTGTGTGTGTGTGTGTGTGAGAGAGAGAGAGAGAAAGAGAGAGAGCGAGATGATACATATTAGCCTCTTCGTGGTTGCAGGTGAACATGTGAGGTTGAGAAGGGTGAGGTCACATTGGGGAGGTGGTGAAGCGGAAGGAAGGAAAAGATAAAAACCCAAGACTAAGAGAGTTAATTTAGACTGAAATGAAAGCATCCATATTTTTGTCACATTTATTCATGAATTTAAAATTATGCAATTGTGTGGGTATAATATATATATATATACACACACACACACACATATATGTATATATGAATACTAAAAAAGCTTTAAAAGGTGGTGAAGGGAATGCAGAGGTCTGGAAACTAAAGGAGCAGCTTTGCCTACTTCACAGTTTGCATTGGCCCATGTTAAGCATTGCCTGCTTTGGCGAGTTCCAGGAAGCTTGTAAGAAGCAAAAATAGTTTTTCCACTTAACATTTTACTTGTAGCCAAATTTCTTCACAGTGTATTATAAATGATTTAGGAAAGTTATGATAATTTTCTTATATAAGTGAAAAACTGCTCCATCCTGGTGCCCCCAATTAGAATTATTAGGATATAAAAGCAAATGTTAGCAAGCTTATAACAATCACGTATAATAGTAAGACCCAGCCTTCATTTAGCTCTTACTATGTGCAGGCACTTTTGAAATCATTTTAACATATATTTACTCCATTAATCCTCCCAGGGAACCTCTGAGGCAAATACTGTTTTTAACCACATTTTCAGGATACAAGAAAACAGCACTTTCTTTCTAGGCTGTGTAACAAATTATCACAAACTTAGCAGCTTAAAATAACACAAATTTATTACCTCCCTGTATCCAAGGGCCAGAAGTCTGAGGGTCACGGCTTGGCTGGATCCACTGCTTAGAGACCCGCTTGGCTAACATCAAGGTGCTGCCCTGCTGTGGGTCTCATCTGAGGCTCAGGGTCAATCTGACTTCCTTTTTCTGACCTCTTGGCCACCTTTGAAATGGCTCATCTGATTAAGTCGAGTCCCCCAGGATGATCCCCTTTTTTGATAACTTAAAGACAACTGATTAGTGACTTAATCATGGGAACAAAATCCCATTATATTCACAAGTCTCTCCCGCACTCAAGGGAAGGGGATTAAACAGGATGCACATGCCAAGGGCAGAAATCTGGGGGACTGTCTTAGATCCCTGCCTAGTATAAAACCTAAGGCAAAGAAAAGAGGTATATCTTGCCCGATATCACAAAGTTAGAGTCAATGAAACTCGGCAGTCTATATTTAAATTCCATGTAGATAACCACTATGCTATACTATGCAATGAAAGAAAAGAGGTTCAGCTCACACCTTTTTGACATTATATTTGATGTCAAGAACTGTGAAAGGTATGAGATTTTATCCTACTGGCACGCTAATTAGTTAGACTTCCACAGTTTCATGGGAACTCGAAGAAGACACAAGACTCCTGAATCAGAGACAAAGGACCATCTACTCACAGAAATAACAGTAGCCAGAGCATCAGCATTTGCACTGGTTTTCTGAGCCTCAGTTCCTACAGGGTGACACAAACAGGACCACGTGATATCTACACATACATTTGCTTGTGTTACAGGAGAAGAAAGTCTACTTAGGGACCAGATTTCTTATACTGGGCATAAACTTGCCTGATGTTTGCCCCAAAGGGAGATAATATCTTGTTATATTAGACAGTAAGCAAACCCACCTTCTAACTATGCGGAGATACTATCTCTATTTTCCAAGTTTACTCGACAGCCATCCTTGAAAAGATAGTCCTGAACACAATCAGTCAAGGTTTTGTAGCAAGGCGTGTGGACACATGAGAAACGCCATGGAGAATTGTTGCCCCACAATATTGACCATCTTGGTTTACAGTAAATTTTTCCATGATTACTTTGGACTGTCTGATTAATCCTACTGACAGAGGCTGGGACAAAATTCATTCAATATGTCTCATAAGTTTTTAAATGAAATTTACTACCAGTAATACTGCCAAGAGCAGCCTGATGCCAATCTGGAGTATTGACTGCAAACATGTTCTCTAAGGTCCTAAATCCAACCAAACAAAATTTTACAAACCATCGGGATCTACCAAACCATCGGGATCTACCTTAAACCATCGGGATCTACCTACCAGGTGAGTTCCTCAAGTTTTTCTATTGACCTTTCCATGTGGTCTGAGGTGTTAATCCAGGTAAAGCAGGATGGGTTAGTGATTGTATCTTGCTCAGCAAAGGGAAAATCTAAGACAATTCTTTCATCTATAAAAACACTGGTAGTGAGTTGAAGATGACCTGAACACTTTCCAGGGCCAAGGTGGTATATCTGATCACTTGAGCTAAAGTCTAGAACACATTTCATACAGTCTTTTATAATTGGATGTCTCCCTCTTTGAGAAAACTGCCCACAGCATGCACATGAATAATGAGTCAGTTATCCCTCTGGAAGCTCCCCTTAGTCAGCAAAATAGTCTGATTTTTATATATATTTTTTGAGGGCTACATGATCTACTGGCAGTGTTTGCTTAAATACTTGTAGGTCTTTAATGAACACCCTTGAGGTTCCAGTCGCTGTGTATTGGGAAGGGAAGCAAGTTAGTACCTGCATACCACACAAGGAGTATAGTCCCAGGGATGCACGTGGTGACCCTGTGAAAGAGAGAAAAAAAAAGTGTTATTTAATAGTGTTAAAAGTGGCTTACACAGCAGTGATTTTTTTAGGTCCAGCTTAATTCAGGACATCTGCTGCCCTATTTTCATAACTCTCTTAAATTTTTGCCTTGTTTCAATATAAGGGCTAGGAGATTTGTCCAAAGCTGTAGGATTGGCCCTAAGAAATTAACTAGATTTCTTTGGGTTAGTTTGTCATTCTCCAGTAGCTCACTGGGGCTGTAAGAGCCTGAACACAAAACAATTCCTCTGTGATTTCCCACAGGAGTTTTTCTGTCTCAAGGAAATCTCCCTTAGAGGGCTAAATCTCTCTTATAGCAAGCAGGGCCAACAGAAAAAAAAACAAGACTTTTTATAGTCATATTTGAATAGGTCTAAAGCTGGCATGATACATTGCTGGAGGGGCTGATCTTTAAATCAACTCAGATGTTGTGATTCATCCTTAACAAGTATCAAATGCCCCATCCCCTCATCTTCCAAAAAAAAACTGCCAGAGTTGTAATAAATTGCCTGGTTTGTGCCCACAAAAGTCACGAATTTCCCTTTATCAATACTCAGCATAGGTGCATGTCCCTGTGACTGTTGACTAAAAGGACCTTAGTAATAGTTTTTATAGAGGTATGGACTTGAGGCTGACCACCAAATTGGCCAGATTCATCCAAAGGAGCATTAGCAATAACCAGAGCCCATTACAACAGCTGTCTTTGAGCCCACATCTTGATTGTGGCTGTAAAGCACCTACTCAATTATTCCTCATTAAGAGGCAAGAGTGAAGGACCATTTTCTGTGCAGTAGTTGACTACACAATTTGGTTGAACATATTTACTACATGTTCCTATAGACTTTCTCCAGATCCTGAAAATTGGCCCCAAGTTCCTCATCCTTCCTATTCCAAAATCCCATTTTTCTATTGACTATTTTATTGAAACCGTCAAGAACTGTGAAGGATCTGAGACTTTATCTACTTGAAAGCTAACAAGTTAGCCTGTTACAGTTTCATGGATGCTGGCAGAGGGCATGGGATTCTGAGGCAGAGACAAAGGACAGTTTATTACACATACAAACAGCAGTGGTAGAGAATTAGCATTTGTGCTAATCCCCCAAGATTACAGGAAAGAAAGCCCAAACATAAAAAAAAAACAAAACAATTTTTTTAATAATGGTCTATGAGCCTAGCTAACCTCTTTCCTGGAGAGAATTGCTACCCTTTTTAATACCTCACAGTAAATAAACCTATTTTTTGCCCTGGAAGGAGATACCATCTCTATCTTGCAAGGCTATTCATTAAACAAAATCCTGGAAAAACAGCACAGAATAAAGGCAGCCTGTGCCTTTGCTTGTGAGACATGTTGGAAGGTAACACTTATAGAGAATTGTCTCCAATATTTATTTACCTCCTTAACATATTATTTCCTTCTTTCAAATAAAAATGTACTAACTTTCCTTAAGAGAACATAAGTTTGCACATAGTATATATTTTGTAATCATAAAAGTTGCTAACATTTACTCTTTATTAAGCAGGTGCTGGCTTACATATTTTTACATATATTACTTCTTTAATCCTCACCACATCCCTAGGAGGTATTATTATTCTTATCCCCATTTTGAAGATGAGCACACCAAGATATAGAGAGTAAATTAAAATGCCCAAGTTCACAGCTAAGAGGTGTTAAGACCAGAACCTGTGGGATTTTAATCCCCAGGACTTCTGACTTGCTAGCCCATGATCTTGGCCTCCAAGCTAGAACAACAAGAAGATCACATGGACTTATGGCCAACTCTGCAACACGTAAATCTCTCAGCACTGGGTTGGACACAGGGTAATCCCTCCATGCATGGTAATTAATATTCAGTATGCCTACTATCTTTTATGTTCATTTTACAAATGCAGAAACAGGCTCAGAATATGTGAGTTGACCAAGCACTCTCAGATAATAAATACTGGGAACTTGGTTTTACACTCAAATTTTAATGATTCTAAAATACTATGTTCATATGAAACACCTTGCTGCTTTTCCAAAGAAAAGTTATTCAGGAGACATTTTAACATATTCCAAAATTTGTTACAATTAGTTGAAAAGTACAGTAGAGCTCAAAATAAAATCAATAATTACATAAACATAATGGTATAATTAGCCTAATATTTATACAAGTAATGTGATTTAATGCAGTTTCTTAAACATATCTAAAATTGGAAAGTATTTTTGCATATAATATTCAGCATCATAATAAACTTTGCTAACTACTTTATTACTATACTTGGCCATACCTATTTTGTTTTGAGTATTAATTCTGACTTTGGAAAATTAATTTGTATCATTCAAAGGAATTTAAATTTTATTCTGCAGTTCAGCGTTTCTCAAAGATTGGTTAGAAAACCACCTAGGTGCTAATATGCTCATAGTATCAGAACCTTTGGGAGTTTGAGCTAAGAATCTGCTCCTGTAATAATATCCCCAGTGATTTTAAAACAGACAGAGAGACAACTTCTGCTCTAGGTGAGATGGAGCCATTGGCTGAACAATTAGCATTTTTGGTAGATGATTTTAGTGACTAGAGAAAGAATTTGAGGGGGACAAATTGGAAAGCAGGTAGACAAATTAGGAGGCCATTTATTCATTCACATGAAAAAAATCTGCTAGGTGATGGGTAAACACAGAAAAAAGCAGACAAGTTCTTTGACCTCTTGGTGCCTCTATGCTTCCAGAAAATCAGATAGGTAACAAAGAATTCCTTGTGGATTTTTAAGACAGTTTTAGGTACTGTAAGGGCAAATATACACTGACCTAACTGAGACTGGGGAACCAGGGAAGGCTTGAAGGAAATATTTGTACTTAGGCTGAATAAGTAGAAGTCATGTGGGTGAAGTCTGAAAGCAGAGTGGAGCAGAGTTTTCAAGGTAGAGAAAACATAATCATTGGAAGCCCTAAGGCATAAAGGAACATGGTCTTTTGGAGTAATTCAGTATTTTTAAGTTTTGGCTGGAGGATTTCTTTACTAGTACAATGTAATCATATAAATACTCTTACGAATTTAAGAATTCTTGTCATTTTTATGTGGTACATTATAAATAATAGGGAAAAATTTTAAATTAAAGTTTGTACTGTGAATGGGTTTTAATAAAATCTTTAACAGCAATATGAACACAATGTATTTATACATATTTTAGGTAGGTAATGCTGAGCCTTTGAGCCATTCAACAACAAAAAAGCATATTGTTTACTTTAAATAATTATCTAAGAAAAATATAAGAATAATATAGTAATAAACAATATATATGTATGGATTATTTTCAGGGGGTAGGACTGGGTATATAATAAGATGTAAATTGAAATATAATTATACTGTATGGTATCTAATATAGATAAAATGCCTTCATAAGCTGTTGTTTGGATTTCTTGCCTTATTTGGCTAAAATAAATGTGTTTCATCTTAAGTTTATATTTTTTTCTAAATAATGAGATAATAGAGAGAGTGTTAGAAGCACAAATAGCACATTAACACCACATGGGTGCATAATTTTACTCCTAAGTAATGTTTTAAAAAATATAAAGATAATAACTCTTATTTTTTTTAGCCCTGTCACTGATTTTAAAAGTTGAGACATCTTGATGTGATGATGTACATGATTTTAATAATATGAATGCAGTTTATAATAAATGTTACCTATTCTATTTGAAGAATTATTATAAACTTTTGTAATTCAGCATCATTATTGCTTATGTTTTCTACCTTCAACCAAGAGTTAAATATGGAAATATATTAAACACATTAAAAAAGAAAATAATTAAACAAGCTAATACGGCAAAAAGTGACACATAATAAAACAGTCAAATGAGTCCTTGGCTGAGTCACTGGCAAGTTCATCAGAAGTCAACAAGCCTTTATATAAGTTTACTTAATATTCACTCAGATTCCATGCTATTATATTTTAATGTGAAAATATATACAGTATTATTTGATTAATTAATTAATTATCTAATTTTTGAAAAAATAAATTAAAGTAAATGTAGTTATAGACATGGATCCAATGAAACATGTTTGCAACTCTATGGGTGTGGGGGGAAAATCAAAGATTCAGAAACACTGGAATATGGAGAAATGGAATTCAATGCAGTGAAGTACAGCAGAGAGGGAGAGAGAAGGGGTTAGTTTTAAGAGACATACTGAAGAGTTAGATATTTTAGAGCTTCTGGTAGATATTTTTAAGGATACTAGTCTTTTTTTCCTGTAAACATCATGAAACAATATAAGGCTATTAAACTGAAACTGACATGATCTAATGAGCATTGCATTAAGACAATTTAAATGAAGATTCATATATACACCACCAAATGTAAAATAGATAACTAGTGGGAAGCAGCCGCATAGCACAGGGAGATCAGCTCGGTGCTTTGTGACCATCTAGAGGGATGGGATGGGGAGGGTGGGAGGGAGGGAGATGCAAGAGGGAAGAGAAATGGGAACATATTGTATAAGTATAACTGATTCACTTTGTTATAAAGCAGAAGCTAACACACCATTGTAAGGCAATTATACTTCAATAAAGATGTTAAAAAAAAAAAAAAAAAAAAAAAAACTGAATCTGTTAACTAAGAGTGAATAGAAGAAACTATCACAAAAGTTCAGGTAAAATTTGATGGAAGATGGACTTTTATGTTGGTGTGGGGATGAAGAGAATTAGAGTCAAGAAAAGTTTATATTAAAGAATCTCTGCAATCATTCAGGTTTGAGAGAAAAAGGCATCCCAGATTTCTGGAGGTGATCAACAAATTCGATGTTAGTGATAATTTAGGAGGAAAAGAATGTTGAATGAAATGAAAGAGATGAGGAAGATTACTATTGTGTTCATAGTTGTCATTATTTTTTATGATGTTGTAGACTTGAAAATATATAAATGCTGATGGGAAGGGATGGGTACAGAGGGAGTCATTGAAGTGGTAAGAAAAGGAAATAAATGTTACTATAAAACAGAAATTGGTCTTATATAAGAAACTAACATTGAGATACTTCATCTACAATATTAATAAAATGAAAAAACAGGATGGAGACATATCAGAAAAAACTATATGGAGCTGATAATTTCATGGGGATCATGATATATTGATACTCTCCCCAAATAGCTTATATTTTATATGTGTGGTGGGAGATAAGAGCAGAGAAGAATGTGTTGGAGATCTGAGAGGTGTGGAGAGCATTTTTCAAAATTCTTGGTGGTGAATATGAAACTGGAATTGCATTGTTAAGGGCCCAGTTTAGTTGCATGATCAATCATTTATTTTTGTACCAAACTGCCTAATTGTGTAATTTTTCTCAGGCAGCACTCAGAAGTTGAGCTGTAGTCACAGAGAGGGTAGAGAACTTGAATGCCAACAGGATAGATTTTGTTAAAATGGTTTGACCACAGAACGAAGAGGCAAGATATTGGCATAAATGATTCAAATTAGAAAAAATAATAAGGCAGTAGTCGCTGAAAGAAATGATGTCCTGAAATTTCTGTCACATATATTAGATTTGAGAATTGTCCTGAAATTGACAAAACCTGAAGATTGAGTGGATGAGTATGTATGTGTGTGTGTGTTGTGTATGTGTATTTGTGAACACAACTCTATGTATTATATGTGAATATGGCTTAACTGAGAGGGAGCAACTGAAATGAAATTCTACTTAAAGCTTCTTTCTTGGATGACTAGCAATATAGGAAGTAGGGGAGAAACTCCAACTTTCTTGGGGTTGGATTGTGAGTTTAATTTTGAATGTGTGAAGTTTTATGTGTCTGTGGTTACATCGTTCTTCGTCCTACTAGAAGAGAGAAACCACACTGAATTTTGAACAGGGAAAGTTTAATATGAATATTATCTATACCTCATCCTCTGAAGACTGAAGTTTACAGGCGATTTGCTAATAAGCAGAGAGAGAACACTGAAGAGTATAGGAATAAGAGTGGTGAGGCACAGTCATCAAGTCATTACTCCCAGGATGAGGTAGAGCACTAATGGAGGAGTCCCTCACACACAACCCCCAGACCTGAGAAACCAGATCTCAGTGGAAACGGCATGGCTTTGGCTCATTGAGTGCCAGAGAAAACTGAGGCAGTGTCCTGGCAGAGCTTGCTAGAAATGGCCCTCTGTGGTTCTGGGGCAAGTGGTCCACAAGGAGGTGCCAAACCTAGAAACTCTTAGCTGCCTGAAGTTTTGCTAAGCTAAGCTGATGGTTGCCCTGCACTGCAGGAACCAGGTGCTGAAAAAGTCATTTATTGAAGGAGCTGAATGACCTAGAAACTGCACCTACCGAGAGAAGGACCCTGGAAGTTAAATACCTATTTTTCCTCCACTGTTTTTGTGAGCACCCTTACTGAAAAGGATTAAAATTGTGTCAGCCAACAAAGTACAAATGTTTAAAGGGCCCAGCTCTATTTTCAGAGAAGGGAACAAAGGGTAAATTTGGAGCTGAGAGGTAATAATTTGATAAATGCTACAGTAGGATATTAAAGTAATTAATGGAAGGAAACTTATAGCTGGGAAAAGGGTTAAGAAAGAACAAGAGTTTGGAAGTCATCAAAGTATGAGTATTCTCCAATTATTTCCTTAAGTGACCACACACTTTGGCACATAAATACATATTTAAAGGTAAATCAATGGTTTTGACAGCTTGCCAGCTTACATTCTTTGTACTCTTCTAACTCATGGGCTAACAAACATTTTTTTTATAAAAAGGCTAGATAGTAAATATTTATGTTTTACTGGCCTTATGGTCTCTATTACAACTACTCAACAATGTCATTATAGTGCGAAAATAGCCATAGATGACATATATGCAAATGAGTAAGGCTGTGTTTCAAAAAGCACTATTTATAAAAACAAGAGGTGGCCCAGATTTGGTCCATAGGCTGTAATTTCTGATTCCTGATCTATGATATTATAATTATCTAATTACAAAGAGTATATATAAACAGTATTTTAAGCATAGTTAGATCAATCATCTCTTAAGTTCTTTTTATTTGTTTTACATATAAACTCATTGTATATATTTAATTACATTAAGAATTCCTCTATGCCATGCAAGGTTTTTCTAATTCTAAAAATACTGCATAAATTTTCATTAAAAATGTAACAATATTATAAAAGTATGGTTAATTTCATGAAACCATAAAAAGTACATAAAATAAATCTATATTTGATGCACTAGAAAAGAATAATCAACATACAGTAAACATAACCTCAAGTAAAAATAAAGTCATGAAATTATATTTACTTGCTTCAGATTTTTAACTGATGGTGTGACATTCAACTTCACTTAATTTTAACTTAGACACAATTCTTGAGAGAGTAGCAGATATCTAATACCACAGTACACATTCACTCTTACTTCAATATTCAGAAATCTGGTCACAAAGTTTAAATATTGGTATTCAGATAAAAAAATAATACATTAGAAACATTGATTTTTATAAATTAACTTAAAATACATTACATATATTTAAATGTTTTATAGATTTTTCTCGTTAAAAATAGACTGTATAATTTATTTAAAGAAACTTTTATTGAACAAAATTTACTTAAATCTTTCAAAATCTGTCAGGCACACACTATTATCAAAGCTCACACAAAAAGATATTGGGTTGTGAAGGACATTTAGAAGTTAGGCTGAAAAGAATGAAAGGTCATCTCTGGAAATCATATGAGTAAGTCATAGGATGGGTAAGAAAGATGAGTGTGCCCCATTCAAAAGCAACAGGTTAATCAAGGTGTCAAGAGTAGAAGTTGTATAAGAGAATGGCAGGAAATAGGTGAGGATGAACTGGTTGGTAGGTAAGGCACTAGACTTAGCAAGAGGTTATGGGCTCCCTAACTAAGATGGCAGCAGAAGGAATAGTGACAATGGAAAGTTATCAATAAATAATGATAATTTTGATGTGATTAATTGGCTGTGAGTGGTGGTTAGGGAAAGAATAAGTTAAATTTGCCTGCTTAGTTGATTTCCTCTAGTAAATCTTTATTTCATCTTTATTAAATTTTTTGAAGGTTGTAACATGTTTTTATTGACTAGAGTTGTGAACAGTTGTAATCCTTCCATTATACATATATAACAATAATCAAGTATCTGATACTGAAATAACTTACAGGCAAATTCTAATATTGAACACAGAATAGTTCTATCAGAACAATAATAAAAAAATAAATAAAACACTGAGTTTACCTCCAAGAATTTAAATTCAGGCCATTAGTTCACAATTTAGAAATCTGAGTAATCCAACTTTAAGGTGACTTCTCATTGTTGAAATTTGCTCTGAGGATGGATTGTAATTGGGAACTTCCTCTTGTCTCAAGCTATTCCTCTTGTCTCAAGCTATTCCTGCATATGACACACTTTGGAGATTTTCATTTAAGGAAAATATAAAGTTTGAGAAGGGTGCATTGTCAACCTGCAAGAGTTGGAATGAGAAAGAAAACTTGACAAAATAAATGGAACTGAGACATAGAAGAAATGGAAGAGTAACAGGAAATTTTGGTGATTTGAAAGTCAAGGGAATTTCAAACTTGACAGTGTGAGTGGTCATCAGTATTAGACACTGAGAAATCCAGTAGAATGTGGATTATGAGAAACATTTATGTTTCAACTAGAGGAAACTGTATTAGAGGACATAATGAGAAGAAGCTCTATTTTACATGAGATGCACAAGGTTTGCGCTAAGTGAATCATGTTCAAATTCCCACTCTTTCATTTATCAATAGTGTGTCTTTGAGAGGATTTAAAAAAAATCTTCTTGAACTTCAGTTTTACCTGGAGAAGATAAATGTCAATAATAGCTATCTCAAAGGTTGTTATTAAAGATCAAATAATCTACTAGCATTGAATCAATTTGCAGCTCCCATTTTGCAAAAATTAGTATTGTTGGTGATGGTTCTGAAGACTAAGAACAAGACTTAGGATGCTAAATGAAAAGTGAGCAAATGGAGCCTATAAATGTAGAAGCATATTTCAGGAAGTTTGACATTTATAGGAAGGAAAGAATCTATTTAAGTTAAGTGGGGCAGGTTGGAGGTTGGGGTTCCAGTCTTCCAAGTTAGTGGGCAAGGCAAGTATTTAAAGCAGTAGGAAACTTTGCATAAATCTCCAACACCAGGAAGTACTGCATGCCATTTACATTTGTTAATCATCAGATACTCAGAGTTTAAACTGCCATCCACAATACAGCATGCAAAATAGTTAACATACCCCTACCTAACATCACTACTCTGAGCTTAATCATGCTATTTAATTGCCAAGCTTAATTTGAAAATTATTGTTCACAGCAATTAAGTAAATGCCCCAATTTCATTAACAGATTTTCTAATTAGAGCCTGCAACATAAAAGTGCTAATGTTGCTTCATTAGCTTTGATTTACTGTTTCTAATGCTACCTTTTTAAAATTTATTCTTTTCTTCAAATCCGAAACTGTGTTTTAGGGTTAATTATGTTTGGTTCTTGAAAATATCAAGGGATAATTATTCCTGGATTAAAGTATAGAGATATCTTATATTAAAATTCCATTTTAGCTTTTCACATTAAACACATATTGGGACAAATTGTAAAGCCTTCTTGTTGTAGAATAGTTTAAAGCAATTAGTGAGAATTGCATTTGGCTTGAATTGTAAGCAAACAGGTTTTCCAAAATTGAATATGCTCCTTCACATATGGTATCTGATTGTAAGAGAGGGGAGGGAAAAAAAAAGAAAAGAAAAAAAAAGTTTAATTGTTACATAAGCCCACTATTGCAAATTTCTTAAATTGGCAATTGAAAGGACAGAAAGGTGACTTAGGTTAGTAATAATATTATGATCTAAGATAGTGCCATTAAAAATCCTCAAATGCAGTAACTACTGTTCGCTAATGAAAAGACTAGGGGATTGGCTGTTTTTTCTTCTTGTTTCTGTCTTTGCCAAATTAAAAGAACTTGCCTATGTTTTCAAGCAAGTATTGCTATATAACTACCTATTAACAGCATGATTACAGCAAAGCATGAAAAATATACTGATTTCATGACTTGGCACTAAGATGAGGCTCTGATAATAGGGGAATCATGGACATTATTGGTAAGATTGCAGTTGAGTGAGGAAAGCAGAGTCCAGAGATTGTCTAGTCCAACTCCACTGCTTATGTATATATGTATACACGTATGCATGTGTATGTGTCCGTGTGTGTGTGTTTTTATGGGTGTACGATATGTCAGGCACTATGCTAAATCCTGGGGATGCTGCAACACGCTGTCCCACTATTATGTAGAGAGATATAAAATGAGTAACTACAATAACTGATATTCTAAGAAGTTAAGTGACAACTAATATAAAAGATATGGAATTATATCCCTTGTCTTTTGTTTAGTATCATTTCCACTCCATCTACTATTTCTAACAAAACATCAAAAGGAAAACAAAGAAAATATAATGTCAAAATAAAATACTGTGCTCCTTTTCTTTCTTTGTGATAAAGATAACTTGAATAAAAATAAATTTTACCAAAATACATTCAATAAATCCACCACAGCACAACACATTAATATATAGCTGAGTGAAAAACATAAGAAAGCGGATAGGGCCTACAGCTAAATAATCTTTATGTAAATTCACATACACAGACACACACTGCAAAACATATTTTCCATGGAAATATATATTTGTAAATGTGTGTGACACATTATAATGGCTGCCTAAAGAGCTTGTAGAGTGGAGAGTGGGATAAATAAGGATAGTATAACACAGGAGGGCTTGTTTGTGTAAACATAAAATATTTTCACTGAGCAAGCTGATTAATGCTATTTTTCATATGAGAAATTGAGATGGAAAAAAAGATTAAGTTAAAGTATTACTACTAATATTTTAGTTATTAAACTATATTTTTAGAGCAGTTTTGGATTCACAGCAAAATTGAGCAGAAGGTGAAGAGAGTCCCCATATAACCCATGTACCTACACACCCACAACCTCCCCCAACTGTTAAAGTCCCACACCAGAGTGGGCACTTTTGCTACAGTCAGTGAACCAAATCGAAATATCATAATCACCTAAAGACTAGAGTTTATACTAAGGTTCACTCTTGGTTTTGTACATTCTATGGGTTTTGAGAAATGAATAATGACAAGTATCCATCACTATAGTATTATATAGAATAGTTTCACTGCCATAAAAATCATCTGTGTTCTGTCTATGCATCCTTCCCTCTACCTTAATCCAGGGCAACTATTAACCTTTTTACTGTATCCATAGTTTCACCTTTCCCAGAATGTCATATTGTTAGAATCACACAGTTTGTAGCTCTTTCATATTGGCTTCTTTCACTTAGTAATATGCATGTAACTTTCCTTCATGTCTTTTCAGGGCCTGATAGCTAATTTCCTTTTAGCACTGAATAATATGACATTTTCTGAATTAATCACAGTTTACCTATCTACTCATTTATTTTGGGGCATTGTCCAAGTTCTGGTAATCAAGAATAAAACTTCCATAAACATAAGTGTTTAGGTTTTGTGTGGACATAAGTTTTCAACTCACAATGAATACCAAGAATCATGATTGCCAGATTAGGTAATAAGATGTTCTTGGATTGAAAGAATCAATATTGTGAAAATGTCTATACTACCTAAAGCAATCTACAGATTCAATGCAATCCCTATTAAACTACCATTGGCACTTTTCACAGAACTAGAACAAAAAATTTCACAATTTGTATGGAAACACAAAAGACCCCAAATAGCAAAAGCAATCTTGAGAAAGAAAAACGGAGCTGTTGGGCTTCCCTGGTGGCGCAGTGGTTGAGAGTCTGCCTGCCAATGCAGGGGACACGGGTTCGAGCCCTGGTCTGGGAAGATCCCACATGCCGCGGAGCAACTGGGCCCGTGAGCCACAACTACTGAGCCTGCGCGTCTGGAGCCTGTGCTCCCAACAAGAGAGGCCACGATAGTGAGAGGCCCGCGCACCGCGATGAAGAGTGGCCCCCACTTGCCGCAACTAGAGAAAGCCCTCGCACAGAAACGAAGGCCCAACACAGCCATAATAAAATAAATTAAAAAAAAAAAAAAAAAAAAGAAAAACGGAGCTGGAGGAATCAGGCTCCCTGGCTTCAGACTATACTACAAAGCTACAGTAATCAAGACAGTATGTGTCTGGCACAAAAACAGAAATAGAGATCAATGGAACAGGATAGAAAGCCCAGAGATAAACCCACGAACATATGGTCACCTTATTTTTGATAAAGGAGGCAAGAATATACAATGGAGAAAAGACAGCCTCTTCAATAAGTGGTGCTGGGAAAACTGGATAGCTAGAGGT
Source organism: Balaenoptera physalus (assembly GCF_965194825.1). Lineage (NCBI taxonomy): Eukaryota > Metazoa > Chordata > Mammalia > Artiodactyla > Balaenopteridae > Balaenoptera > Balaenoptera physalus. Next base: position 157,869,119 of record NC_138890.1, read on the forward strand.
AAAAGAATGAAATTAGGACACTCCCTAACACCATACACAAAAATAAACTCAAAATGGATTAAAGGCTTAAATGTAAGGCCAGACACTATAAAACTCTTAGAGGAAAACATAGGCAGAACACTTCTATGACATAAATCACAGCAAGATCCTTTTTGACCCACCTCCTAGAGAAATGGAAATAAAAACAAAAATAAACAAACGGGACCTAATGAAACTTAAAAGCTTTTGAACAGCAAAGGAAACCATAAACAAGATGAAAAGACAACCCTCAGAATGGGAGAAAATATTTGCAAATGAAGCAACTGACAAAGGATTAATCTCCAAAATTTATAAGCAGCTCATGCAGCTCAATATCAAAAAAACAAACAACCCAATCCAAAAATGGGCAGAAGACCTAAATAGACATTTCTCCAAAGAAGATATACAGATTGCCAACAAACACATGAAAGAATGCTCAACATCATTAATCATTAGAGAAATGCAAATCAAAACTACAATGAGGTATCACCTCACACCAGTCAGAATGGCCATCATCAAAAAATCCACAAACATTAAATGCTGGAGAGTGAGTGGAGAAGAGGGAACCCTCTTGCACTGTTGGTGGGAATGTAAATTGATACGGCCACTATGGAGAACAGTATGGAGGTCCCGTAAAAGACTAAAAATAGAACTACCATACGACCCAGCAATCCCACTACTGGGCATATACCCTGAGAAAACCATAGTTCAAAAAGAGTCATGTACCAAAATGTTCATTGCAGCTCTATTTACAATAGCCAGGACATGGAAGCAACCTAAGTGTCCATCAACAGATGAATGGATAAAGAAGATGTGGCACATATATACAATGGAATGTTACTCAGCCATAAAAATAAATGAAATTGAGTTATTTGTAGTGAGGTGGATGGACCTAGAGTCTATCATTCAGAGTGAAGTTAGTCAGAAAGAGAACAACAAATACCATATGCTAAGACATATATATGGAACCTAAAAAAAAAAAAAAAAGGTTCTGAAGAACCTAGGGGCAGGATGGGAATAAAGACACAGACCTAGTAGAGAATGGACTTGAGGACATGGGGAGGGGGGAAGGGTAAGCTGGGATGAAGTGAGAGAGTGGCATGGAGTTATATATACTACCAACTGTAAAATAGATAGCTAGTGGGAAGCAGCCACATAGCACAGGGAGATCAGCTCGGTGCTTTGTGACCACCTAGAGGGGTGGGATAGGGAGGGTGGGAGGGAGGGAGATACAAGAGGGAAGAGATATGCGGATATATGTATATGTATAACTGATTCACTTTGTTATAAAGCAGAAACTAACACACCATTGTAAAGCAATTATACTCCAATAAAGATGTTAAAAAAAAGATAAATAAATATTATTGATGAATTAAAAAAAAAAAAGAGAGTATATTTGGTTTTGTAAGAACTCCCAAACTGCATTCTAAAATGGCTGCACCATTTTGCATAATACTAGCAATGAATGAGTTCCTGTTGCTCCACATTTTCACCACCATTTTGTGTCCTCACTCTTTTGGATTTTGGCCATTCTATTCTCATAGATGTATAGTGATATTCCATTGTTTTAATTTTCAGTTTCCGAATCACATATAATGTTGAGCATCTTTTCATGTGCTTATTTGCCATCTGTGTATCTTCTTTGGTGAGATGTCTGTTCAAGTCTTTTGCCCATTTTTGAACTAGGTTGTTCATCTTCTTATTGTTGAATTCTGAGTTCTCTGTATGTTTTTGGTGTCTTTTTCAGGCGTGTAATTTGCAAATATTTTCTCCTTTTCTGTAGCTTGTCTTTTCATTCACTCAACTGTCTTTTGCAGAGCAGAAGTTTTTATTTTTAATGAAATTTTTAGTTGTTTTTTTCAGGAATTATGCCTTTAGTGTTATATCTAAAAAATCTTTGCCATACCTGAGATAATCTAGGTTTCCTCCTGTGTTATCTTCTAGGAGTTTTACAGTTTTGTGTATTACATGTAGGTCTATGATCTATTTTGAGTTAATTTTTGTGAAGGGTATAAGGTCTGTGACTCTGTTCCCTTTTTTGCTTGTTTTTTTTTTTTTTTTCTTTTTTGGCATGTGGATTACTAATTGCTCCAGCATCACTTTTGAAAAGACTATATTTGTTCAATTGTATTGCTTTTGTCAAAGATCAGTTGACTATATTTATGTGATTCTATTCTGAGTTCTGTGTTTTGCTCCATTGATTTATTTGTCTATTCTTTCACAAGTACCACAGTGTTTTGGTTAGTGTAGTTTTATAGTAAGTCTTGAAGTCAGGTAGTATCAGTCCTCCAACTTTGTTTTTCTCCTTCAATATTGTGTTCACTATTCTGGTTCTTTTGCCTCTTCATATAAATTTTAGAATCAGTTTGTCAATTTCCACAAAATAATTTGCTAAGATTTTATTTGGGATTGCATTGAATCTATCAATTAAGTTGGGAAGAACTTGACAATACTGAGTCTTCCTATCCATGAACATAGACTATTTCTTCATTTGTTTAGTTTTTCCTTGATACCTTTCATCAGAGTTTTGTAGTTTTCCTCAATTTTTGTACATATTTTTTAAGATTTGTACCTAAGTATTTTTCATGACTTTGGTTTCAGTGTTAGGGTAATGTTGGCTTTGTAGAATGAGTTAGGAAGTGTTGCCTTTGCTTCTATCTTCTGAAAACGACTGTTGAGAATTGTTAAAATTTTTCCTTTAATGTCTCAGAATTCACCAGTGAACTCATCTGAGTCTGGTGCTTTCTGCATGGGAAAGTTGCTCTTTACTGATTTCGATTCCTTTAATAGATATAGGCCTGTCTATTTCTTCTTGTGTGAGTTTGGCAACTTGTGCTTTTAAGACATTTTAAAATTTTATGTAGCTTATAAAATTGGTGGGTATAGAGTTCATAATATTCCTTCATTATACTTTTAATGTTCATTGGATCTCTCTAATGATGGAAACAGCCTTTTCCTACCAGATATGTACTTTCCTTATAAGGATTCTGAGAGCCTTAATTTTATTATTTTTAACATCATTATTTCTTATTTATAAATTATGTATAGAGAAATTGATTAACCTGTACAACCTAACAACACACTTAGCTATGACAGAGCTCATTTTGCTTTATAATACCAAATTGGGTAAATGCAATACTAGAAGAGAATTGTAAGATATTTCCATGCCTATAAATTATGAAGTAGTTGATTATAATACTTTTTTTTTACATAGGTAGCTAGCCATGGCAAAGTGTATCTTGAAGTTAGAATATATTACAACAGAACAATGTCATAGTTACTAAAAGTAATTATTCCATGTTATAATGAATTGACTTTCTTATTAAACTAGAAGTAGTAAAGAATACAGTGATGACTTTATAAACTGAAAGTAAATTTCTTGATTTTAAGGTAACATTTACAATACTTAACTACATTTATATAATTACTTATAATATAAATACTTCTTAGTAACCTTTCAATTTTCCATAATTCTCATCTCATACAATTTGGCAAAAGTTCCATTTAGGACCAAACTGGGAAATAATTCAAATGTCACACTGAAAATTATCCTCCTTAAAGACACTCAAACAAAATTCTTGGAGAAGTTAGCACAGCTCAATTTATTTCTGCTTTGAAGGGAAACCTTTCTCTTGTAGGAAGTAATGGGCGTATGTTGTGTCTTTTCCTTCCAATATCGTGTCACATGTTGCTGCTCCTGACATACCCTAAATTGTCTCGCAAGACCATCCTCTCTTACATGGTAGGGTTCTTAGCCCTGGGTGGGGCTCTATCTCTAGCCCCAAAGTTGGAGCTATAGCTTCATCCAGTCATTCAGAGCACTTCATTCTGTACACAGACACACACACACACACACACACACACACACACACAAACACACACACAGTAGTGGTTGGTTCAGGGGAGCAGTGTTGTCCTAAATTTGTCCAATCAGATAAATGCCTGGGACTGTTATTTATAGCACAAGGAAGCTCTTTTTGCATGCTGGCTTTGAACCCAGGAGACTGAGCACTGAACTATTAGGCCACCATATAAAGCCAGAGAAAGAATACACTATAGGAGTTGGAGCTCTGAGAATCATAGAAGCTGTTCTCTGATGATAAAGTTCGAGTCCTAATTATAATAGTGTCTGAAACTAGGACTAAATACAGATTTTTTTTTTGTCCATTCTTGAAGGGAAGTACAGAGAAAGAACGGGGCACAGAGGCTATGTTCTCTCGCTCTCAGTGCCTTTCTCTGAAGTATATTCCTTTCTGAGGCTGTTATTTCAGGCTAGGACCTACATTCTCCCTTGAGATAGAAGTTCTCTTCAGCAAACTGTGGCCCACAACTACCCTATTTGTTGTTTTATGGCAACCACTGCTGCCACCTAAATGAATGTGGATAATATCAGATGGCCTTTGTATTGACTTTAGTGTTTGCTGCTGTCTTGAACCACCAATGGTGAGTCAGAGTACCCCAGAGCACTCATTTTAGAGTTAAATAAAATAAGTCCAAAGAAATTTTCCTTGTTAAAACATGTTTTATAAATAGGTTTAATCTACCTAATTTAAAGTAAACTTACAAAAGCTAAGAACTAGAATGAAATCACACAAAATATTTTGAGAACATTTTCACAAATTATATGCTCTCTTTGCACTCATAAGACAAGCCTTACATGGTTTAAATAAAAAACAAAGGATGCCTGTTTTCACATTTCAGGAATGATAGTGCCTTCTGACACCAAAATGCTCTGTATGATTTGCCTAACAACTTTGCTTTGAGTAAAACAAACAAAAGTAAAACACACAAACACAAACGTGGTCTTAGTTGGTCCTAGTGGAATACAAAATTCAACACTTAAACTTTTATTTTTTCCAGGTAAGAATTACCATCACCAGGATAATCTGTTTTACAGGAAGGAAACCAAGATCTACTGAGTGCCAAACTTTGTGCCAGGTAACTTACATATATTATTTTGTTTAATTCTCATAATAACTCATTGCAGATATATATTATTTAAGATATAGTGAGTGCTCTGGGCTGTATTATATCTGGCTGATGAAGATATTTTTATCCAAAATGTTTATTAAAAGAAAAATTTCTAAAACATAGTCTAACTTCAGTTCTGCTACACATAATTAGCTCTAGTATTTATACTTCAAATTGGATATTTTGAAATGAATAGCCCTGGCAAATGCATTCAATAGCCACATGCCCTATACAAAATTCTTACTCTATGTAATTACCAATGAGGTTAACAATGCAGTCTATATACAAATTCATTTAATAAAAAGACATTTGGGACCTATGGGAAAGATGGCAGTATAAAAACTAGCCATATGTATGTAATATGCATTATATATTATGTATTTATGTACTGTATCATGTATTTAGTGAAAAAAATCTTCATATAGGTGGGCCTGTGTAATTCAAACCCATATTGTTCAAGGATCAACTCTATAATAAAATTATGTTTTTCAAATCACTAAGGCTGTGCAGAGTTTATGGTGCCATTAAAAAAAAAATGTAGATTCCATCAACAGTAGAAAGTATGCATTTATAAAGAAAGCATTTAAAACAGAAATTATAAATCAAGTTAACCATCAGCAAAATCACCTTTATAATGATATAGCATCATAAAGTTAATATTCTGAAATCATAAACTGATTTTATCAGGAAAAGGAAAGTTGTAATTAAAACCAATGAGAAGAAACACTATCTTTCTTCTTTAATTACGGGCAAATTTGCTTAAGTGTGAAATTTATTTCCTTAATTTGAGAGGATATATAAGTTCAATATTAAGTATAGCATGCATTTGAAAATGATTTTTTAGAGGGAAATACATAATGAACTATTTTGTTTTATATGTGTATTTAACAGAAATAAAATAAACTATTAGGATAATATAAAATGTGTTGTACACATAAGAGGGAAAGTGTATTAATACAGCATAGACCATTCTGTCTCTAATGTATATTAAATAGACAAATTTTAATGTATATTATATAAACATTAACATGCATCTAGTTGATACTGTATTTTTCAGTAAAACCTGTGCCGGTCAGAAAGTGACTGACAGAAGTAAAGACAAGAAGAGGCTGAAGTGACCTTAAATTCTTGCTGTCTCACAATTGAGCTGGATTCCAACCAACTAGAACATGAGCCTTGGAGGCTGATCCCTTCCGTACTTCCATGTAGTGGGCGTAGGGTGACCTGCGGTCTACTTAGAGCTAGTCAAGGCTAAGTTCGAGGGAGAAATTTCCAAGGAGCATTTAGACTCCATACAGAAGAACAATTGGAAGGATGTGGGCTCTGAATAAAAGGGAAATGATCCTGAGTAGGTCAGAAGGGAGCATTCCCGGTTGTTGCAGAGTTGATACTTAGCTTGCTGCCATGGTCCTAATCAGGAACAATGAACTGTTGCTGAATATCCTTTCTTACTTGCCCTTATAAGCATCACCACTTGGAAGGAAGACTTCACTGGCAAAAGAAGTACTTCTCTTGGGGTAATTATAAGATGCCTTTGGGATGTGGATCTCCACAGACTGGACCTTTCTCCTTGCTACGGTTGCTAAGTAGACTTCCTCAGCTTGTCTCAAGAAAATAGAACCGAGGGCCAGTATGTACCATAAAGTTTGTGCTGAAATTTTAAGATCTATCTTAGTCATTAATTTTTTAACAGTAGCAAGTAAAATAAAACCTGAAGATGAGAGTGCCGATAGAAGTGAGAGAAGGTGTAGATCTCAGCTTCAGACAGATGGTGGGTAAAGGACAGACACCAAACTCGACTTGGTTGAATTCAGATATTATCAGAGTGTGCATGTATGTAGGGAAGAGACCACTTTTATTTTCTTATATATCTCTGTACTTTTTAACTGGAAGTAACAAATATGATTTAATTTTAGAGTTTAAGAACTCAAAGTAAAAGAGAGAGAATGATAGTTTTCACAAACAATAGAACTAAAATAAAATTGAAACTCATTAAACTTGAAAAATTGGATAATCTTTATCCCTTTTTGGCAGTATTTGATCTAAAACTGGAAGACTATGCATTCAATTAATGAGGAAACATAGTTTAAACAAATATACATTGTGTTGGTTTGTGCCTCAGCAGCAAAGTGTAGCCAGAGATTTTATAATAAATTTAGTTCGCTTGCTGAGATATTCCTTTGCTCCAATAACATGTGTCTATTGTCTGCCTTTCGTATATTCAATTTATGCACAGATTTTCAGGAAAGGTATGTAAAAATTAATGGGCCGCTTATAATCATCAGTATGCTCTCCACGGTAATATTCACAAAATCAGCAAATTATCAAGTATGTTCATATCTATCCTTTTATACTTCTGCCTTGGAATAAGTTTCACAAAAATGATTCATTTGTATCCTCTGTACCAAGTATAAAGCTACTGTAGGTCACCCTATAAAACGTTCCCTTATCCAATTCTTTGCTCATTATCTCTAAACGTTAGGGAGTTTTATTTCATGTATATTTTAGCTGAAAAGACTTGCTGGCTCACTGTACAATGTTCTTATAGATTAGAGCATCCCTTATATGATATATTATGCAAAATTTTTAAAAAGAGACAGATCTTAAATAATTTTATGATTAAGTAAAAAAATCAGACTTTCCCATACATGGTGCTTTTTAACTTTATAGTGGTTTACACTATCATAGCAGCATGCACGGCATTTTTCTGTTCTTCACTGTAAGATGTCTCATGAAGTTTTTTTTTTTTTCTTTTTCAATACAAACAGAAATGACAAGGCATGACAAGTTAGAATTCAGCCTATACTGTGAAAAGCTATCAACGTTGTCTCTCTCAAAGAGATACTATTTTTCTATTTTTTTTCTTTTCTGTACTTCTAACCAAGGTGTATCTTCATCTCTACTAATTCTCAGCCTATTTCTCTGCTTTCATTTCCTCTCCCCCCAACTTTGTTCAGTGGCTGGATTCTATTCATGAGGGCTTGTTCAACACAGAGGAAACATGTTGGCTTTCCACGTTATAGGAAAATAAGGGATTCTCAGTTAATTGAGAGTGGTACGTGCCTATGTCCTGATTAAAATTATAGTTATTTACTTTCTTACTTTATGCCAGGCTTCATGCCAAGCACGTCGCATATTACAGGATTGAGTTTTATCAGCAGCATGATGAGGTAGTTTATCGTTCTCGTTTTACCAATCAAGAAACTGAAGCCTGTAAAGTTAATAAATGTGACAAAGTTTATAGTGGGACATAAACCCCCAATGTGATATCTGAAGCTGGGTATGCTGGAGCTCTGGCTGATGTGTCCTTTGAGGGAGTCCCTAGTACAGTCACTTTCTGCAGAGAGTGGGTGTAGGAGGTTTTATCGCAGTCACATATAAACCTTGTTCTGGCCCAGGTCTGAGTTTGCAATATAAATTTTTTTATATTCAGTTACTAAAATTTTTTTATATTCAGTTACTAAAATACTAATATATCTAAACATGATATATTGCTTACTCGCTGGCTTTCTTCATTCTTAATTCTGCTTCCTGGTTGAATGAGAGAGAAACCACAACCAAATCAAGAGTAAGTGTATAGTAGAGATCATAAAATCAATCAGAGAAATATATTTATGAACTATAGGTATAAGTTTTTAATAATCCTATTGTAAATCTACTCATCATAATGTCTAATTTTCCCCAAACATTGTCATGAAAACATAAAAATAATAGTAAAAATAGTTGGGCATGTGAATATATGTCCTTTATTATAATTGTTTTCTTGATAGTAATTTCAATCTATGTTCAACTTTCAGAGCATGTTTTGTGATATACTGTAATTAGCTTAAACTCATTTCAGGTAATTTCTTAAATTCATAATATATTACTAGTTTTCTATAAAAATCTTTTTTGATTTTTAGAAAATACTTTCTAAAATTTACTCCGCCTGCTTTTATCTACCTGGTGAGGTCTCAAACCAGAATATTAATTGGTCTAATCAACTATATTAAAACACTCCAGCTTTAAATTGAATGGAGCTTTGACACAGCTTTTGTGAATTTTAATATTTAAATGTTTGGTGTAAGTCTCTCTTCCAGTACATTTTGTCATCTAAATTCTATGAGGCAGGTATTATTATAAGGTGACAATATTGAGGTAAAGAACATAAAATTTCCTCATAGCTACATTGCCGGTGAGCAAGAGACCGGTTATTCAAATCCAGAGAACCAAATGAGTGCCATGGAAAAAATTTATAAACAACAACAACAACAAAAACAGTGCAACAGGATACTTTCACTGTGATGTTTCTGCACCTCCTGAAGCTTGAACTAAGCTGTGTTCCATGTAAAGCCCCTTTATTCAGGCAAGAGTCAGGCCTGGGTGACCTATAATAAAACTTCACTGGACAAGCTGTCTTTGACCCACTCCTTCAGGTGAAAATTCACAGGTCCCTCCTCTTTTTTTATTACCTTCATATTGAATCTTACATATTTAACCTTCTGATAGTGATGGCAGGAGTGTGTGGAAAGACACACACTCTTACAATCAGGCAAACTAGAAAGCAAATGCACGAGTACCTTTCATTCATACTGTCTCTTTCAGTTCACCCCCTATGAGTATGGCCCAGTGAAAGGAAGAAGCATGGGCAAAAGAAGATCAAGAAGAGTTATTGCTTTCCCCCACTGAAAAAATATGAAAAGAACTTTGCTGTACTTCAAATTCAACTTTAAATATCCTAATGGGAAGAGACAAGAACAGAGGAACAACTTGGTCAGGCAGGAGTGATGTTTAACGGAAAGAATACTGAGGAAGAGAGAGGAAACAGAACTGAGAAAAGAAGTAAAGACAAGAAATGAAGAAGCACTGATGCTGTCACAGGGAGGGGGACGAATGGCTGGCTAGGTGTGAAGTCAGGATGTTGGAAGTTGAAAGGATGCTTTCTTATCGGCTTTCCTGTAAGATCCAGCCTATCACCGCAGCAGCTTCCGGAACCGCCACACGGGGGCAGCACATAATAGTCAGTGTGCAGAGGGTCTCTGGGGCATGTCTGATTGGGTTCAAATTCTGGCTCTGAAATTTATTAGCTCTGCATCCTTCATAATTTGACTTCTTCCCTCTCTACCTCAACTTCCTTATATTAGAAATGATAACAGATAAAATTTAAGCAGGAGGCTTGTGGATCTTAAATGAGGTAGAAGAGTTCCTGTCACATAACTGCCCAATAAATTTTAGCTATTACTAATATATTGCTAATCTTGCCTGTGCTAAATTCTTCCTCTTTGTAAGAGTGATCTCTCTCTCTAAATCACTCCCAACCTCTCTCTTCTCTGCTCCAACTACACTCATATGACAAGAATGAATTAAAAACCCAGCTCCCCTGAAGTGATATATCACCTATTCTTTGGCTGCTTCCTCATTTTCCACCTGAAACTTTCTTGAACACCTGCTCCTGCATAGTAAACCTCTTCCAATCCCCTCTCAGAATATCACCGTTTTTCATCCCCTTGCCTTGTTAACTGTACTCTGCATGGAGCTTTATTCTTCATTGCACCTTTACTACCATCAATAAATTCCACCCTTTATTCAACATCTCAATCAATACTGGCAGTTGATGAAAATATGTATTAGTTATCTATTGATAACTAGCCAGCTGTTGTCCAGAGGTCACCCTTAGCTCCTTGTGACTGGACCTCCTCGGCACTGCACCCTGCTCCATTAAAGCCAAGAGTGGATCTACCAGCTAGATGGAGGTTACAATTTTCCTGAATCCCCTCTTTCAGGGAGACCCTCTGATTGTCCAAAACAGACAAAAGTAATTGGAATTATCACATTATTTTATAGCTATTTGACTTGCTTGTTTTACCCCGTGGCCTGCATGACACCTGAGTCTGTGTCTTCATCTTTTTAATGTCTGTAGCTCAGTGGTGACCACAGCATAATGACTAAAATATGGGTTTAGTCAATCCAGGAATGAAATCTATAGATATATAGCCACTTAGTTTTTGATGGGTGAGAAGTTGTTTCCTCTCATATAGAATAAATTCCCTTCAGCACACAGAAAAAGTAATCTTGCTATTGTGCAGGCAGCAGATGTATATAGCAATAGAAACAAAATAGAACAGTCATGGATATAGTGACAAAGAACGGTTTTGAGGTTACAGTAGAGAAATCTTGAAGTGTAATTTCAAGGGCATCTAAATAAATGTGTTGTAGTAGAAAAGATAATATTAACAGATACCATCATTCAGGAATTCACTACAATTCAGTATCCACCCAGAACTTCTACACAGTTGGGCTGTTGGTATTAATGAGAACTGTCCTGGCACACAAAACATGCTTATTAAATTCTTTAAAAAATATATTGTGAAATATTGCTGTTCAATAGGTATGGGGAACAGGGATTCAACATGGAAAAACCACATTGTGGGCATATACAGAGAAAACAAGAATGTGACTTTTTTCCCCTCTGAACCGTATTTCTGAACAAGTGTCAACCTTTATAAATTGTCTTTTAATGGAATTGTAAAAGTGAATCAATTTATATAATTTTCCATAGAATCCCTTCAGTGGAATTACCAGCTCCTATAGGAAAATAAGAGTAGCAATCACAATGTATTGGATTTAACTATCAGTATTTATAACATAAAACTTTAGAGTTCAAGCTGAATGTCACAATTAAAGTTCAAAATTTTTCATATCTGAATAGAGTTTTGTACTGTACAAAGAAATAAAATGATCAAGTTGGCTCAAAGACAGTTTTGAATTCTTACATAATTAAATATGAAAGGCTGTACTTTCCTGAACTATCTTGACTTTTCTGTGTTCTCAGAACATCTTTTCCCTGGCCCCCATGTGGAAAATTCCACTTGGCCCTGAGTTAAACCTGAATGACTGGGAAATAATATCCAGTACTTTTCCCAGGTAATATTGTAGGCGTCCTATTTTCTGACTCACACTGTGTGTGTTCCCTTTGAAAATGCACATGCTTGAGACTTTGCTGGGGTCTCCCGTCTCAGATTTTCTACGATTGCGCCTCAGAGTAGCTCCACACACTTGAAGTCTTATAAATACCCCTCGTTGCTTATTCTCTTTGAAGCAGTTTCTTCAGAAGCTGCCTTCCTGTTGCATTTCAGACAAAAAGGGAAGCATTTTATTTCTTCTGCAGCCATTTTTTATCTTAACAGATAACTGAGTTTATTTTATCTAGGATTAAAATGTAAAATTCAAGGGGTTTTTTTCTTCTTCATACAAGAAAAGGGCTATGTGCCTTCTTTTTAGAGGTTAATTTTATAATACAAATTAGTAAGAAGCAAAAAACAAACAAACAAACAAACAAACCCAGATTTTATTACTAATCTCTTTAGGAATGAGTTTTTAATACCAGACAATTAGAAAATGTGAATTTTTTTCAAATATTTTTTCAAAGTTTGAATTCTTCAGGGACATTACCACAATAGCACATTTTCCAATGGTCTGCAGAACTGTGTTTTTATTTATTTTTGATCATGTGCTTAAAAAACGAAATCAATTCTTTCTCATTTTGCACCTGGTTTTCATATAGTGAATAATACAACCATCCTTCTAGAGTGAAATATAGTAACGCAGTTTATGGTTTCTCCAGAAATAGCATGTTAGTCAAACACAAGGAATGTGAAATGCTTCTTCACTAAATAAATCAGAGTTGCAGCTAAGAGTTTCAATAATCTCTTAGGGATTAAATAAAATTTACAGGTATCATCAGCATTTTAAATACTATTGCTTATCGTTCAGTTGTACAATCTAGGTAGACATCAGTTTGACTAAAAATTATTTCATCTAGATTTTAGAATTTAAGAGGAATATTTTTTAAAAGAAGGAAGAATTGTCATGTTGGTTTTTTTATGGGAGGAACAAGAGAAGCAATACAATTTGCTTTTGTTAATCAGATAAACAAAAATTTAAAAATTCAAATAATATGTAAAATCTGTGCTTAACTCCATTTTGATACAGAAATGTGGCGTTCAACAGCAAAATGTGCTCAAAGTGTACTTGGGGGGATCAATTTTACACTGCATTTAAGTCTAAGAAAAATTATGGTAAATTTTCAGTAACCTAATCATTAAACAGAAATTATTACTAAATGTAGTAAGACAGCGTATGTATTTATTATATTTATGATAGTATTTACCACATTTTGATCGTTTCTAACCTCCTGGGTTGCTTCTCCCCACGACCCTCCACTTCTGTCTCTTCCTCCTCTCTCTCAATCACACACACACACACACACACACACACACACACACACACACACACACACGCTCTAATCAAAGAAGTTTTCTTTGTATAATAGGTTCTTGCAGTGTTTTCTTTAGTGACTCTTTTAGTTTAGGTGCTACTGACCTCACAGAAATTTTATAGAGTATTTATTCTAAACAGTTTGGATGTTTATGACATGATTTTATTAATTGTATGGTTTTCCCCAAAGATCTGCTACCTTGTATTCTAATGTATTTTCCCCTTTCGTAAAGAATTTACACCTATTAAAAAATACTGCATGTTTGTCAACTTTGTTGCTAATTTCCCAATTTTGAAAAACATTGAAAAATAGAGAAGAGCATTCTAGAACTCAGACATGTGACTTTCTATTCTGCATGACTGTTTTTATCATCCAACTTAAATTCAAAGTTTAACAATAAAAATAAAATTCTTAAAAAATATAAACTATTTCATAGTATTTGATAATATGAAAGTATAAAAAAGGATCAGAATGTTTTAGTTGCCTTATTTCTAAATTCTAGGGTTTGGAAGATATTTTGTGATTAACATTTTCATGTTGTGTGTTATTTTTCAGCTGCCTGGTTTCAATTTCCAACTGAAATATGATACTGCTCAACAATGTCACTTTAAAGAAGATTAAGTATCCTGGTGTGTGACAAAGCGAACTCAATTTTTAAATTATGCACAATGAAATAACGAAAACAAAATAAAATGGAAACTCTATTTGTCAGGGACTTGCTACCTAGTATGTAAATCATTTATAGCACATGTCTAAATTTTCTCACGATTCATTTTTTTTTATACTCACTTGAGCATTTTCCTACATTTAGCTATTTCTTAATTTCTCTGTTTAGAAGTTTAGTGAAAAGGCAGAGCACGACTAAATACCAAAGGAAATTTTAGCTAAATTTTATTTATACATATTTGGTTTACTTGTCCCAGCTACAAGGGGGAAAAAAACCCAAAAAAACCCTGAGATGTCAAAAGGCAAAATTCCCAAAATTTCTTTAGGTTTTTTGGTGCTTTGTTTGAATCCATTCTGTGGCCCTTAAGTTAGATGTTGCTTCCTTGAGAATCTTCCAAAAGAAAGAATTGTTCTGTTGTTGTTGGTGGTGGTGGTGAATGTTTCACTGCCAACATAAAGAAAGCAATACCTGAATTTATACTAATAATTGTGTAGTGATGCATATTACTCTGCATGGGGCATTTTCCTTTTATGCTGGGTGTCCTAGGGAATATATAAAAGTAGTACCACTTCTACTCTTACAAGTGTGCTGGGCTGGGTGATCCATTTTATGCACACTTTATAGTAATACTAAGCAAAGTCTCATATTTGTATAATCATTCAATATTTACAAAAGTCTTTTTATTTTATCATTTTATTTTATTATCTTCTTAAGAACCTGTGATGCAGGAAGAAAAATGTCTAAAGATGTTAAGGAGACTACCCCTCGATTCTCCAATGGGCTATCCTTTCCTTGCTTGCAGGACTAGATCAGGGTCCAGTCTATTTTCAGGAGAAAGGTGTTAGAAATAGCCTCCAAAAGATTGTGTCCAAGATCTACATGTTTTCTAAATCACATTTGCTTCCTATATGATACTGACTTCCTAAGTCATCCTTGGGGTCTTCTTATTCTTCCTTTTCCTTCTAACTCTTCTGTTTGAGCTTCCCACTAACAAAGAAAACAACTGAGATAGAATTGGAAATAACGATAATATATTCCAAGATGTATTCTAATTCCCTCTGTTAATTATTTTGCCTATCTTGTGTAGGCTTTGAACAATCTTTGATGATGGTTCCCAGCTCAGAAGGAAACCAAGTCTCAGTATCAACTTTAAACTGCTTGCCCTATTCTGAAAGGGATTTAATAAGAAGCAAATTAGCTTTGTAAGTGTTTGGATAGCCATAAAAAGGGGAATTAAGCCAGGAAGAGGGATGGAACTAAAGGAACTACTAAAGCATACAATGGTATAAGAGAAATAGGAGTGTACTGGCAATTAGATTCAAGTTGTTCTTAGAGAATCTAAGATAAAGATGGATGGTATTAAGTTTTTAACATTTTTCATTTGCCTAGGTCAAGGAAACAATATTGGAATCTGAATCTCTTTTTGAAGCTCTTTCATAATTCCACTCCCCTAATGCCGACCATTAAATATTTGGATATTTTTTTCTTTTATTTCTAAGAGATGTCTCTCACATGAACAATTTTGTTCATAACAAAAGTATTCAAACTGACTACTATAATTCTAAATCATCCTTGGTGAAATTGAAACATTTAGATATATAGCTTCACAAATTAAATTTATAGTGTAAAAACATGCAAGCAGTAGGTGTCTGGCACAGAGTTAGATTTATACAGATACAACATTATTAGAACTGCACCAATCAGTAACAGTGGTGCTTATCCAACTTCACGCCTGTGGAATCTAATCAATTAATGAGGCATCACCAGTCAAAATCCAACAAAACTCTTAACTCCTGAGAGGCAGAACTGAGCAAAGCAGTTCTCAGGGAAAAAAGGCAAGACAGAAAGTGTGTTCAGGTGATGTATGATTAGACCTTCTTAACCAATTTAAAGGATAGACTTCTTGGCCCTTTGCTTATCATCTTCATAGAGACTCTCTCTTATAAACTTACAACACAAAGTAACAGGCAAACATGGGAATGAGACATGTTTTCACCGAAGATGAAAGTCTTCAAACTTGATTAAATGGCCACAAAGTAAGTAGAAGCAGTCCTATTTCCTAGGAGACAAAATTCATTTAGCATTTGGAATCTTGATGAACACAATGCAGAATTCAGATATAAATGTGAAACTGATTCCACCATCATTGTCAAAGAATTCCATGAATTGGAGGTCAAGGGGCATCAGTTGAACCTGCAGTTTCAAAATTGATGATTTTGAGCCATGAATACAAGTAATTTTGTATTTGAATTTTGGTCAGACCTACATATTCTAAACCTCACTAGACAATCTGCTAATGAAGCAAAACTGAATTTAACCAAACACATTCCATTGAATGAGAGAGAACATCACTACAGTCTTAGTAATAGACTGTTAAGTTTTAGTATAGTCTTAGGAGTGGATATTTATAGATTTTGAGGGTACTGTGTTCAAATAGTTTGAGGAAGGTATTTCAAGTTAAAGAGCTGATTGGAATCGGGCAAAGCTCTAGGCATTATTGTTTAGGGGGTCTGTTTATAGTCAGAAGAGGTTCTTCAAATGGAACTCAGGAAGTAAACTATTGCTGATTGTATCAGTCTGCTAGGGCTGCCATAACAAAGTACCACAGACTGGGTGGCTTAAACAGAAATTTATTTTCTCAAGATTCTGAAAGCCAGAAGTCCAATATCAAGGTGTAGGCAAGGTTGTTTCTTCTAAGGCCTCTCTCCTCGGCTTGCAAATAAATGGACATCTTCCCACTCTGCCTTCATGTAGCCTTTCCTTTGGGTGTGTCTGTATCTTAATCTCTTCTTATAAGGGTACTAATCATGTCAGATTAGGGCCCATCCTCATAAGCTCATTGATCCTTAATTAATTAATTAATCAATCCTTAATTGATTCCTCCCTAAGGACCTTATATCCAAATACAGTTACATTCTAACATACTGGGCATCGGGGCTTCAACATATGAATTGTAGGGGATCCAATTCAGCCTATAACATTGATAAAGAAGCTGTTAACTCAGGTGAGCAGGTTGTTGTTTTAGATAAATTAATCTGATGAAATTTTCTGAAGCAAGTAGTTGTGCTTTAGAGTCTTACCTTTCTTGCAATATGTGTTCGTATGACACAGATAGTCACCTTTCTAATCATTTATTTAATGTTTTTATGCTGATGAGTTGGCTTTGGTACTGCTAGTCCAGGCCTTTCTCACAGTGTGAATTTGGAGAAGTCATTTAACCCTTACAAAGCTCCTCTGGAGATATTAGCAATACCTACTTTTGGAATTCTTGTGAGATATAAATAAGGCAATTATTATAAAGCTCCTAGCAGAGCGCCCCACATTTAATGTGAGCTAGGATACTGCTGCTGATGTTGATAATAATAATGTTGTTACTACTGCAAGAGCTGCCCAGAATTCTCTATTTTAGGGTCAAGTTCAAAAGAGAAAATAACATTGGGAGTCTTTAAGATTAGGGCTTCCTTTTTTTGGTAAGGGTAATGGATAACAAACTGAGGATTTCTTTCTTGTCATTTGATTTTGTGAAATCTGATATGATTTAGAAACTACTAAATAAGTACTTATTATGTGGAAATTTTTATTGTTTAATTTAATTCTTGAAGAAGTACATAAAATAGATCCTTTCTAGTTTAACTATGGGAACAAGGAAGCTCAGAGATGCTATTTAATCTGCTCAAGCTTATTCAAGTAAAAGAGTAGGAATTGAACTCAGACCTATCTGATACAAAAGCCTATGTTCTTAGTAGTTCATTTAACCAGCCATCTAAAGAATACTAGAAGACAAGACACAATAATAAACTATTTTTAGCCCTCAAATTTATATTAGCCTTTTCATTAAAAAAAATTGAACTTATTCTAACTAGATAAGTAGCCACAAGATAATCACCCAGATAAAAGTTAGACTGCCTGATTATGCAGGCCTTCAACATGCCATAACTCCGGGAATTTGGTCACCATTTGCAAAGATGCGATTTGACCTGGGAGAGTAGTTGAGGGACTAAAAATCCTTAGCACTATGGAAAAAACTCCCATTTTTTTTTAGGTGCCTGGGGGAGATACATCTATAACTGATTACTCAAGTTCCAGCTGTTCTCAGAATTGTATCATTGAAGTCATGAATTATTTGTTGACTCTAATATGTGGATAACAGTTAAATCAGCACAGTGAGTTTATTTACCTGTTGCATAATCTCTTTTATAAACATGCTTGTCCAAACAGAAGATACATATTCATCAAAGAAATTAGTCTAAAATTATTGAAAAATATAGATAGTACAAAATAAATATTCACACACACAGAGGATAGCATTAGGGGAGGGATGTCAAGCTAGCTTCACAAAATTGTCAGAGACCTTTGTTTGGAAGATACTTGTCAACACCTCTGAAATGACTTTCTTCAATTGGTTCTTAAATTATTTCCTTAGCTGTTATTATTTTGAATCCGTCCCTTTGACTTATAAATTAACTAACTCTGAAAAAGTGAGTAAGGTTTTGTATGCTCAACTGAGTGGAGCAGGTTTTGTCCATTTTCCCTGATAAGAATTCTCTGAGGCCTTCCTTATATATCCTCTTTTAGAGCAGTATTTCTAAACTTTAATAGGCACATGAATCACCTGAAGGTCTTATTAAAATTCACTAGGTTTGAGGTTTGAAGTCAGGGCTGGGATTCTGAAGCTCCCAGCTGATGCTGATCCTATCGGGCACTCTCCCAGTAGCGAGGGTGTGGAGCCACACTGTCCAATAATGTAGCCACTATTCATATATATTCTGAGCCCTTGAAATGTGGTTAGTCAGAATAGAGATGTGTTGTAAGTCTAAAATAGGAGATTTTGAAAGCTTAGTACGAGAACCCGCATCTAAATTGTATCAATAAAAATGTTTTTTATAATGATTACATGTTGAGTAGACAATTCTTTGGATGTGTTGTGTTAAGTAAAATATATTATTAAAATTAATATCATTTTTTACTTGTTTGTGTGGCTACTATTTTATAATGAATATTTGCCTTGCATTATGTTGCATTTGCCCAACACTGGTCTAAGTATAGGGTCAAGACCAGAATCTGATTCAATGGGACTGAGATGAGACCTTGATATTGTCACACTTTACTACTCATGCATATTAAAGATACTAATGTATCAATCTATCCCACAGGATTGTGAATTTCCTGAAGGCAGGGACTCTTCACTCTTTCATCATAAGCAATTAATAGGATGACTGGCAAAGAAGAGGTTGTCATGTTAGTTAGATATTTACAACACACCATTTTGAAACTATATTACATTATGTTGGTGACTACAATAAGTGATGCAGTGAAGGAAAAAATATCATTTCTGGAACACTAAATTTGGTATCAGATAGCTTGAGAGAACTTTCTAAAAACTTACAATACTTCTTTTATTCTGGTGTTATTATGGAGAATGTGTGAAGTCATGTCACAACCCCGTCTCAAATATATGATTATCTTACCTGAAACCTAAGGAATGATACAATGTAGTTCATATGAGTTTTGTACAGGGAATCTTGAGATGATAAAATATCTTGTAATTCTCAGTTATGAATGACTACACTGAAATGAAAGTTTACTCTCAACAAAGCAATACACTTCAAACACACAGGAACTTTTTTGCTACTGCAACTATCATAAAATATATAGTATTATCAGGATCTATGTAGCAACATACAATGGAGCATGTGTTTATGTGTGCACAGGTACATAATGCGTTTTAGACTGACCTGAAATAGTATGTCCTGCTCCATTCTCAAAACTTAATTTACAACTGTTAGAAATATGGTACTGTGGTTTTTCCTTACGTGAGGCTATAGAATTAGTGATTAAGATCAAAGTCCCTAGAGCCAAAATGCCCTATGCAATTTATCATCATTTCTGTTTATCAGTTTTTTCATCTCTAAAATAGGGGTAATACAGGAAGTCCCCTACATACGAACCTTCAAGTTGAGAACTTTCAAAGATGAGAACATGCATTCACATGCCCAATCACGTAAGTTAGTTCCCAAGTCTGGCGTACACTGTCACGTGTGTGCATCCTCTACAAGTGGTTGTGTTTTTGTGTTTTTTACTGTACAGTACTGTATAGAGTACAGTAGTACAGTGTCTTTATTTCAAGCCCAGGATGTCCAGAAGCAAGTGTAAAAGCAGCGGTATATAGCCAATTGTGTTAGTTGGGTACCTAGGCTAACTTTGTTGGACTTAAGAACAAACTGAACTTACATACTTGCTCTCGGAATGGAACTCGTTTGTATATAGGGGACTTACTGTAATAGTATTTATCTCATAGGGCTGTTGTGGGGCTTAAATGAGTTAAAACTTCTAGACTATATGGAACAGATTGGAACCGAATTATGTTCTGAACCAGTAACTAACAGAAAAGATTTAATGGCCAAAAGCAAAATTTGCATTATAGTTTAAGTATAAGAAATGCGAATTATTTAGTTTCAGTTATATATCCCCCACTGATGAGAAAACTTGAGGACAACTGATATAGTCTATTGTCTTGAAGCAAATAGCATTATGATGTTTTCAAAATTCATTTGCAGACACTTATTTTTTGAATGAGAAAAAATCTTAGTGTTTCTCACAATTCAAGGTAAAACATAGAATATTATTTTCTCTGGTAAAATTGAAAAAGTATTATTCTGGGTGTAACAACCATTTTATCTAAAGTTAGAACTATGTTGCTTTTGGAGTTTTGAAAGCATATTATATTCTTTTTCAATTTTAGTCTCAATATTGTTCCATACATAGCATTTCCAATGTAATCCTGAAGATATGAGTCATGTATTATTTATGTGTCCTCTTGTATTAGCACTTTAATAATCCATTTTCCACCTGTGTAGCATGGTTGTTTCATTTCAGTATTTTAGCAGCCCCAGTGTGCAATGCATTCTGTTATTTCTATATTTAAGAATCACAAAAATACATGTTGGAATGTGACATGATGACTAAATGTAATGCGATATTTTGTGTGGAATTCTGGGACAGGAAAAGGAAATTAAGTAAAAACCAAGAAAATCTTAACAATGTATGGACTTTAATTAATAATACTGAATCAAGATTGGTTCATTAACTGTGACAATTATGCCATAGTAATGTAATGTGTTAATAAGAGGAAAAAACTGGGGCATGGTATACTATGTGATATTATGACAAACTTTTCTGTCAGTCTAAAAGTAGTCTGAAAAAAGTTTATTAACATTCAAAAATACATTTTAAATTTCCTGAAATGTGTAGTACTAATATGCTTTTATTTTCATTCTCCTGCCCCTTACCCTCCACCCTGCCCTTTCTGTTCTTTACTGTCTCTTACTATTTAATACAGTATTTTTTCTAAGAAATTAGAATTATAGTCTTAACAGAAGCCTGTATTGCATCTCTACACCTGCGAGTTAAATCTAAGAGTTTAAAATATAAGAATTATATTTATTTATAAATATACAAGCGGTCTTTTTTTTTTTTTTTTTTACAAGCGGTCTTTTAATTAAAAATTGAATCTGCTTATTTACACCATCCTTAAATATGGATGAAACTTGCAATGTTAAGAAAATAAAATTTTGTAGTCTAACTCTGTTCATATCTACAAATATTTCTAAATCTATGTGAATGACTGATGAATAACAAAGGTCTCTCCTGGAATAGAGAATATTCTCCTGGAATAGAAATGTCTAGTCACTAATGTCTAGTCACCACTCTCTTCCACTTTCCTGCCTTTCTAGGACAAAAATTTATTTAAATAGAAAATTTCAGTAAAGAATTTTTATCATGAGTCTCGTAAAATCTACTCCATAAAATTTAATGATTATTTTTACTTCATCCCATAAAGTTAGTTTACTGGGTTTTTTTTTTTCTTTTAAAAATTACTTGATTAAACCATACTAATTTCAGGTTGTATATTACTTTTTGGACTTTTGATACATGAGCAAATTTTGATTGAGTGAGGTCAAAGAAATGCATCTCTGCAAATGGTTTGTTAAGAATCCCTTTAGCTTCTGTCCCCCTACTACAGTGCTCTCACACTCCAACCAGCATTTCCAAAGTGACTCTAAGAGGAAGGGTAGACAGGGTGCACATGAATGTGCTTTAAAGACATTTCTGCTCCAGAAGACCTCAGGCTCCTCAGAGCCCGACTTTCTCTCATGTTTATAGGGTTTCCAGAGTTAACATTACCTACATTATAGATCCTGTGGATTTTATTCTCCTTATATGTAGTTTTCATCCCTGTTGCCTGATTTCTTGGATTTTGGACTCTGTTTCCCTTCCTAGACACTATGGTAACATAATTCCATCCA
This sequence comes from Balaenoptera physalus, assembly GCF_965194825.1. Classification (NCBI taxonomy): domain Eukaryota; kingdom Metazoa; phylum Chordata; class Mammalia; order Artiodactyla; family Balaenopteridae; genus Balaenoptera; species Balaenoptera physalus. Next base: position 157,891,338 of record NC_138890.1, read on the forward strand.
CTAATGGCCCTGATCACCACCTGAGAACTTGAGACTTAAAGTTTCATTTTTCTGAATCTAAAGAAAATTAGATAATAACAAAATATAGAAATTGCAGTACATCTGAATAACTGTAATGTCTGAGTTCTATAGTGACATTTATTCATTTACATTTGCACTTAAAAAAAAGACACAACTCATATCGAAGATTCAAGCACGTACTAACACTTAGTAGCAAAATACTATTTCAGTTCAGTGTCCAAAAATAATAATAATTATATATTATACTTTATATATGATACACAAATAATATAGTATATAATAACATAATACATAAAGCATATGTAATATATACATTTATATTTATGTATAAAGTATATATATAATTTAAAGTTATTTAAAGTTTTATGTCTGCTAATTTTTATGTTTCATTTTTTATTTGTATAGTCAGAAATGATAATATATTATTAAAAACTGTGATTTTTTATTTTTTTGCCATCATACACTACACAATATTCCTTAATGGAATCAGAAAATGTTAGCCAAGTTTAGAACTCATATAAAACAGATGGGCTGCAGACTTAAATCAAGGAAGTTAGCAGTTACTTGTAGAAGTCAATATTAGACCCTATATGGAAGGGATCAGATGATAGGCAAAAGGGTGGGCTGTTGACAGGAAGGACCAAGTAGGTCAGGACTAGAATCTATAAGAAAAAGCATGAAAGATGCAATGGAAGACGGCCTGTACTTAGAGCTGTCTCTGGCTTGACTGTTTTAGATTAATTACATGTATTAGCCTTCAAGCTCCAATTACGATGGTTCTCATGAAATCACTTTATTGAATCAGAGCCTATACATAGCTCCCATTCCTCTGCATTGATTCTGCCTCATTTTTCCATTGCTTTAGTGTTAAAGAAATCTTGCTCTCTTCCTTTCGCAAATTCTGTAAGGGTGACCTCTGTAGTCACTCCCATCCTAAAAAGTCAAAAAGGTTTCTGCCATTAGAAAATTCATCCTTATTTCAACACCAGAGGCATAGAGCACACCTCAGGCCAAAGCTCTGAAATGAGACCATTAATATAAATGGCATATTTGTAGATAAGGGGGAAACAGAGCCCTCCATGTGGCCTCAGACAAGGAAGTCCTCATAAGCCTGTGCTGGACATCAGTGGACTCCTTTAGGACTCTTATTTTCCTGCTACGTTTGCACTTTATCCTTTGCTCTAATAAATCTTAGCAGTATTACCTTTAGCCCAAAAAATCACAACCAACATGGAAACTGTTCAATTCTTTCTAAAATAATTGGGACCAAAAGTGAATATCTTTCTTTTACTAACCTCCTTGTTACAATTTGAGGTAAATTCACTTTAAGTTAAGAAAGAGAAACAGACAGACAGAATGAATTATCTCAAAAGAATTTATCGGTACTTTTTTCCCCGTAAATTTAACTAGGGTTATATGCACCTGCCAATTTAAACACAGTATGTATGATGCACAATTATCTTGCACTAAAGCATAAAGAAAAACAAAAGTTGTAATGCCACTCATGTACAAATCCTAAATATATCCTCGGATCTTTGGTATGAGATTTTAGGTACACTTCTGGATAAAATTAACCAAACTCAAACCTGGTGCTTTTTTATGCTCTCACTCATAGAGAAAAGAACAAAACAAGACCTAACAAGAAAATTCAGGAAGTTAACTGTGTTCAAGAACATACCTATGGGCTGCCTCAAACCTCTCTCTAAAAAATGCACAGGGTTTTAACTCTTTTAAGACATATTATGAAATGTTTAAATAATTGGTGCATTATCTACTTTATGTTAGAAACATTTAGACAATTGAGGTAATCAGTTTGTCGATGATTATTTATATATAATTAGAATATATATATATCACTGTATATCACAAATGTATAAGTCAAAGAGTGAAATACAACAAAGTGTAAAAGAAGGAGCTTTCTCACAGGAATTTAAACATTTTGAAAGTGTGGTCTACTGACTCACCACAAACACTAGCAGAACAATCTGTTGATCTAATCAAAGCTGAGTTAATTATACCTATTGTCATAAGAAAGAACATAATTTTGTCATTTTCTCAAAAGAAGGAAATCAGAAAAGTGAATTATTGGATTTGGGGGTCTGGAGTGGTTTGAGGTGGATCTTTCAAAGAGGGGAAATAGCTGGGATTGGGCAAAATTTATGAAATTTATGATACAATAGTTTATGATCAGTATACGCAATGAGGCCAGAGTCCTGAAACCAGACTTAGTGGGCAAGTGGTTGTCAGGTAAGCAAGCACTTTTCCCAGAGAAGTTTAGTCTGAGAATCTCTTGAAGGAAAAAGCAGTTATCAGCTGCTTTATCATCTTCTCTTTCTGAACAATAATGTTCTGGAGCAAACACTTAAGTCATATTATCATAGGATATTTAAGTTCTCAGTAGAGGGATACAATTCAAATAGGAAAAATTACCTCTTCCAGTAGAAAGTACTGGGAAACTTCAACTCAAATGCAATCATCCACAGATATTGACCACCCAGTTTATGGCACATGTCCTGTTAGGTGCAGTCTCCTAGGTGTGAACGTTAGATAGTCCCTCACTTCACAGACCATGTAGTCTGGTATATGACGCAGGCAAAAAGAAGGGCAATTCAGTGTTGTGTGATGAGTGTTTGACAGCATTAAGTACAGGGATACAATGGCAGCACATGGGAAGAAGACATAATCCAAATTTAGAGGGTTGTCAGAAGGCTTCTTGGGGAAAGTAATGGCTTGAATGAAATTTTGTAACAGAAGCTAAGAGACTTGATGCAAGAAATGAAAATATAAAAAATATGAGGACAAAAGAGCATCTTTTTAAACAACAAGACTTAACCATAGCTAGAACACTGATTGCTCTGAAATCTAAGAAAAGCTAAAGCTTCCTATCCAGAAAATGTACGTAATGAAGTGTGTTCATGTGAAAATAAAAACAGAGCCATTTCTGTTACTTTCACATGTTATTATTTATTCATTTCTACTAAGGGCCAATACATGAGCTATAGAAATAAATCTAAACAGTGTACATAAAAGTAAATTTAATTCTGCTTAGATTTCCTTTAGAAATGAAAGCTACTGTGATTTAGCCTTAACTTGATGTCAACATTTCTGAGAGGTCATTTATGTGGCTATGTGTATATTATGTTTTAAACCAATCAATTTATCATTCATATTTTGGTAACAGTAAGAATATATAACCTTCAAGAGACTCCCCTGTAATCCAGTAGACCAGATTTAAATTTTAAAAAAATCAGAATTCTATAAGACAGTTTGAATTAAATTGAAGTTTCATCTCTTTGTTTGCAATTCATTCAGACTATATTCAGAATAGGCTGACATTTTTTATGCTATTTGTGTCATCATGGAAACTATTAAGAATATGCTTACTTATGGTTAAATTTTTCTAAGAACTCTCAGAAGAGTTTCTTGAATTTTTTTCTACTGATTATGGATTTATTTTTGTGGAAAACAGACAAAGCTTTATTATTCTCAACCCAAGTATGCAGGGATACTTCTTCTAGCACTGGAAAATTCATATGTTCATTCATATTTGTTCTTTACTTATAGTTCTTTAGCAAGTAGCAAACTCCTATTTTTAGACAATATTCTATATTATTAGTGAGTCCAGGGCCCTTAAAATAAACAAAAAAATCGCCATGTTCAAATGTCCAAAATACGTATACATCTCTCCAGTCAGCCAAGAAATAAACTTTTTGTCTAATTATACTAAATTTGAATTTTAAATTTCCCTTGCTCAAAGAAACTTAACTCAAAACATTAATCATTAATAATTTTACTCCGACTTCAATCAAACACTGAAAGATTTATTATCTCTAAAATCACAGTTCTGTTGTATAGAATATGAAGTCTAATCTATTATTTAAAAATTTTTTAATGTAATTTTTCTGTTATAGATAACAATTTTCATAACAGAAGATGATACTTCTTTGGGGATCATTGATGATTTCTTAGATGTGGGATGAATGAATTATGTTTGGAGCCTCTTTCTTCAGCAAAGAAGCAAAACTAGCATCAAGAGTGTTCCATCTGTGCAGAGAATACCAAGATTTTCTTTCTTATTTTTAACCCAATTTTTTTTTCCTGGCAGAGAAATGTGTCACCATATCAAGAGACATCTATGGCCTTTCAAGTGTTTAAAAGGAACTCAAACATTGAAATGTTTCTTTGATGGTGTCAGCGTGCTCACAGTGGATGACAAGCAACTCACTTCACTGAGAAATATCTAAACTTCCACCCAAACGCATGCTGACTAGAAATGGCAGAGATGATAATTACATATTTGTTCAGAATATTAGTAGAAACATTAAAGTTTCTGGAGTGGGACCTGTCATTGATGGTGGAAATGGTTCTGTTTTTATTATATTCTCTCTCTTTATATTATAACAACCAAGGCGTATCAATTTAATCACATTCCCTCACACTGTGGTTATTTATTTTATTTTCAGTAATATTGGGTAATTGTTAGTCTACTTTATAAAGAAGACTTTAACTGGAATTACGATAAAACTTTTCATAGTAAATTTATGTATTACATAATATAGAGTAAAACATAAATAGAACATGAAGTCAAAGATGCAGGGAAAAACCCATCAGATCATGGTTTCAAAAAAAAACTAAAAGAAGTCTTGCCAAAAAGTACTGGACTGTCTATGAAAAGACTCCACTAGGTTTATCTGCAGGGCAGGTATTTAAGATCTATCTTGGAATCGACTTCAACTTGGCTCATCTGAAGAGGGTAAAGTGAAAGTGCCCTGGATTGAAAAGCACTTGTGTAAAAAAGAGCAGTCACAGAATAGAGAAAATAGCCAAGAAGCCTCAGGGAGATAAAAGAAGCTTTATTTGTTGGGGGAAACAGGGTGACAGAAAGTTTAACATTTTGAGATAAGAGAGAGTTGAGCCTGTTTATTACAGGGAAGAAGCCAATTAAGAGGGAGATTGCTAGAGAAATCAACTGTAAGAGATTTAAGATCTCTGATGAGGTTACCTATTTGTTGAATGGAGATGGTTTGAAATAGCTAATACATAATGAGAGAAAAAAACCGACCACATAAATACACACAGATTTCCATAAAGTTTTGAAGATTCCATTGAATGAGGAAAAAAAAAACCCTATATTTATCATGACACCAAATTTTGAGGCCATGTGTTTCTCTAATGACTTTTCTTCAGTTGTATCCAACAGTGTGCATGTTGGTAAAGAATATATAGATATTTACCAATAGGTATATTTGGAATCTAATAATATCCAAGGCATTGTATGGAGTAGAAAAAACAAAAAGGTTCTTGCCTTCAACAGAACTATAATTCAGTTGAGCGTAATTAGCTAAAATTAGTTTTAAAAATAAGCAGTTCAAAACAACAGTGAATAATTGATACCCACGCTCCATATCTGGATAAAAGTGATTCTGTGATCTAGTTTAGTTTTTGGATAACCTCCTCTCTGCCCACTGACTTCATAGATAATTGCCCATCTTCAGTAATGCATTAGACAATTGTACCTTCAAGTAAGAAAGCAATCATATCTATTTAACACATTTCCAAAAAAAATGCATTCTCCACGTGTCTGCAATATTATTCACTGTAAAAACTCTTTTGCCAAGGTGTTTCTCTATCCTGCTTTAATTAATTGTTTGTCAGTGCCTCCTTTCTGGCTGAGATCTGGGTATAACCAGGAATAGTCTTGATAGCAAAGGCTCTGAAGTGTAGTTCTAGGTGACTGCCATAAAACGGTGGTGCTATTAAGTGCAGGGCATTTAACCCTTCAAACAAAATTCAACCTGACTTAACCAAGCTGATTTTTGAAAATAACTCATAAAATAATTAAGATAAGCATCTACAGGAAATTTATAACAAGTTAGCTATCACATTAAAGTACTAAAGGAGCAATTAAAATCCAGATTCTCTTATGCCTCTGCTTCTTTTCTGCTGTTCCTCTTGGTGACAATTATGGGTTCACTTAATCTGGCACCATAAGCCTGAACTTTGTCATCACCAGTTGCTGTATTAGAGTTTGTCTATATCCCTAGCTGTTGTTGCCAATTTGAGATCTGACTAAAGCCAGTGAAGTTTCAATGTCTTTCTGCTAACCCCATGCCCTGCTGAAACTGTTTTTTTTCTGAATAATCATCAGACTCTATCTCCTTGACAGGAAGAACCTGTCTTTTCTAGAGCTCCAGTTAGATAACAGACAATGGAATTGGTTCAGCACTGTTTGCTTTTGTGAAAGAAGTCAGATAATATTCCTGGCAATTGAATTAAATGCTTTTCACAAAAGGAGCATTTTTTTAAGTCATGTACCTTGATAATTTTTGTAAAAACCTGTGTAATCTTATAATGCTTTAATAAGTTAATTATTTTAATAAAATATATTTTTATTAAATTAAATACTGCTCTCTTAAGTGCATACGATGCGTACATATACAAGGTAAGTGAATACAAATATATTTTTAAGTTGCCATCTTATTGTGTAAAAACAATAATGAGTATTTACTACGTGTTTGACAATATGACAAGTTTATTTAATTATTTAAATTTATTTGATCTTTTAATTTTCACAGTAAATGGATGGGGTCGGTTTTATAAGTCCCGTTTTACACATGATAAAATGGATGGTGAGCATGATTTTGAAGCTCTTACAGCTAAGAAAGGCCTTTGCTGTCTTTCAAATGGAGGTTAGTTTGTATGGAATGTGTAGAATATTATGCTTCTATACATTTTGCTATACTAAGAAAATATAGCCTTAGTGGAATGGCAAAGCTAAATATCATTTCAACTATCATTGATTCCACCGTACTGTCACACAACTGAAGATCTCCCTATTATAATTTCTCACTCCACATACACTTTGTGTTCAAAGTGAAAGAAATTGCTAACTGGACCACTCACTCCAAAATCTTCATACTTTGAAGACTAATTTTAAATATAATTTAAGTTTCTATATTTCAATAGATTGATGTAGCTAGAGAACATGCCTTGATATGTTTGAAAGTTTTCTGTTTGATTTTAGTTTGATTTTAGGTTTCAAGCCTCAAAAGGATAGACTATGATTTATGGGTATCATTTCTTATATTGAAAAATACAATAATGGTGCAATAATCCCTATTAATCCTATAGATTAATGTATTTAAGGGGACATGGTTTTATTAAAATTTGCTTTGGTTTTCACTGTTTGTATGCAGGTCTTATTTATTAGCCAAGAATATACTGCACAACCATGCTGAACAAATAATGCTATTATACATATTTTTATTGAGGTGTAATTGGCATAACATATTTTTCAGATGTATGTTTCGATATCTATATATATTATAATTTTTATACCTGAAAATATGTAACTTTTGACCCCCTTCACACATTTCATCCATCTACCACCCACCAAAAAATGATATTTTATTGACTTTAATTGTAATTGTTCCTTGTAATTGTCATTATGAATATAAATTTAGACAAATCAGTTTATATGCCTATTCAGCTTTAATTCTTGTTATCCTAAGCCAATCTCAATTGTGGACTTGGAGTAATTTCCACGGTTAATATGTTGATAATTAATGTAATACAATAAGTAGAAATAAGTTTATACAGAGAAATTTTATCAGTAACATTATCATGATTCTTTCAGCTGGAAATAGCACATGCTCTAATATCTAGCCAATAGATAGATAGATGATAGATAGATAGATGATAGAGATATAGTTGATTGGATATAGATATCTGTTTCAGGCTCCAGGTCTACCTATAATCAGATGACCTGGTTCCCCTGCTGTTTTACTCTTTCCTTTAAAGCAGTGTTCCCCAACCTTTTTGGCACCAAGGAGTGGTTTCGTGAAAGACAATTTTTCCACTGACGGGAGGGGGGTGATGATTCAGGTAGTAATGCGAGCGATGGTTCAGGCGGTAATGCGAGTGGTGGGGAGCGATGGCAGATGAAGATTCACTCAGTCGCCCGCCACTCACCTCCTGCTGCGTGGCCAGTTCGTAACAGCAGTCCGCGGACCCAGGGCTGGGGAACCCTTCCTTTAAAAAGCACTACTTTTGAGACCTCAGCCATCACCTCCATGTTAATTCAGAGGCCTATACCTGGATTTCACTTCTAACACAGGTGTCTGAGTTCAATACACATTTAAACTTCTTTTCTACTGGAGGTTTATGTTTGCCTTTTTTATTTCAAACTGAAAGTGCTAAAAGACATTTTACTCTCAAGATCCCGTCCCGTGTTTTCTGCTTCTTTTATTTTTCTGCCAATTACTTCAGTGAGAAAGTTATTAACTATTTCTTACTCAACCTTTTCTTTCATCGTTGTATTAGTTTCCCATTGATGGTGTAATAAATTAAATCAACTTAGAGGCTAAACACAGCACAAATTTACTTTCTAACCGTTTGGAGGTCAGAAGTCCAAAATGGGTCCCAGTGGGCTAAAATTAAGGTGTGACTAGGGCTGGCTGAGTTCCGTTCCAGAGGCTCTGGAGAAGAATCTGTTTACTTGCCTTTTCCTGATTCTGGAAACTGGGTCGAGTTCTTGTCTTGCTGGCATCTTTCTTATGCCTCCCTCTTCTATTTTAAGGGCACTTGTCATTACATTGGACCCACTCAGATAATCCAAGACAATCACCCTGTTTTAAAATGAACTAATTAACAATCTTAATTCTACCTGCAATCTTAATTTTTCTTTTGCCTTGTAATATAACACATTGACAGGTTCTTCCGAGGATTAGAATGTGGACATCTTTTTTTTTTTTTTTTCTTTTCTTTTCTTTTTTGAGGTGAGGAGTGTATTATTTGGCTACCACAATCCCGATCAGTAGGTTACAGAGTTTTGGAGAGTTTTATATGTTTCACGTGATTTTGAGATCCATCCTCATGTATCCTACACGCTACGTTTTACACAGTTTATATTCAGCTTTCAAATCACCCAATTTCATTTTTGCAATTAGCAATTAAGAGGCATGTTTCCAGTAGTCCTCTACCACTAATTAGCTCTGTGTCTTATAAAAGTAACTTGTTTTATAGGTAAATCAGTGTTATTGGATTAGGTGATTTATCGGACACTTTCCATGTTTAAAAATGATAGTATTTTAAATAATAGTAAACTATAATATACTATGATAAAAAACAATATAATTATAATTGATTTTGACTATCAATTCTTAAACAATGCCATATTAAAAATACGGTTTGAAAGCATTATGCATATAATTAAAACTTGATTTGAACAAAATGTCTTCTTTCCAGTCATAAAAGAAATTGAAGTTCTTTCCATGAGTGTTTCTCTTAAGATAAAGTGATGAGGTAAATTGATGTTATTTTTACTGTGTTAAAAATAGTTCTTGAATCTTCTGCTCATAGGAGAGAAAGTTTATTTAGATTCACTTTCCAAACTTTCTATATGACATTCTTTATTAAACTACCACTATTATATTTGGCAATATTAGCTAATACAAGAGACTGGATTACTACATATAACATTTCTCTGTAGGTTATGTTTTAAATGATAATCTGGTTACTACAATGAATAATATTCCATTATGTCAAAATGTTGTGACTGCCTGGGAAGGAATAATATGATAGAAATTTAAAACTCCATTTAGCAAATTTTTGACAGACTTCGTTTTTTCATACTCACAAACAGAATCCCCTCTGAAACAATCTCTAAACTAGATTCTGCATTAAAACTTTTTATGGATTTATGAATATAAGAAAATGTGCACCCACAATAAATATCATTTGTCCTCTGAATATCTTTGACATTGAGTAATTTTGATTCAAAGAAGATAATATTAGTTGTTATTTTAAAAGAAAATTGGGGGCTTCCCTGGTGGTGCAGTGGTTGAGAATCTGCCTGCCAATGCAGGGGACACGGGTTTGAGCCCTGGGCTGGGAAGATCCCACATGCCACGGAGCAACTGGGCCCGTGAGCCACAACTACTGAGCCTGCGCGTCTGGAGCCTGTGCTCCACAACGAGAGAGGCCGCGATAGTGAGAGGCTCGCGCACCGCGATGAAGAGTGGCCCCCGCTTGCCACAACTGGAAAAAGCCCTCGCACAGAAACGAAGACCCAACACAACCATAAATAAATAAATAAATAAATAAATATTAAAAAAAAAAAAAAATAGAAAATTGACTCCTCAATCATAGTTTTTATTTAGCTGTTACTATAATTGATATTTAGGGTTTTTTCTCAAAGTAGAAGAGTTTAGGATTATCTTTGTTTTTACTGTGTCTTAATATAAACATCATAAAATTTATGGAAAGATTCCATTTTCTTGTTATCACACGTTGTAGGAAAATTGCAATTTGTGTTTGAGAGTTATCTCTCCATATTGGAAACTAAGTTTTACATTCTTTATATTTTCAGGTAATGAATGATAATTGGATGAACTTTAGTGATGAAAAGCCAAGCTTTTTTTGGTTTTTGTTTTGCTTTATTATGCAACAAGAACAATCTTGCTCAAAAAGAATAAAACCTAAATATTTTTCAAGGTAGATTAAATATACCCTTTGGTTACCAGTATTTTTATTTTATTCTTACCAGAAGAAGTGCTGATTTTTCTCTTTTCCTCTCAACTGTTTTCTAATATTATTGATATTTCACAGAGTTTTGTTAACTGCTTCTAAGTTAATAGTATGTCTGCAGCATAAATTCTGAGTCAACTAGACTTGATCAATTGAATTTTTTGAATGGAGATACAAATTTATGCCCTTGGTATAATTAGGACTTGAGATAATTAGTTCTAGTTACTATTGTAATTGTGATATTTGGTGAATCAAGTAGTGAAACAAACATGTAGCCTTCTGGTACAACGTGGAATTCCTCACTTTTACTTCCATACAAGATGGCCATGTTCACTGTTCATAAAGGTTCAGAAGAGTTTTGGAAAAATGTATTTTCTATTCTTTATCTTCAGATTATGCCTTGTAAGGCACAATTCATTGGTTATTACTCTTTGGTAAGCAATTAAAAAAATTAATAATTTGCTGCTAATTCTCATCTATCAAGATGGAGGATATAAAACAATATCCCACAAATAATATCCCACAATATCCCACAAATCTTTTAAGGCAATACTTATTAATTTTCACATATTAATTTTTGTTAAATTGATTTGTGATTTTCAGTTTTATTTGTAAGATGTATAACGTTGGAACTTGTATATAGAAACAAAATAAAAATGATATACATATGTTTAAGCAGTCACAACTGTGATATTATCTACAACATTAGCATGCATATATAAAATAATTATGTTGCCATACTTAATGTGAATTTACTCATTTCTAAATAGTTATAATGCATGTTTGCCATGTGTAAATATTTTTTAATGAAAACCTCCCAAGTTGCCACATAAATATTACATGCTGGCCAAATGTCTCAGAACAAGGGGAAAAAAAGGAATTATGGAATATGTGATTGGAATCAAAACTGTAATAATCCACTTATCTGTCATTATTAGACATCTGTATGACTCTTCTGCATATTGTTGGTTATGGATTACCAAAAGCAGAATTGTGATTTTTTAAAAACTGAAAAATAGATGTCTTAGGACTCAGACATGGAGTGGAATGTATTTTAATGGTGCCCCAGAGACTGTTCATACCATTGAATTAAAAATAATACACAATTTATGAAGACTCAAACACTAAGGGATGACATTTTTTAAGTCATGAAAATGAAAGCACTGACATGAGTAGGAAATCAAGCAGTAGCAGTATATAACAAAGGACAGGGAACACACAAACAGAAAGGAAACCTAGTAAAAAGTGAACAGCAAAATTACAGTTCTCAGAAAATAGAGATGCTGCGTAAAATGCATGTGAACTGTAATTGTGATCTGACCAAAGTAGAAATATTCCCAAAATATAAAAATGAGAGGCATTTATGTCACAGCTGTGACATCAAATCAGTACTCCAAAAAGAGCAAAAGGATATTTAAAACTTTTTTTGCAATTTCTTGTTGATAAATGTAATTTAGTACATTTTTAAAAAGTGTTTTAAAGCCAGCAGAGCAATTACACATTGGAAAAATGAGTCACATTAAAAATGATTTGTAATGAAATAATACCACACCCACTGTGGAAGAAATGTGCTGCTATTTTAGAGGCCTCAGGCAGGAGGGCTGCTATTTTAGACTCCCCAAAAGGCAAAAGTGAGGTCACAGCACAGAAAGAATTAAAGGACAAGCTGTACGATACCTGCATTTTCACAGCTATGGTAGATGGCTTGCAGCTATGTCAGTGGAACTAATCAAACATGTACATCTGATTAATTTTGATGTGTTAGAGGGCATTTGACCTCCTGAAGAGAAAAGTCATGAATTTCATAATGAGACAAAAAATGGAACAAATATATCCACAGCCCTGAGAATATTTGCTCTGAAAATGCTTTCCTTATAGAAAAGTATCGTTTCTATTACCTTTTGGTATTTGTTTAAAATCACAGATTTGATAGACTTCACTCCATAAAGAATCTCTCAAGTAAGCTAAAGAAATAGAAGGAAATTCTATCATCAGAAATGGGGCACCGATTGCAATACTAATATATATTACTTGCATACTATAATTTATAAACATAAGATTGTCTACGTATCATCACCTCCTTTCTATGACGATAATAGCTCTTGGTGAATTATCTCTTTAGGAATTCCTAATCAAATAGCCATTTTCTCTATCTTTTCCCTTTTCAAATTTTGGTTACTGAGAGAAAAAAAAATCAAATTAGTTATTATGGGAATTGTTACTCTATATAAAAACAAGCATATAATTGATAAAATCCCAGTATACTTTTCATACATAAATATATTCTTGTACTAAATACAGTACAAGAATATATTTATTTAGTACAGAAATACACTTAGTATATATTCTGGAATAAACAGTGACCTCAGCTGAAGATGATTTTCCATTTTCCCTATCAGATAATTTTTTTGAAGTTTTGGGACATAGTGATTATTTAAACCATTAGGAAAATAGATTAACAGGACAGACATCTATGACAATGATATTTTTGGACTTAGATCTATCTATATAAATCTTGTATATAAAACCATTTATGTATACATTTAGTGATTTTTTTTACAAATTCTCACATTCCATATAAATATTTTACACAAACTTTACATGAATCTTTGATATTGACTTCTATTTCTAGAGCTAATTTTTACATCATGAAATTCCTTTCCAAAGAATATAATCTTACTGTCATCTTAGTTTTTAAAGAAACTCTATATGGCATCTCTGGAAATTTTATTCATATTATTTGTAGGTCATTAAGACAATATTATTTTAAAATTTTACCTTGAGGTACATATTCATGATTGCTAAAACTTAATCACTTGCAATTGTGAGGTCTTACCCGCAGGTATAAAGTTAACATTGACTAAATGCCTTTACTTTTTTTTCTTTTGTCTCTTTTTTGATGATTCTGCTGGGTTGTATCCAAAGTCATCCAAAACTTTATAAAATATTCAGGCAATTCAACTTGTTGAAAATAAGATACTGAGAGAACCTCATGTAAAATGAGAGACAATAAAATTAGAGTATACGACCTCCTTGGTTCAGTGAGAAGAGCTGCAGGGGAGGGGCAACCCATCTCTGCTAAGGATATATGGCTCAGGGAAGAGAGTATAATCTCTGAGATGTGAGAAAGACTTTTAGCTGCTCAGATTCATTTCCAGCAGACAAAATTAAAATACATTATACTTTATATTTTACATTTTTAAAATTTTCAAACTTTTACAATAATTATTTTATTTAACATATCCATGTAGTAGAATCAGTAGAATGCTTTTTCTAAAAATCTATAATTAGAATATGGATCCTCTGGGGGGAAGAAACAAAAATCAGCTGTTTTTCCACGATGAGTGTCTGAATTAGTACTTGTAGGGTGAAAACCATAAAACATTGCAGAGACAAATTTAAAAAGGCTCAACGGATGGAGAGACGTCTCGTTCTCACAGATCAGAAGACTCAATAATATGACGACTTCCAAGTCTTCTCGTATTGAACTATAGATTCAACACAACTCCATTTATAGTCTTAGCTGGTTGATTTATAGACATTAACAAGATAGGTTGAAAGTCTATATGGAGATGCAAAATAACTAGAATAGCCAAAACAAAACTGAAAACGAACAATGTTAAAGGATTCACCAGATTTCGCACTTGTTCTAATGCTACAGTAATCAAGACAGTGTGGTATTGGCAACAAGTGAATAAATAGATAAGTGAAACAGAATTTAAAACTCCAGAAATGAACTCATGCATACATGTTCAATTTACTTTCAACTAATGTGCCAAGGTACTTTAATAGAGAAATAAAAGTGATTTCAAAGATGGTACTGCAACAATTGGATATCTATATATAAAGAAACAAACTTTAACCTCTTCTATATATCATTTATAAATATTATTTGAAAATAGTAATGTCTTTTGGAAAAATTGAAAATTACTTTTAGCAGCACACTTGCTGGGGTACTTCAATATGAAAGAAAATGACTTCAGATCATCTATTTATAATTTTTTTTAAAAAATCAGAGGTATGTGTAGAATCTAAGGCATTCACTAAAAGGCTACTTTTGGAAAGTATAAATTATCAAGCTAACAGAACCACAAAATAATGAAATGTAAAACAAGGCAAAAAGTGAGAATATAAAAACATCTCAGAAAAGAAAATAATTAGAAAACACATGATAAGTTACTTTCAAAGAAAATTGTAAAATTAATTTCCTTAAATAGAATAGGCTAACTGTTCCAAACAAAAGAAAAAAATTTTTGTCAGATTGGATTTAAAGCATGAACCTATTAATATGTTCATTATAGGTGAAATTTATAAAATATTAGAGTACAGTAAGTTTGAAAGTAAAGTATGGAAAGAGATATACCAGGCTAACATTAATTAAACGCAACTGGTGTAGCCAGCTGAAAAGATATTGACGGTTCTGTTAGATCATGTTATATTATAATAACAAACAACTCTAAACCTCAATAGTTTGCCAAAAGTTTATTCCTTGTGTTTTCTACGTGAGCCTCAAAGGTCCATGGCAAAAGAGAGCACTGGCGTGTCTTAAGTTTCAATTTAAAGGCTCAACTCAGATTGCAACTCACTAGCCAGAATTATCCCAACCATGTGGTAACTGGGAAGTGGGGTATCCCAAAGAGCTGAGTCACTAATAACTAATACATGGACACAAAGAACCCATGCTGTATTGTTCCCTTTTTAAAAAGTTCAAAAACAGACAAAATATATTGTTAGAAAATCAGTATGGTGGGTACTTTGGTGTAAAAGAAACGGTGACATGGGAGTCCACATTGTGGTAAGTTATTGAGTTGTACTTTAATGTTTTGTTCCTTTATGTGTGTTATATTTCAATAGAACTATTACAAAAGTAAAAGGGAGATAAAGAAAAACACCAATTGATCCGACTCACTGGGAAGATTGAAAAAGGAGTTTTAGCAAAAGTAAAATTTGGTTCTAAAGTGGATATATTTTTATTCTCTGCCATTTAATACAATTTTCTTTGGAAAGTAAATATCTATTTTTAGCAGTAATCTTTTTAGTTCCATATAACAGATATGCAACTGCAGCTAGCTGAATCACATTGTGAGTTTTTTGGCTTACTGACTGAAATCTAGAGATTGCTCTGCTTTTAGGTTCTGCTAGGTATCATGTGCTCCAACTCTGCTGTTAGCAATTTGTTGTTCATTTCTATCTCTCAGCCTTCGTTGTACCTGTGTTTCCTTTATATCCGTTGTCTCTCCCTATATGGTAGGAAAGATGAATTTTGGAAGATTCAGAGGTACATGATTTTTATAGTACCTAGGTTCAAAGGAGACAGTTAATCTACCCCAGAGCCTATAAGTATTCCCTAAAAAAGTACCCATATGACCAATATACCTGAACCACATGTCTTAGAGAAAAATGTGCTCCCTAATTGAAAGGAGAGTGGTAGATAGATATATCCCATTACAATTCCCATATAGCTACCATTTTAATCTGATTCTTATTTGATAAACCAAGCTTCTTGAAAGATTTCATGTTTGCTGCTATAAATATGCCTTTAGCTCCCATTCTCTCCTCACTCCAGGTAATCTGACTTGTGGCCTCATCATGTCCTCATAGGTACCTCATTGCCAAAGCAATCAATGGCTCCTGGAATATGAATTCAGAGGCATTTTATTATTTATTATATTTGTTTGACTCTTCTACTTTTCCTAAAGAAAAAAATTATCTTTTGATTTCCTTGAAGATATTTGTTCCTATTTATCTTCATGATTTTGTAGCCCCTTCCCAGCTCTACAGCTCCTGCCTTTGGTTAAAAGCAAATGTTAACAATCCTCAGGATTCTGTCACACTTGCTGTCTCTGAAACCCAATCAAGCTGACCCTTCTGTCTGCAATTACTTATCACTTGGTCTTAATAAGTATAATTCCAATTTGTTCTTAAAATTCAGGTCAGGTGTGTTCTTTGCAGTCAAGGTTAGAGAAGAATCTCTGGAGCATTTTGGCACGACCCTAACATAACATGCATATCACCTTAATCACTTTTCTGTCTCTCTCGTAGTTGCACAAAAATTACGTTAGCCTAGGGTCTTCAAATTTCTGTGCCAAGACCCTGGGGAAGAGTAGGTACTCAGTAGCTGTAGCAAGATGGGATGGTGGGAAATTAAGAGTGTGCTTCTGCTTGACAGATCCAATTTCATCTGTGAAATAGGAAGCTCAGTGATCTGTTGATAGAAAAGTCTACAGTGCTGGGATAGAGTGTTTGACAAGAGTTAAGACTTCTGAAGTGTCGGTAAGGAACACAATCTGTTCCTAAGAGATGCAGTTGACTTCTCTAGAGCTTCTAATTCCCGGGTCCTAATAAATCTCACACTGTTATGTCCTCCTCCACTGATGTTCACTACTCCAAATGGAGAGGACGAGGCAGAGAGCTGGGCTGATCAGAGATGAAGTGCTGAGTAGAGGGTGGCATAAGATAAAGAACAATGTGGTGAGGATGTTCCCAAGAGAGTCATTCTGATGTTGCACAATTTAGAGTTGGCTTTGTTTAGAGAGAAAAACCGAAGCTGTGAAAGACTGAAGGAAAAGGAGGGCAAAGACTGGACATGGTAATGAAGTCAAAGATCTTGTGTGATAGTGTAAGGAAACAAAGAGATGGGGGTTTTCCCTTTCATTGACCATTACATTTTTTGGAAAAAAAAATATATACTTGCTTCACCATTTACCATTTCCAACCTATATTTATAAACTGAATTTTCCACATGCCACTATACTGAGGGTGTTTGCTAAAGGTCACCTGTAACTGCAAGTTGACAAATCCAAATGTCTTTCAAAACTCTCCATCACTCTTGCTACAGCAAATGTCAGTATTACTTATTCCTTTGAAAAATGTCTCTATCTATTCTTCATGCTTGGTTTCCCTAACAGAATTGTTCCACTCCAGTTTCAAAGAAGCATCACATGACCACTACCAGCCAATCAGCATAATTCTATCTTCTAAGTTATAGAAGTTACTCCAGGGAAGAGAATTTATATCAAGGTCATGGAAGCATATGAATCCTAAGCATTGTTCAGGAGTTATTTAAAAGAACTATTCTCTTAAATGTGTCTGGAATAGAGCTACTGGTAGGGGGTTATAAATTATAACCTGAAAACAAGCCAAGCTTATTAAAAATACAGCAGAAATTTGTGTTAGAAGCATCATAATGATGTTCTCTGAACCCTAGTACCAAAGGCTGCTTCATGGACCATATAGTTATGTGAGCCAACAAATCTCATTTGTAATTTAAGTGAGTTTATGTGGGTCTTTTTGTTAATTTCATCAGACAGTAGTAAAGATATATCCAATCTTAAACAACTTTACATTCCACCTTTCTCAAGTTTTCTCTTTTACACTTTTCCTATATGATAACTACCAAGAAAACTTTACATTGTTATATATTTTCCTAACACTGCTCACCTCAATTCATCCACAATCTTAATTGTAACATTAATTTGCACAAATCTTCCAGTTTTGTACAGAAGGAATAATGCATTTTAGTTCAGAAACCGAGTTCATATATCTTATTTTTAATTAATTAACTAATTAATTAATCCATCCAAAATTTTCATCTTACCCTTTATAACAACGCTGCAGGATTGCAAAACAGAATATGCTTCCTCCTATCCTGTTATAGTACGCTCTCTGTCTTTGTGTTAGTGGTATTTCCTAGAACCTAAATGTTCTTTCTAGTTCATGCCATCCCCTCATTCATTTATTCAGTAAACATTTAATTCCACCACATTTTCCTTCCATCAAAATTCTACCCAATCCTTAAATCATCTTCAAATATTATTTTCTTCATAGTAATTTTTCTAAGAAGTTAAAATATGAGTAATTTTGATGTTAATTGAAAACTCATTGGACTTTGTTCATTTTCTGAAAATTTTATCATAATGTTGGAAATTTTTCTCTCTTATCTTCCTGGAATATCAATACTTCTTGAGTACACTGTTGTTTCTTCTTATTCTCTTATTTGTTTTCTTTATAATTTATAAAACATCGCATTGCACATTAAGCACATTTATTAAACCACACATTGCAAGAAAAGTCCTCAATAGTTAAAGTGAATTTCTTAAAATGTATTTGGATGAATTTACTCAATGGTTTTAATTAAGATTATTTTATTAGAACACTTTTTCTTTTCTTGCAAATGTATTATGATATACTAAATTGATATCAACTATTGGCCTATAGGCATATTTACATTTTTAAAGAGCTTTATGGAATGTTATTTATATCATCAACTCTATAGGTAAAACAAACATCCCTTTATGAAGTGAGGAACAAATTATTAGAAAAAAGGTGCAATTTTTTTTTGTTTTGTTTTTTTTGTTTTTTTTTAATTTAATTTTATTTTTTTTTAAAAAGATGCAATTTAAATTGCAAAATTAAGATCAATTATGTTTTTATTAGTATATTTACAAAATTACTTTGATTTTCATAAATTTGGAGAGTATTCATAAATATTTTTACTTGTTAAATTGACAACTCCATATCAGCTTTATATTAGCATTTTTAAAATTCTAACTTTGTATTTTATTATGAGGCTTTTATCAAGGGTGGTCTGATAAAAGTTCATGTCAATTTAAGCAGCAGTTTCATTTGTTCTTGATGATGAAAATTATATTTTATGAGGTACAGAGAAACCATGTTTTACTACTGCTTAAGTCTCTATAAAGCTATTAAAACTGTAAAATTTTGTTTAAATCATGTTTGAAAATATTGAGTTTTTTCAAAATGTCCTGTGCAATTTGTGCCTCATTATATTTATCTATTTATTAAGTATTTAAAAATGAATAAGAGAAAAAGCATCATTGAATGAAAGAAATCATAGTCTAGGTGCCTGAGATAGCCAAGCACATGGGTAGCTCCTCAATATAGTATTTTTTTGCCTTGGAAAATCTGGAAATTTTATTTGGGCCCTCAAATATATAATTAGCATAGGGCTTGTTTGCTAAGATAAAAATACATTATAATTTAGTGATTCTTATATAGTATTTTCAGGAGGATTCAAAAATTACCTGGACCTACTATTTATTTTACTTTTCTGAACATAGTTAAATTTTTTGCAGCTAGGCCTTAACTTTCCTCATTCTTATATCTGATGATTATGACACTCAATTTCTCCTTTTAGGAAGTCTTATAATTCATTCCCCAAAGTAATATAAGCCCAGAGTTTTAAATGTTTTCATCTCAAATCACTTGTCTTAACTAGCTTGATACAACTGAAATAAAACTACTTGTACTCAGTCTTATCTTAACCCAAACCCAAAATCAAACAAACAAGTAAACTCAGTGAAATTGCATGCTAGCAACATCTTCTTATATTTAATCAGATGTTCAAGGGCATGCTATTACTATTTTTTATATTATCAAAGAAATGAATGTGTGATTTTATATAAAATTCTTATGGAGTACATTCAGAACTTTAAAATATTTTTCTATGGAGTTTCTAACCTTGGTTTGAAAAAAAGTCATAACATCATCCCATAGTAGTTTCTCAAGTAAGTTATTATTTTAACTCTAAGATGTTATGAACCAATTTAAAGAGAGGAATTTTTTTCTTTATGTAATAAGACTCCTTTGTTCTTTTAAAATATTTAAGTGAATTTTTGGAAAGGTTTTGATTTCAAACTCTTTTGAGAAAGAAAGTTTGTGTTTCATACACTTACATAGTTGTTGGTTGGAAATAGTAAAACAATGTATCGGTTAGGTTGTCTTAGATTCCTACTAACAGAAAACTATCAAGCAGATGATTTAGTTAGAAAAATATTATTATCTCACTTAAGAAAAATTCTGTTTCTTTTCATCTTTCTGCTGTTTTATACCATGTGTTGACTTATTCTCAGGACTGTTCACCTCAAAATTTAAAGATGGCTTCTTTCTAACCAGCACAAGTAAACAAAGTAGCATTCAGCAAAAGAAACTGTCCTTTCTAGAATAACTTTTAAAAATTTAAATGTATCAGTAGTATTCTAGAATTTAGAAAACTCAGTATTTAACAAAACATACAAACTAACTAGGTAAACTGAACGTACACTGCACATGTTTTCAATGTAATGCTTTTTTTCAGAGCATGTATTTAAGTATTCTCACATTTAGGAAAAAATAATTAAATAAAAGTTTAAGTAATTTGAGATATATCAAATAGTGAACAAAGAGGGAAAAAGTAATCATCCTTGAGTATGGGAGTTCTGAGAATTCTTTCAGTTCTTCAAATCTTTAGGCAAATGGTGAATCAGCCCTTATAGGTCTAGGGTCATTGGCTATAAGGGAATGAGTGTGGGAATCAGACCATTAAGTCTATTTCTCTATCAGTAGAGAAAAACTATTTCTAATAGGCCCTTTAGTGTAATGTCTACTCTGCCATTATTTGCCCCGTGGGAAGAAGTTTCTTTTCTTTCTATGAGGAATCCAGACTCTCATCCAGTATAGTTCTCACCAAGGAAATGTTGGCCTTAATTGCACTCTCCTAAATTTCTTCCCATTATTCCTAATTGCACTTCCTTGATGAACACTGAGAAACAGTTTGCTCTCTTCAGAGTTTTTCTTGTATAGTTTTTCACCCTTTTATTTGAGCAAGAAATAAATTACAAAATAATTTACATTTATTCTGTTTAAACTAATAATATTATACTTGAATTCACTTTATTTAGATTTCAACTTTCAACTTTCAAACATAAATATTCTAATTTTATCAGATACATATAAAAACAAACTCCTTTGTAAATGTATAATGTCACTTCTTTCACTTACATTTAAACATTACTTCTATTTTATAATTAATCCTATTTCTCTTCCAATTTCAGTTCCATCAACATAAAAATAATTAAATGTATGCAATTTAAGTCAAGAAATGCAAACTGAATTATCTATCAGCTTAAGAAATGAATGTAGTTGTTATTCTCCCATTTCTTATACATTAGGATTTTTCTTTCCATCATTTGTCAATATAATAGCTTCTAGTCTAATATAATTTAGAAATTGCATTATAAATCTAAATTTTTTCTACTTGCAGATTATTACAAAATGTGAAAAAAATCTAGAATATTATTCTGATCCTGCCACTCAAGCTATAAAAGTCATGTTATTCCTCATATGTATACATACTAATATAACCATATCCAAGTGAAGTTTGAGAATTTATTCTCAATTTTACTTGGATTAATACCAGGGTCCAATTAATAAGTTAGTTTTGTCAAAGTGCACACATATACTTTTATTGGATTATGTTCATGGATACATTTTAATTCTGCATTTTAAATGTGTGGTATTGGGGGCAGGGTGTGCATAACGTAGTCCAGCAATTCTATGGATTTCTGGATGCAGTTCCTTGAAATTGAATCCCAGCTACTCTTCCATTTATTTCTGTCTCATATATATAGAAATTCCCCCATCCTTCCATGCCTGCAACTGTCTATATGTACTGAATTTTCGAATTTTATTAAAAAATTCAACTATTTTTTGTGTTTGAATGTTATATTATTTACAAATTTCATCTGAAGATAGTAAAATTGTCATTAGACTTTTTTTTTTTTCTTTTTTACACCAAGAAAGAACATGGGATCTATAGTGTTGGTGAGTGTACTAACAACCATGAGAACTGATTGCCAAATATAGCGTTCCAAATTTGAACAGAGTTCTGAGCTTTATATGCATAACCATCTACTACTATCAATCAGAACACTGCCTATACTTCTTTAGTACATCTGCCCTAATGTTATTACCTTGGAGTCTGGATAAACATAAGCCCAAGTATTTTATTTTATCTCTGCTTCAAATACATCTTTCCAGGACAATAGTCCTGACCAGAACTCTCACAACTTAAAGTTTTAATTTACTCAGATTTTAGCTATAGAATAAATGTCATAGTGTGCCAAAAATTTCACATTACAATCTGCTCTCAATTTCTCTTTCCAGATGCCTGACTTACTTCCTATATCCACCCCATATTCTGATGACACTGGATTAGTTGACAGTTTTCAGATAGTAAGCAGTTTCAAACTCCACAATTCTGCCCTGTTTCTTTCCCTTGAAATGTCTTTTGCCAGTTTCTTCAACTGGAGAAAAACAGATTTTGAGACAGTTTTAAATGTGTCTGGCTTACATACGAAAATGCAAGTTCCTATGTGATTTGGAATACATAAACACATGGAAAATATCCCCAAAGTGTGGATATTTGGAATTGCTCACAAAAAATATGTACATTAGAAGACCCTAAAAACTGCTCTCTTATTCAAGCTGTCCAAGTTCTCAGGGGTTATTATTTACTAAAAATAATTTTTAAAGTGAGGAATTTGTTTAATGAGATGAAAATTACTTTTGGATCTATTGTAGATACAAAGTAATAAATTGCTGAAAATTTTGGGAAGTCAAAGTGTATGTGGGACTACTAAGGAGGTAACAAGAGAGTTACTTGGAGTGCAGGTGCATACTTTATTCCCATCTCCTATAACAATCTCTGTGGCTTTATATGGGCCATTTTGTCCCATGACAATACGCCTTTCCTTACATGCTTAATTTCTCTCTTCAACTCTCATTCCAGAAATAAAAGTATAGTTCATCTTAATGTCACCTCTTCTGGGGGAACTTTCCTGGGTCATTTTCCTTGGCTGACTTAAACATTACTCTTTTCTGTACCTTGCTGCACCTCTTTTATAGCTCTTATCTGGTTTTGTGGTTAAAAAAGTATTTATTGTCTTTTCCGTCTTACATTTTGAACTTCATAAGGGGAGTCCTTTTAATTCACTTGCACATTAATAACTTAATGTTTAGTGGTGGCTGAATGAGAACATCAAGTTCTCTGAGAGCTTGAATTCTGCTAGACTGTGAAATTCACAAGGGCAGGCTTTGCATGTGTTTTGACAACTCTATTTTCCAGACACAAAACACAGTGCCCAGCACTTATTAATTCCCGTGGTCGGATGATATTTTGAAGGATTGGTCGATGTGATTTTGTTCACAAAGTGTCTTATTACTATATATCCATTCTCCCATTCAGTCAGGGAGGCATTATGCATGTAGGATAGCCTCAAGTAGGATATGGCACAGAAAAGCAATTTCAGAAAAAAATATGAATTATTCCTAATTTTTGTGTTTCAATAGCATCAACCTCAGGAGATGCCAAACACATCATATATGAAGAAAATGGCTGTGGAAACACACGTGAAATGTAAGAAAGTAACATACCTTTAAACAACATTACTGAGACAAGAAATGATTCCTAAGGTCAGAGGAGAGAAATAATACAGGTGATAGAAGAGTCATTTAATTTGGCAGATCTTGGGAAGAAGTTATAAGTCTTGGAGGAAGCACATGGTGAACCTCTGCTTCACTTCAGCATTGCTAAGCAGACAGTGTAGCCAAGATCCGGGAGCCATCGGGTCACCAGCGTGGCAGCCATAGACCTTCCATTTGAATATTTGAGTGAGCCTGCATTTAGGAGTTTTCCCCAACAGCATATTACATAACTGACACCCACTTGTTCCCTGAAACATTGCTACGTTCTCATCCTGCTAATTGCACATGGACAAATTCCCTCTCAACAATGAAGGATGCATATTCTCCACATTAGTGCTACGGAACTGATTTTTTAGAAGAATGGTTATGGTATGGAAAGGAGATTCTCATCAAAAATTTACTGGGGAGAGAATAAATGGAACCAGCTCTATCTCTCCTCCAGAGCTAGACTAGAGCAAGAGTAAAACACACGCAGCCACGTAGTCTACTGTGGAAAAGACAAGTCAATAAACGATTGCTTATGTTCAGTGCTATGAAAGAGGTAAAAACAAAGTATGGAAGGAGGTGATTAAAAGGGCAAAGAAAACAGAAAGAAAAAAAAGGAAGGGTCTACCAGTCAGACTTAATCTTAAAGTAGAATGTACATTAATTTAGAACATAATATAAAATGAACAGAACTGTGGGCAGTAAGTTAACCACACACTCAAAAAAAAATTTGTCATAGGTGGAGGTAGTCATGTGACATATCAGTATCCCAAAAGTAATACATGCAAAAATACATGGGGTTAGCTGCACAGAGAAGATGACTACAGCCCAAAATGTCCTCCTGAAATCTTAATAGAATGATTAAAAAAAAGATTAGCTTAATGAAGGTAAATAAAACAATAAAAGTATACCTAAAGTTCACTTCTGTGTGTTTTTGTTTCAAATTATAAATTAACCTAAGAACCCAAACACACAAGGTAATAAGCAGATATCAATTAGGTTAAATATTTAAGGGTTAAAGAAAACATGTATATAATAGAGAATTATGTGATATTTAAATATTTGGCAATAAAGGCTTAAATACTAAACGCCAAAATATTAAGACTTGCCTTCCTAAAAAATTGCAATGTTTGTAACTTAAATTTACCGTAAAATTTTAATTTTACCACAATTAGAAATTATTTGCCACATATATATAAAGGGTATACATTATTAGTGCATAAAAATTTTTATAAATCAAAGAGAAAATAAATATCCTAATGGAGAAAAGTCAAAAAGACCATGAAAACTCAGTTCACTAAAGAAGAGTTTGAGAGTGGCAATATACAAACAAAACAAAACAAAAAACCCACACATTTATTCTACTAGTAGCCAAATAATTAAAATTGATAGCGTGGTGACATTTTTTACTTTCTAAACAACTGTCAAGAAATTAAAAGGTAACACTCAAGTTATTGAGGCTTCTAAGACACCCATATTAAAAATCATGAAATCATGTGTTGAACAAGCAATGATCAATTTAAAAATCTATTTAGAATATTTAATCATGGATATAAAGCAAAAAAAAATCTTGAGAGGATCCTCAAAGTGTTTTAATAATGATAAAAATGTAGAAATGTAAGTGCAACATTAGGGTAGTAGTTAAATATTTTAAAGTATAATAATTATATAATTAATTATGTCACTTAGTCATTCATCATCAATTTATTTGCTCAGAAATTACCTATTGGTGTTTACTATAAGTCAAACCCAGTAATAGGCATTGGAGATACATCATTAACCAAGAGAGTCTTTGCTCACAGCCAACTGAGGGAGTATTAGTAAACAAATAAAAATGAATATAATAATCAGATGTTGACTAGTTATATGAATTAAAGCACTTAAGCACTGTGCTGAAGGATTAGGAAGGATATAAATAAATATTTTCTACAAGAACTAGGGGAAGATGGCCTTTTAAACCTGAGACTATCAAAGGGAAATAATATCGGGAGCTTTTAAACCTGCTGGACTCTTTCTGTGACCTTGTTCATATTTGAAATGAGGAATCCACAAGAGATTTGGCATATATCCAGCGGGTGATCTATCACTCTCTACATAGTCATTAAAATGATGATAAAGAAAGTTCGTGAAAGATTAATGTATTTAAATTTTAATTCAAACCATAACATAAGGTATGGTTCTGTTCTAGAATAGAAGCTTCTATTTAGCTTGGGTGACATTTTCTAAAGTGAGGTACATAACCTCCATGCTGCCTTGCAAAATATGTGATCAAAACTGATGTTTTTATCTTTACCCAACAATCCAACTTCAGTTAATTATTGAGTTTGGAGAGAACAACAAAAGATTAGGAAATTATAGGATTCTGTGAGTGGGAATATTAAGGAAAAAGACCTACAATTAGATAAAATATATTTCTCCCAAGATTGAGGGGCACAGTGGACAGTGTCTGATTCACATGGAAGGAATCTAAAGGTGTTACTGGTAGCACTGATGTCACACCATCGGAGAGGTGGTGGGACTGAGGGTAACCAGGACTCATGGGAATTTTTGCATGAGAAATTGGGTTAGAGGTTCCCATAATCAAGTGTGGACCATAATCAGGAGAGAAATCTGACTTTGGGTGGTTTCAGCTGCTATTCAAGAAACCCACCTGGATGAGCAAAAAGATGCCAATAGAAAGAACCTGGAAGTACATCAGATGGCTAAAGTCGGAAAAAGAAGACGTGTGTACCTTTAAGAAGAAATCACCAATCTCCCAATTCATCCCCCTCTTGACACTATGTATAAAATAGATAACTAATGAGAACCTACTGTATAGCTTAGGTAACTCTATTCAGTGCTCTGTGGTGACCTAAATGGGAAGGAAATCCAAAAAAGAGGGGATATATGTATACATGTTTCACGTGATTCACTTTGCTGTACAGTAGAAACTAACACAGCATTGTACAGCAACTATACTCCAATAAAAATTAATTTAAAAAAAAAGAAGAAGAAATCACCCACCTCAAAAGAATTTCACTGAGAGATCTGCAACAATGGGGGCAGATTCCTGAAAACAAAAAGAAAATGCCAGTATGCCAGCCTCCTCCATCCCAATGGTGCTCCAAACTTCTGTGGGTACATGTTGAGGGAGCTTTTCTATTAGTTCTATTCTATTAGTTCTCACAAATCCTTCCTTCTTTGGCTTGCCTTGAAGTAGAGGATATATAGCCTCCTTTTAGGAAGAGAGGGGAATGCCCAGTAATTTTTACTGCACTTGTGACCCTGTGTAAACAAAGCTTTAGTACCTGTGTTTTTCTTGATCAATAAAATCCTCATTTTCCTTTATATAATGCTTACGACAAGCAGTGACTTATGTTTTTAAAAAACTATTATCTCTTAACTTTCTTGCTAGATATTTACTAATCATTATTCTCAGCTAATTAAGCATATATTAAAAAATTTAAACTGATTATATGTGCCCCCGCCCTCATTAAAATATAAGCTTTAAGAGACAGGGAATTTTGGTCTGTTTTCCTGTATCACCAGTGCCCAGCACATGGTATACTCAATAAATATTTGTTGAATGAAATTAACCAAGGTTTGCCCTTAAAACATCCTCAAATAAATTGGGGATAATACAAGAATACCTACAGCTTTTATCACCATTATTACTAATATTGTTTTGAAATGACCACAAATGTAATTCAACAAGAGAAAGGCAGAACACATCTCTATTTCTAGCTTTCTATTTTCATTTTTTAAGACAAGGAGGAAACAAAGATGAAATTTTGCCAATGATATGCTTATATACTTAGAAAATTCAAGGAAATCAACTAAAAGGTAATGAGAATCAATAAGAAAATGTATCAAGGCAATGGATAAAAAATCATGAATAACATTTTAAAAATTATGTTAGAAACTGTACTGACAGAAGCAAATAAACTAAATAGTTAGCCTACCTACTAATGAACAGTACAGGTATGAAGGAACTATAGAAATAACACTTTGATATGCCCAGGATCCTCCTGTTCTCTTCCTCTCCACCTCATGCCAATCTCGTAATTTTCCTCAGGCTTCTAAAATTTGTCAATTAATCCCCAGGATCTTTGCAGCTGTATTTCCTCCTGCTACAAATGTGTCTTATTTTCTTTGGCTCATTCTTCCATGTTTCATCTGATTTGTGCATGCTCAGCTTTCACAATTCAAGAAGGTCTTTCCTGATTCTCTTAGGATAAATCAGGTTAAACTGTTGGATGGTTTCTTCCCAAAACAGGGGTTCCTTTCATAGTAGGTGGGTCTTTATATTCACTGTAAAGTATAAATTTGCATTTGTGTGATTATTTGACTAACGTTTGTCTCCACAGCTGGAGGTAAACCACAAGGAGGGGAGCAATCTATAAGTAAACAAATGAGACTCCAGGGCTTAGCAGAGCACCTGCTGCAGAGTGGAGCTTTAATAAATACTTAGAGAATAAATGAACAAATGAATCCATACAAATGAATGAATGAGTGAATGAATGAATGAATGAATGACAAATTGTATTAGGTAGAAGACCAAGACTGCAAGTCCATCCAGACCATCAGGAATATTGACTGATGCAGACAGGGTATGTTAGTGTTCACACTGTAGGGTCATAAGTTTCATAAATTGCTCAAGAACATACATGATTTGGGTCTGCGACCTATAAAATGTTAAACATTTAAGTCAGTTTTCATGTGAAATCTTTGCATTAATACAAAATGAAAATTATACAAAAGACTTACAGTGAAAAGCAAAACAAAAGGAAAACAGGTATAATACTTGGATATTTCTATTTCTGTACTGAAAAAGAACAGAATATCCTTGGCTTCCCTAATAAGTTTATAGTTCAATTATTCCATTTCATGCTATTTCATGGTTGGACTATTTGGGATACAATTAAAAGGCTCATGCTGTATGTCTGAATTACATATAATTTGGATGCTACAAAAGAATGTCATTTAATGACAAAATTAAATGCAACTTTCATGAGGTTTATAAGAATGATATAATTTAGCAATTGCTAAAAGAAATAAGATTTCTTAAAGTGATTTTTATAAGATCAATTTTTAAAAACTTTCACAATACTTTTCTAAGCAATTTCAATGTTGTTATATTTACAGGAAGCCTGCATTTGTCAGAATGAAAGTTGACCAGTATTAATCATTAGGGATCATTCAATCACTTTATAATTCTCATTGTGCCTTACTAGAAATTTCTCAACTTAAAAATAATTTATTTTTCAGACAGTTCCTGGGGAGCTGACATTTTCTGCATTTTAATTAATTAAGATACATAACTTGTATTGATTTTTCATATGGATTACAGGTGAAACATAAAATGGAATTATATTTTACTTAATTTTGAATGAGGAAAAAGCATTGTTTTGTGATTAGAAAATCACCACTATTTTGTTAGAATTAACAGGAAAAATATCAGCCTGTCCTTTTTCATCTCCTTACAGAAAGCAGACTCAGATAAATTGACTCAAAGTACAAAAAAAATGAATAATGGGCAGCTGGAAAAATCCTATGTAAGATGAATGAAAGCTGACAACTTCAATTACAATTTGAACTGTCTCTTTGTGTATGAATGTGATCTAATGGAAATCTGATATTCAATAAACCTGACTTTCTTTATGATTTATAATAGCTAGCCTCAGGTTACCAGATGTATTTTATGTGTAAAATGGCACAATGCCCTCTTCCAGTGGTACACAAAATTTTCCATCAACCAAGAATCGAAGGATACTTTTTCTGATCAAAAAGAAGCATACGTGTGACCCTAGTGAACAGGAATTTTACAACACACCCTGACCCCCACTCCAAAACCCTCTCTTTCATTACTTGAAGCAACACAAAGAATCTGCTGGTGTTACATCTAAGTACCATTACACATTCCATTTAATTTCTTCCACTTCATTGTGTATAAGGCAGAGTGAAGAGAAAGTTACCCCTGGAGACATTTTCCTGAGGCCTGATGTCTGTATATATTGCCCAACTTGAAGTCATAAGTTTTTTTTTAATCTTACTTTAGGAAGTTTATTACAGATCAAGTCTTCTTCAAGAGCATAATTAAACTGTAATCCAGGTTAATGATTTATTTGAACTATAGCTGTAAATGTATTCATATGCATATCTTCCTCTGAAAAAAAAGCCTATTAGGGAATATCACGTTATGACTTTATCTAGCTCCACAATTACTACCATATTGATTTTATATCAAAAATGCATCCTCAATTTATTTTAGATAATAAAATAGCAGATAAGAGGTGAGTGTTCCAGGAAGGATATTTAGTAATTAACATGACTTGTCTCATTGACTTTTTTTTTTTTTTTCTCTCATTGACTTTTAACAGCAATGACGTTAGGATTTATTATCACCATTTTAAAAATAAGGATTTGAGGGCTTCCCTGGTGGCGCAGTGGTTAAGAATCCGCCTGCCAATGCAGGGGACACGGGTTTGATCCCTGGTCCGGGAAGATCCCACATGCCACGGAGCAACTAAGCCCCTGCGTCACAACTACTGAAGCCTGCGTGCCTAGAGCCTGTGCTCTGCAGCAAGAGAAGCCACCGCAATGAGAAGCCTGTGCACCGCAATGTAGAGTAGCCCCAGCTTGGCGCAACTAGGGAAAGCCAGCATGCAGCAACGAAGACCCAATGCAGCCAAAGATAGAGAAATAAATAAATAACTTTATAAAAAGAATAATAATAAGGATTTGAGATTTACAGAGGGCAAGTAGCTTCCGCAGTTCACACAACTGGTAAATGATAGAACCAGGATGCAAACTAACATTTCCATAATATAAGATGGTTGTATATACATTATGATTTGTGAAAATTTATAAGTTTGTTAAGATCCTGATTAATTCAACCTGATTACTGTGTATTTGCTACTTGAGTATCCAGATGTCTGTCTACATATCTGTCTGTCTATCTGTCTATGATTACTGGAGGCTAGGTTCCCTGGAGGCTGTCTCTGA
The DNA here is from genome assembly GCF_965194825.1 of Balaenoptera physalus. Classification (NCBI taxonomy): domain Eukaryota; kingdom Metazoa; phylum Chordata; class Mammalia; order Artiodactyla; family Balaenopteridae; genus Balaenoptera; species Balaenoptera physalus. The sequence goes on from NC_138890.1 coordinate 157,922,118, forward strand.
GACTTAGACTAGCATGCAGAATGTTTATTAGGCTGGGCTTTTAAGATCAAAACACATGGAAAGGTAAAGAAGGAAGGAAGACTGGTCAGAGGGAGTTTAGAGAAGAGTCAGTCTCAGTGGAGACCTAGCTGGGCCTACAGAGAGCACTAAGGCTTCAATGGCCTTTCTAACATGTCCCAAGTGAGGCCAAAATAATTGGACATTTATTGTCCTTCATAACTGGTCACCGGATGCAGGCTTCCCAGAGAGCATATGTAACCTTTCTTTAACCAAGGTAATACAGGATAGTGTGACAGCTGAGGGCTCTCCCATCAGCCACTGAAATAGACCTTCAGCCTAAAGAAGGATCTGAGTCGTGCATCATAACATCCATACTCATATGCACAGAGATAACTCTATACATTTACGTACATACAGAGCAATACATACATAACAAAGTTTAAATTTTAGATGTACATACATCAACTAGCTTGGACCACATATTATTATTAAGCAAATAATCCCAAAGCTTTGCATTTTATTCAGATCTTCCAATACGGACAATGCACTTTGTTAAGAAAATAATAGTACAGGAAAATAAAACACAAATGCATCTCCTATCTTAAAAGTCAATGAAGTGTGACTTTATTAATACCTTTAAAGCAGTGGTGAGGAATTCAGACCCGTCACTAAATCTGTCCACTAAGGCCTAAACATTTCTATGGAACAGACCAAAACAGGGGATTCAGCCTTGGTGGCTAAGTGGAGAAGTCCTTCTGAGTTGGTAAAATGATGCATTCAAACTTCGCAAACAGCTGTAGATATGATTTTCTTATATATTTTGCTCAAGTGAGGAAGGCTTAGAAATAGGAGACACAAAGGGGTCATTCTCAAATTCCCAGAAAGAGGTGGTTAAAATGTTAAGAGTTTATTTCAAAGATCAGAAAACTTATCCTGGCAAAATAACCTAAGAAATTTGCCTGAGAGGTGTAAGATGGTACCCTGATGTCTACAGAGTTGGAGGGTTGTGTCCGAGGTGTGAGTAAAGAGAAAAGAACTCAACAGTGGTGGTTGGAACACCACCACTTGTTCCTAGTTCTATACAGGAACTAGGACTGCTTTGCCACTGCCTGTGTCTAGTCACCATTAGTCTGAACCTTGTGGTGATGACAAGCCTACTTTCACATCACTGTTCATGACTGAACACACATTATGGAAGGGCTGAAAGTCAGAAATAGCAGAGAAATGGCTCTGATACTATAGAAGGAAGAAAAAAATTACACAAACAACTTACACAATAACTGCACTGAATAGGCAAGAATACTCAGAAACTAAAATGGCTTATAAATACATGCAAGTAGTCAAAGATGTACTTCTAGGTGGATAATGGTGCCTCCATGCCTCCTCTCCCCCTGTCCAAAAAAAAAAAAAAAAAAGAAATCCTGGGTAAGTCTAACCCTTCTTGCCCGTTATCCCATTTGCCTCTATTCGAGTCATCAATCACTTCTAGATCAGCGGTGTAATTTTTCTTCCATTAACTTTAATAGGCTTTATACCAAGGTTAAGCAATGGGATCATTTTACACTGACTGGGTTAATGAGAAATACCTCCACTCAATTACTTTCTCAATACTGGAATATTTTGAAATGAAGAAAAAATAGGCAATCTGAAAACCTTAAGCTGAAAATGAGGTAAAAGTTTCTTTAGTTTTGTACTTCATGACATACGAAAAACCTGATAGTATTTCTGTGCTAACAATAAGAAAAATGTATTCAGCAAACTCCCGGAGGATAGTAGGTCATGTACAATCCTTCACAAATGGAATATTTGTAAAAATATACAAGCAATTTTTAAAATGTTTCACTTTGCCTGGGATAAAGTTTCATATACTGGGGATTTTTGTATCTTGTCATAATGGTTTCCCTTATAATTTCAGGAAAAATATTTTATCTAATATAAAATTAAGATCAGAATATTATTTCGATGGATTGGTTTATAGGAATTGTGCTCATTCTTGCTAAAATTTTCTGAAGCTGAAGTATTTCTTACTTGTAATATGTTAAAATATTGTGTGTTTGAACATCAGATTGCACTTTAATGTTTCTGAGGAACTGATTACATGGGAAAGAGTTGAATGAAAAAAACCTATTTTCTAGCCATATTAAAAGCTATATACTAAGACACAACTTCTCAAGTAGGTAGAAGATTGTAAACTTGCAAGAAATATGAATATACAGTAAATTTTATTGAAGCGACAAAAGTACTCATTTTATATAAAGTATGTTAATTTCCACCTCATCAATTAAAAACACAAATTTGTGTTATCCCTATCTATGTACACTGCAAATGAATATGCATGATGTTCACAAATACACATATACTCACAAAGCTAATTACAATTTTGGACTATTCAATACAGTTGCCCAAGTCTGAGTGAATAACTCTGACTGAATATCTGTGTGCTCCTCTGGTAGAGCATTGAGCTACTTATTCAAGAAAATCAAAATGCCAAAAATTCTCCTTGACTGCCTGGGGATAGGAAAGATTATTCCCTTTTACGTTCACTCCACTATGAAGAGGGTTAAAGTGTAATCACCTACCCAGATTTTCTGTAGGTTATAAAAGAGTTTTTTTAAAAAATTTCTGTTTTCCATCTCTTCTGTGTATAATAGGTAAATGGTAGTGAAACAGACTAGAAAATATTAATCTTTTAACTTGGTTGTTCAGAAATTATGGAACATATATTTTTTATTCTTGTACAGTACTTCATACGGTTTAAGGGAAATGATACCAAATGTACAGGGTAATGAATATAACAGTTAAAGGAAGATTTCATATCAACTAATAAAAAAAAAAGAAGAAATCCTGAAAATAAGGAAAAACAACAACAAAAATGTAAGGAAAGTCATTTCAAAAGTGAGTGATGAGTTTCCAAAGAAGAAAACAGTTAGATGCCATTGTCTTGAACTACAGACAGGTCATATAAGCTCACAGCCCCTCGTTTTCTCATTCACCACAAAAGGTCTTCATAGTCATTTCAGTATCTGGGGCCCTAAAGTATCAAATCGTTTGAATGTTTCTGCATTTTTTTCCTGTATTTTTCTGCATTAGGTAAAAGGCATTTGTTGAAGAAAATTACAACTCTTCTCTACCATATGGTTAAGGAAAGAGTCAGAAGAGACTTGACATATTTAATTTCCCATAGATGTTCCAGCACTTCTCTGTGCCCTATAGAAAGCCAGGCACAGGCTGGTCTTTGATGATCATTTGTCATCACAAGATAACACCCAGTGGGCACTGATCCCTAAGTCTACAATGTCAGCAGGTGCTTTTACATTTTAAAGATTACAGCTTACTTCTGAAGATACTTTCCCAGGGCTGTAACACATATACATATTTTTCAAATAATAGATTTACATACACTGAGAGGAAATAAAGTAGGAAGCAGTAATAGATTGGAGAGAGTATAGGACTCTATTTACTATATCTGCTTTGAAGACCATAGTAGCAATTTCTCCCCAAGTATACTGAGGTCTCTTATCCTAGAAGGATTTAAAATGGAATTAGAAATTTCTCTGAAATGAAAGAATCTCTCCAGTAAATCAGTCCACACCGCGAAGAAGGAAACTTCTGATGGGAAGACCTGATATCCACTCTGCAGCAAAGCAATGGCCAAAGTACAAATTCTTCACAGTGGATCAGCCTAGAGTCATTGTCTAGGTTTGAACAACAATCTTTACTGGAAAGCTAAGCTGAATATATTTTAATGTACACTATGATTAGCAAATTTATGACTCACATTTCATAGCCTGTTAGGAATGGAATCTAGCTGTTAGAATTAGGTATGCTATTAAAAACAAATAAAACAGAAGAGGCAAAAACTAGAGAAGGCATTGTTCAAACAGTACAACATCAATAAGGAAAAAAATGTAGGAAAAAAGTTTCTAAACTTAAATATATCCCAACAGATACAAAAATATACTATTTTGAGTTTTTCAATTATATATTTAGTAACATCAGTGTTACTAAATAATGACCACTTTATAATGACTGCTTTTTAATGACCGCTAAATCACAAACAATGAAAATGTAAAGCTTCAGGATTATGTGTTTTCACCTAATATCACCTTTTGTTTGGTGGGGAGGGAAGCAGTTCCAGATTAAAATAATAGAAAATATGTTTTATTGACCAGGCTGCAGAGAAACGGGAACTCTAATTCACTGCTAAGGTGAATGTAATTTAGTATAAACTTTCTGTAAAGCGATGTGGAAAATATAAAGCAGAAGTCTAGAAAAAAGTGTAAATGTAATGATTTCAATTCTAAGATTTACTCTAAGGAAAATAAGTGACTCAGTAACATTTTATAAGCACTCTTTAACTTACTATTTTTAGAAAAGTTTAATGGCTAAAACTGAAAAACATTTATAATAGATAAATTGCAAAAGCCTCAAATATCCTGCAAGATATAACCAAATCATTGCACCCACTAAAATCCAAATATTTGGATAATATTTAATGTATGGAAGAGTATTAGCACAGCATTAAGCTAAATGAAAATCAATAGAAAAATATGCAAAGTTAAAATGATATTCACACACATAAATACTTATGTATCTATTCGTATGTACATGTATGTCTGTAAATTCATTCATAGCATAAATATAATTGAAAGTGAATTAATATTAAACATACAGATTAAAATTAAGCTACATACCATATGATCTCCAGCTCCTTTTCCTTTACTTAGCTGCAGCAAGAATCCTTTGGTACTTGCATTTTATGTCCTTGTGACTGTTTCTAGAGAAAAAGAACATGCAAATATGTGGGATGCCCCATTGTTACGGTCCCCAGGAGTTACACACTCTCATACAAACTCACATTCAGCCTCCAACAGTTCATCATACTTTCTGGTTTAATCTTCCCACAGACTTTTACGGTGTATGCAGCTTCTGCTTAAGTTAAGCAAATATTTGTTTGTCCTTTGACCTATGTTCTTTTATAGGTTCTTGAAATGTCATTAATTTTCTGCCTGAACAATATTTTTCTTGTTTGGATTGTAGCTTTTTTTTTCTCCAGTTCTTTAGATGTCCAAGATGAATCCAGAAGTGGTTAGTATACTATGGAGTAAGCAAACAATACAATTGTAAGTGGCTTGATCTTATTCTAGAGAAAGACATATTTCATGTAATCAGACTAATTTGAGAAAATTGAAAGTACTAATTTCCAAAGGTAAAAATGATAATGAACTGTTCTTAAATAATAATTACTTACATCATTTAAATACATGCATACACAGCTTCTAGATAACTGACTTTATTTATCTCTCTTATCCCTTTGAACCCATGGAATAATTAAAATAAGAAAATTAAGAACAGGCAAAGGAAAATATAATCTAAGCCTTAAATCTAAGCCCAAACACGAGTGCTTTTTTTGAAATAAAAATTAATAACAGCATTCACTGGAAATGAAGGTTATTTATTTTTCTCAGAAAAAGTGATTGATTTGCATGTTTTAGAAAATCCCTTGCATAAGTTTATTGGTTAAATCTGGCTAAGAGTATAAAATTGGAAGTGAAGGTAACAATGTAGATAATGTTGAAGATGATGGCAATGATAATAATGATAACTATAGTGATGATGACTTAGGTTCCAGTTCTTTGAGAAGAAAAAATTCCATTGAGGTTTACTACCTATAAGAGTTATTTCACTTCACAAATTTCTCAAATAAAAATTATCATTATCATCTTAGAGGCTTCTTATACCATTTTAACAGAGAATTTATATGCATTCACTTATACAGTATTCTCCAAACTCTGCAAAATCTCCATAATTACTCTCAATTTGGAGATACTGAACAAGAATTCATAGATATTAGCTCGTCTCCTTCAAGTTACAAACCTAAGAAGCAGGTTAAACTTTGGCCAAAAACTCCAAAGTTTTATTATTTCACCCTGTTCTCCTCTTGAAAAAGTTGCCACAATAGAAAAAATATTCTATACTTAATATGCACCAGGCACTGCCTGAAGCGTTTAAAACATGTAGTGCACATAGAATAAATTTGTATTAGGTATTACCATTATCACCTCCATTTTATAAATGAGAAAACAAAAGAACAGAATAATTAAGGAACTGATCAAAGATAGTATGGCTGGTAATGGAGAATTTCAACACATGGTATCTGGCTTCAGAGGATATGCTGCCTTAGGAGCCAATATCTGGTGATGGGTATATCTAGATCTAGATCTGGAGCTATACCTAGATTTCTATTGTCATCTATCTATCTATCTATCTGTCTATCTATCTATCTATCTATCTATCTATCTATCTATCTAATCATCTATCTATCTATCATCCATTGAGAAGCTGCAAATGTTCATGAAGGATGGGATAAAGTAAAATACCTATTTCAATATTCCAAAATCCCACCTTTTACCTTTTAAAAGCAAACACAGTTAATATTTTTATGGCATTTTCTTCTAGCATATATCATACATCTTATATTACTAGCATTATACTCTGAGTTGTCTTATATTTTATGTTTATTATCTTTTAACTCATAAATGGTATAGACCATGCTATCCAATTTTACTGCTTATAGGTTTTTTTTTTTCCTAAAAAAAGAAGCACATGAACAATTAAAAAAACTGTCTTAACAAAGTCTAGTGTAAGTAAGTCCATGCAACCTATGAGGTGTGGCTGCGACTACACTGACATGGAGATATTCCTTCAAGAAAGACTTGGAAGGACGGGGTTAGCTGGAAGCTTTGAGCTGTTAACTCCTTCTGGTCTGCCTCATCTTTTAAGCCAAGATCGTGCTCCTTGTGGGATGGTCCCACACAATGACCAAGAGTCCAAAGGCCTCGCCACTTCTCCCCACATGCGACTCCTGTTATGAGCAATTTTTGCTTTTTAACTCCCTTTTGGCTGATAGAATCTTTGTCATCCCTTCCTCCTGTTTTGACTGCTTCTGTATTTAATCCAGCTTTCTCCATTTTCATCTTCCAGGTTTTAATCCTCACAATATTTTTTACTTCTAACTTCATCTCAGAGACTATTTCACAAAGGAGCAGAGTGACATAATGGTAATGGGAGCGATGCCTGAATGAGCAGGTGGTAAGAAGAGGTTTTGGAACCCCTTCCCTCACTGGCCAGCAGACACTGAAAACCCCATCTCAGGGCACAGATAGTTCTCTGACTCAAGACGGGTACCCAATTGCCAATGTTTTCACTGATGCTGACTTGGGAAAATGTTCTGGTAGGGGGAACACAGTAGCTAGTGTCATAATTCAGACATCTGAAAAGCGCAGGAAACAAAGCAGGCAGGGAAATGGTATTGGTGGGTTTTTGTAAAGCTGCATTGCCACCATTTTGAGGGATAATGAAAACCTAAGGGCCTAGGAAACTAAGTGTGAAAGCCAAAGGAGCTCTTTGGTAGCTTATCTCCTATAGAAGGAGTGGACATATTATCTGAGGCCACAGGACCCACCAGATAATTTTGTTTCATGGGAAGGCTCAGAAGACACACCATTTACCAAGGCCACCAGGGATGAACTGGTAAGGTCCCCAGCATCATTACTAAGTTCAATGGTGACTTTTGGAAGGCTAAAGCTGAGGGTAGGAAAGGCCACAGAACTTGGCTAATTAATAGCAAAGGGGAGAATGGTTTATTTAAGGACTAGCAGATGCCTCAAGGAGATGCGCTTTTTATAATGACTGGCAAGATCAGAGCGACAGCCAATAGGAGTTTAAGCTGTAGGGTGTAATGGAAACTGGATAATGAAACATGGCATCTCCAGGAACAAAAAAGATGGGTAGCCAACAAGGGTACTTTGTAATGCCGCCATAATGTAATATATGATTAAATAAAGCAATAGTGAACGAACAGGAGGCTAATTGAAGTAACCCAGTAATAGCGATAATATAGTTCCTGTAGTTTTTATCCCTGGAATATATGACTGAAGAGATTTCCATGTCCATAGGAAGAAGGACCTGGCAACATCATGGCAAAATATGCTTTAATAATTGTACCAGTTCTTTTCCAAGTAACTTATAGCTATTTGCTTGTAGAAAACTACATGACATTTCAAGAGTTATTGAACACATGGTCTGAGTTGACACTGATTCTCAGATATGTTAAGTATTTTGCCCCACTCTCCGCATAATTCTGGTCTTGGTAAAAAATGGAAACCTTGTCAAAGTCCAGCATATAATAGGTCCACTGGATTAGAGAATCTACCTGATGGTCATTTCATTAGTCTCTGAATCTATAACTCAGATTAGCACACTGTGTAGCTAGAGTAATCTCCTCACTGGGATTTTGGTCTGTGGCCTAAGAATTATCATAGTAGGGAAGGACAAGGGGAAGTTTCCAAAAAGTCCCCCAGCCAAGATAGTAAATGAAAAATAATATCGCATGGGGTAGCAGGATAGTAGAGATTAGCACAACACTAAAGATCTAAAGAATATAGTAAAGAGAGTCCTGGGATTTCCCTGGTGGTCCAGTGGTAAAGAACCCACCTTCCATTGCAGGGAACGCAGGTTCGATCCCTGCTCGGGGAACTAAGATCCCACGTGCCATGGGGCAACTAAGCACATGAGCCACAACTACTGAGGCTGTGTGCCTCAACTGGAGAGACCACATGCCGCAAACTACAGAGCCCATGCGTTCTGGAGCTCACACGCCACAACTACAGCGTCAATGAGTTCTGGAGCCCGCACACCACAACTAGAGAGAAGACCGTGTGCTGCAACGAAGGATCCCACATGCTGCAACAAAGATCCCACATGCCGCAACGAAGATCCTACGTGCTGCAACTAAGACCTGACGCAGCCAAAAATTAAAAATAAATAAATAAATAAATAAAATATTTTTTTAAAAAAAGAAAAGAGAGCCCCTAAAGTATCTCCATGTGATTCACCAGTCTGACCCCTGCAGAAACCAGATGGATTTTGTAGACTACCCCAAGATCACAAGTAGTGGCTCCAACAGCATATGCTGTGTCAGACACGGATTCATGCTTGTGTGGAATACCACACTGATCCTATATATTGATGTTATCATGATGAATGGACAGCAAGATCAAAAGGTGGCTAGAATCACAGAGATCTTTACAAATATATATGAATTCCAGAGTGTGGGAAATAAATCCTGTAGATGTCAAGAATCTACCATTTCAGTAAAATCTTCAGGGGTCCAGGATATCCTCTCCAAAACAAAAGATAAATTGTCGCATCTTGTGTTCCCTACTTCAAGGAAGCAAGCATAACACCTAGCAGACATCTCGAGGTTCTGGAGGCAACACATTCCACCCTTAAGAATACCTCCCAGGACTATAGACCAGGTGATATGGAAGGCTACTTGCTTTGAGTGAGGCCTAGAGCAAGGAAGGGCTCTGCAGCAGGTGCAGGCAGCAGTAAACATGCACTTCCAGCAGTAGCTCAGGTGTTGGAAGCATCAGTAGTAGCAAAGATGCACAGTTGAGTTTATGGCAAGTCTATTATAGAATCACAGCCTAAGCTCATGGGATGCTAGACAAAGGCCATGCCCTTTGAAACAGTTACATGTCTTTTAAAAAACAGCCATTGGTGTGCATTTGTTTCTTGATAGATCAGAATGCTTTACAGTGAGACACCAGTGAACTTGTGTCTGGGACAACACATCAGCAGATGAGTCCTGTCAGATCTTCCAATTCAGGAAGGTTTGATAGCAAATTTATTAAAAGATAAAATAATAAACATAAGACTGAGCACAAGCAGGACTAAAGTACCTAAACAAACAAGAGGACATGAGCAATTCACCAAGACTCCCATGTCACAGAGAACAATTGCACCCACACTCCTCCCTCACATCACACCGATGACCATGTGGAAAGTCCCTTAAGACAACCTAAAGGTGGATCAAAAAGCACAAGCTTGGTTTATTTGTGGGCTAGCTAAATATTATGGTTCAGGCAGAAACAAGAGGATGGCCATAGACTCATTCATAGGCAGCCTTGAAAGACAGAGGAAAGAAAACTTTCCCACGGGCGAAGCTTTGGGTGGTGAGCCTGGTTATCCACATTGTTTGAAGGAAAAGTGTCTGAGGTTAAGTGGAGTGTGGTTAATACTGGAAAGCTGTTCAGGAGACCAGAGGAAAGAGATTGGAAAATCAGGGACAAGGAGGTTTGGGGTAGAAGCATATTGATGGATTGAGGGGAATCTGGACAAAGTATGAAGATCTTTGTAAAATATATTATTGTGCAGTTGAAACTGTCTACCACAAAAGAAACACTACACAACTAAATAGATGTTATTAATAACTCAGCCAGTTGATATTAAACAGATTTTATCAGCAGCCACTCAGTGTTAGCAAAACGAGCATACAAATTATGTGTGCCTTGTAGCAGAGATGAAGGAAATGCATGTACTCCTATTTATCAAGGTTAATCTAGCTATTGCCACCTCTAAATGTACAGCAGGGAGTTGTACAATGCAGAGTGCTTGGTATGACACCATGCCTCAAGGATATAAATTGGCTTTTAATGTCTGAGAAGGGCTACTGATTTGTTCTCACAGGAATATATATTTATTGCAGGTGTGGATTTGCTTTGCCTACTTGCTGAGCCTCAGCCAACATTGCTACTCAGGAGCTTACAGAGTATGTGCCCATAGGCATGAAATTCCATACAAATGAATATCATCATTCGTGATGAAGGAAATGCAGCAGTGGACCCATATTGCATACTGCACTATTCAGAAACAGCTCCACTGATAGAGAGTGGGAATGGTCTGCTAATGGTGTATCTGACATGGCAGTTTGGAGGCTATACTCTAAGGATAGGGGGTCCATCCTCACTGAATCAGAGATGTCTATATGACACTGCATCCCCAATAGTAAAATCATATGGATTCAGGAACCATAGGGTAGTGGCATTACTCTGAATGCTCCATTTGGTTAATTTATTTTGCTCATTGCCAGAACTCTGGGCTTTGCTGGGGTGAAGGTCATTGTCTCTGTCTCAAAAGAAGTTGCTGTACTTGCCGAGGGAACTGATTCTGATTAGCAGGAAGAGAGAGGACTGCTGTCCTAGCATCAGAGAAGTGAGGAAAACATGCAATGCAAGATGCAGGTGAAGCACCTGGCTGCCAGTTAGTTCCCCCTCTGCCAGCTGTGACCGTAAGTGGACGAGGGTAACAACACCTGCTTGAGAAGGATATGATTATTAGGGGATCTAACCCCCAAAATGAAAATTTGCGGTACAGCTCTAGGTCAGTCAAAAGACCAGCAGAGGTGATAGCTGAGGGAAGTGGAATTTGGAATGTATAGGAGAGGAGGGATACAATGAGTTGGGGTCCCAAACCCAACTGCAGGAATGGGAGCTGTCTCAGTAACCTCCCTCTTCTAAATTCATATGTAGGAAGGGACAACCAGTGGAAGGCTGGCGGAGCTGCAGCCCGAACATGAGTGGAGAAGCGGAACTACGTGGGGCAGATCCTCCTTCAAGGAAAAACATGCTGCAAGTGTGGTAGGCTGACAGCCCACGGCTTTCACTCCTCAGCATTTGAGCTGAGGCCATATTTCTTAAGATGGCTCCAGGCAACAGCTAAGTGAAATAGCACTAAAAAGGGTCTTGCCATTTCCACCTAACGTGGGACTCCTCTAGTGGGCAGTCTTGCCCTAGAAGTCTTGGGTTTAGTTGGCAGAGACTTTTGACAGATCTGCATTATGGTCTGTGGGCTCCCCCTGCACGTTCCAACTACCTCCTTCTTTCTTTCCCAGGTGCTGCTCTCCAATAAATATGTACTCTTAACTGAGTCTCGGCATCTGTTTTCTGGAAGACCCAACTGAGGCATAAGTATTACATGTTCTCTATGACGGTCAGTCAAATGGGGCATATTGTAAATGACTAAGTGTTTCTTTCATGGGATCAAAGGTTTTTCAACTCAAACAAAGTAAACTATCAAAGTAAGGAGTGCAGTTATCAGACAGTCTCCGATTGCCACGATTTTGGAATCCGCCAGTGTTCATATTAAAGCCACACCCCCCACTTAGGGCTGCATGTAGCCATTGCCTGCGCAAGGCGGCTGTCCTAGAGCCTGTTCTTCCCAAATACCACTTCTAATGGCTCTTCTCATACACTTCTCTGGGGCTCTCCCTTAGCATGGATACAATTTTTTACAACCTACACTGCAATGGGAGGCTTTTCCTACTCAATTCTCTTTCCTTTCCCCTCTCTTTCCATACAAGTCAGGCCTGTATCATGGTTTGATGGTTCTTCTTACCTACTCCTAGTTTTCACTCCCCATGATCTTTCATAGGCAGTTTTCCCATTAAATCTCCTACATTCTAATTACAACTTTGTGTCTGCTTTCTAAAAGCCCAAATTAACACAGAGCCCATTCCATTACTACATTGAAGATTTAAAATTTTCTGTATTTATGTAGAAGCTCTACCCATATTTTCTATTTATGCACCTATTTTTCCTCCGGAATTGTGTAATATATATCTAATATTTGTCATTCTAGAGAAGGACATTTTAAATACTTGTAAAAGCTTCCTTTTCTTCCTTTCTTTCTTCCTTCCTTCCTTTCTTTCTTTCTTTCTTTCTTTCTTTCTTTCTTTCTTTCTTTCTTTCTTTCTTTCTTTCTCTTTCTTTCTTTCTTTCTTTCTCTTTCTTTCTTTCTTTCTTTCTTTCTTTCTTTCTTTCTTTCTTTCTTTCTTTCTTTCTTTCTTTCTTTCTTATAGTAAAGCATTATCTTGAACTGTTCATTTTCTTTTGAATTAATTCTTTTTTAAATATTTCTTTCAAAATCGGGCATGCAAATTTTTTAACCCTAAATGCATTTTTAGTGTGAGGTTACAGTGGGACCATTAAATTCCCTACTCTCTATTCTGTATTTATGTTAATCTAAGACCAAACTTGCATTTTTCACACCATGAAGTAGAATCATATAAAAGCTGCAGTCACCTAGAACTCATATATCTTTTTCACATATGCTGTGCAAAGACTTATTTTCTTTATTCCATGTTCCTGTAATTGTTTCTTTGGAACTAAGCATACTTTACATTTATTCTCATTATATTTCATTTAATCTGCTTTGGTCCATCTAACACATCAATACTCCTTCACATCCTGATTCTGTCACCTAATATACTGACTAATATATCCCAAATTAGTTTCACCTTCAGATCCACTCATTGTGCCATTTCTGTTCCAGGAACTGATACAAGTGGAGAACAGGATAGGCTCTGTTAGTGTGTGTTTAAACCTCTTCCTGCAGATTGATTTCAATTTATCAGCAGTTTGGGATTCCATCATTCAACCAAGTATAGATCCACATAAATGTACATTTGTTATTATTAAATCCATACTTATTCTGTTTTCTAAAAGATTTTCATAAGATATTCTATCAAATATAACTACTTCCTACTATATTAAATATGTGTTTGGTCAAGATGCATCATAACCATTTCTTTATCTGATAACTGCTGGGAAAAGGAATAAATTTTAAGGTAGGAAATGTTGTAAAATGATGCTAACTATATTTGAATTTTGTTATTAACTAGTTTCTTATCACCTCAAAAGTCCCTGAGAGAAATATAGGCACAATGAATAATAGAATATAAACTAATAGTGGCTTAAGTTCAGGCAAAATTGGGGCTTTTGCACAAAACTTAATACATCAGTCAACTAGATCAAGAAATCCCTTTTCCTAGACTAGAAGTAAGCCTACAGGTAGAACAAAAGCAGTATAATTTAATTCATCTGTCCCCTTTCTTGCTCAGTTTCATATCCAATCCCCAACTTTCCACAATATTTTCTATTTAGGAAAAACATGTTCTTAATAAGTGAATACAAGAATTTTCTCCCAATGGCTAGCCCTGTTTTAATTCCCAACTCCAGGCCTCCCTGGAATGAGAAAATATAAGAAACTTGGCATTTCTTACTTCTGTAACCTCATAGCAAGACATGCAATCCAAGAGCCTGACTCAGAATTTATTTCTCTTCACATAGGTTTTCCTACCTTCATACTTTACTTGGTCTGTATTACAATATTATCCTTTGCATTGATGCTGATGCATCAAAAAAATAGGTAAGGAGAAAAAAATGGTAAAAGGGAGAGATATAAATTGAGGCATTCATTCTCCTCACAGGCCACATTGCTCTTCCTTTAATAAGCACTGACATTATGCTTTAACTCATACAGTCACTAAGATACTTTTCTCTTTTGCATCTTCTGTGTATAGTTGATTATGATTTTGTCACATTTTTAAGATCCAATATTTGGTCTAGTAATTAGAGTCCTTTTTGGATATAAATAATAGAATACCCAACTCACCATTTCTTAAAAAAATGACAGTACAATGCACTCAGTTTTTCATTCTTTTCCTTGAGAAAAACATGAATTCTCATTTTAATTAATTCAGGCAACTGCCATTTATCTAAATGTATGATTATATTTGAGATCAGTGATTATTGATCAACATTTATCTTAAAATTTCTGCTCACATAGCTTTGCATAACAATGTCAGTTAAAATAGCAACGCAGGCTATGTGGGCACTTTTACAGGATTAATGGGCACGACATTTCTGTAATTTATTTTTTCCCCGAAGGTCCTCAAAGTAAAACATGGAAATTAACCAGAGTCTGTTTAAAGAGTTTATATGAACAGAATATATTCCTAGATATTTATCAAAAATTAGCTATATCTAGGAAAAAATGTACACTTTCTAGAATTGACTAAGTGATTTAAAATTTTCTGCTTCATAAAAATAAGTGGGAGTATGTTTGTTACTTATATATTTCTCTGTTATAAAGAAAGAAAAATCTTACTAATATCTGTTAAGAAAGAGTTCATCACAATAATGTCTAAGAGGAACTTACTGATACAGTGTCAGATGAAGTATGGATGCATTAATGTGATTTGTAAATATGACTTTTGTTCTAAGGGAAAGAACAAAGAAGGAATCAGTTCAGGAGAAAAAAACTGATTAGAAATATAAAGAATTAGTCAAATTGAAATATAACATCCTGGAGCTTAAAAGGAAAGCAATTTTCACAACTCAGTGGCAATTTTCCTTGTTACTTTCAAACGAAGCCAATATGTGTATTTTCATGTGTTTTACAACCTTACCAACATTCTAACTTATTTATGAGCCCTAGGTAGTACTCAACGAACTTCTGCATATTCCATTATGCCTACTACCCTAATGGGATGATTTATTCTTTTATTTTGTTTTTAATTTTAGTACTTAGTTTACTTGACTGTGCATAAATTAGTCTGAATGTAGCATTTATCACACAAACTGAGCATTAATAATACATTTCAATATTACTTCAAGAATAGAAATAATACACTAGAAAATAAAACTTGACTTTTAAAATGATAGGAATAAAAAATAAAATGAAAATTAAATGAGGCAATACAATATTTATTCTAGTGCATTTTTTTAATTAATGAGAAATGTGTGCTTCACCAAATAATGACATATACTTTCAAATATCTTGTATATTACCCTTAGTCAAATTGGGATTTGGTACAGAAATGATGTTTCTTCATATTATCAGAATGAACTCAGAACACTGTGAAAGCAATAGGTTTAAAAAACAAAAAACAAAAAAGCAAACCAAAAGAAAACTTCAAAAACTATCTTATCAATAGCAGGACTATTATTAAGGTTCATTTACTAACTCTATTAAAGTTGGCATTTTCAGTTAAACTTTCATTATTTTAATAATACGAGAATATCTGAAACAGATGCTCTCAGCTTCAGCACTGTTACTGTTTTGGACTGGAGTATTCTTGGTTGAGGGGGACTGCCCTGTGCATTGTAGGATGCTTGTAACATCCCTGGCATCTACCTGCTAGATTCTAGCAGTACTCACTCAGTCATGGCAATTTAAAACGTCTCCAGATGTTACTAGATGTCTTTTGGCATGTGTATGTGTACGCATGTGTGTGTGGGTAGTTGCCCTGGGTTGAGAACCACTTATTTAAAATTATTAAATCTACTCAGCACTTGATTTTATGGTTGTCATAGATCCTATTTGCAAATATTCAGCAAATTTTTACACTACATACTCAATGTTTGTAAGGAAATCTACTTTTGTAATTGAATCGATTTTGCTATATTTTATGAGGGGAATAGTAGCTTGTAGTGAGTGTAATGTGTACTAAGGATCCAGTTTTAGAACAGGGAAGTAGCAGGAACAATTAAAATTTGGGTAGGAGAAAATGGCAAGATTCACTCAAGCACAGTAGAAAGAAAAAGCAATAATGGATGGCATCTATAAAGCTATTTTTTCATAGATGCCTTCCATAATGTATTACTTGGAGAGCTGACAAAGATCAAAGCAAATACAAATAGAAAGGCTATTGTTTTTATATCAGCATGATTACAGGAGATATGTTATATAAGTTACAAACAGTAGATATCAGTACCAAAACACCATTTTTCCAATGCAGATGTACATTTTCTTCTAAAGAGATAAAAGGTCAAATAAAAGTGAAGAAATAACAACTATCCCTTTTAACATGGGTAAGCAGCTACAGTTATACTTCATCACTTCAAATTAAAAATTCAAAATTTTCTTGCAGTTTGTTTCCCTGGTCCATCACCAAACGGGATGAGAAAGACATATGGCAGAATCTTTGAAAAAAAAGGTCAGCAGAGTGGGTGGAGAACAGAGTTTTCCATAACAACAGAGATGTATTAATTCCTAATACCACCTGGTACATGCTGAAACTTTCATTTTTAAAATTATATTTCTCTACAAAAAGAAAAAAAATAGGTAGGATTGCTCTTATGAGTATAATTTGTATATAGATTACTCATTGTCAGTTCTTCATTTTTTGATCTGCCTCTCTTACTGCCTGCACATAGGAAAGTGTCAGTAATCATTCGTTAATCCACATCCTCTCCCTTCTCTTCTACCCAACATATAGTTACTAACACCTCTACAATTTGTTTAGTTGTATCTCCATTTAATGCTTTAGGATTCTAAATAGAAGCATGCATTTATTTGATATTTACTTGTGAGTTAATTAATTAATCATTTCTACTCCTTCTAGATTCTGTGTCTATATTTCTGAATAGTTCCCCCATTGATACCAGGACTCTGGCCCCATGTGTCGATAACTTTGATGGCTATAGTACATACTCGTAGGGCTCTGTACTGATGACCTCTTCCAGGTTGGCTCATCCATCACTCAAGTTCTTGGAAGAGCTGTTGCTAACGGCTCACAGTTGCAGTCCTCACAGATAATTGCCTTTATCTAAAGTAAGGTCACCCTCCTTCTCCCAGAGGGTGACCCACAACCATTGACATGTTCATGTGAAAATTCAAAAGTCCATCCCTTTGACTCAATTTGGGCAATCTCTGAAGGACTACCCCAGCTCTAGAGCTCTTTGTATTGACTGAAGCCTCAGTTGCAACTGCCTTGCAGATGAGCCTCTTCCTCTGCCTGATCCCACCTTTCAGGTCCATCACTCAAGAAAACCCCCTCATAAATATCTTATATACATCTCCCTATTGGGTAGCTTTATGACTTAATCATAAGAGAAACAAAGATTCAAAAAAGAAAAAACTCTTAGCCCAGTAGAATTCCTATGTCAGTCTCAGAGCTCTGTTAAGACAGGAGTGAGGTCCTGAAATGTGAGAAGAAAATATGTGGGTAAATGCAGGCAGTAAACTGAGCTCATTATTCTCTAAACCAAGGCTACTTAACCTTGGCACTATTGGCATTTTGGACCAAATAATACTTAGTTGTGTGGATGGGGGGTTGTCCTGTGTACTGTAGGGTATTTAGCAATATCCCTGGCCTCTACCCATTGGATGCCAGCAACACCTCCTCTCCGAGTTGTGATAACCAAAAATATCTACAGACAAAACCCTGGGGTTGGCAAATTGCCTCTGGTTGAGAACCACCGTTTTCATATCCTCTGGCTCTAAATGTGACCCACTTGTCCTTATTAAATGATACTGCCTACTTTCTGGAAGACCCTGCAGAAATCTGAAGAGAGGCAACTGCTTTACAAAACACTGCTTGTCCTCAGGACCTACACCATTTTCCTCTCTGCCAGCCAGACCAACACACCTTGACTGGGGAGATGCTGAGTCCCTAGAAAGAAGCTGAAGGGCTTTGCAACAAGTACCAGCAGGAGCCAACAGAGGTTATATGGGATGATTTATTGAGGGTAATGTATATAAAGGGAGGATATAAAGTCAGATATGTGGGAGACAAATGTTCAGGGACCTGCACATCAGTGAAGTTTTTCAGGGTCAAGTGGATTGAGATATAAATGAGCATTTCCTCCGATAAGTAAGAATGAAATACAACACTTGGTAGAACTTTTCAGGTTCAGGGAACAACATATTTCACATTGAGATTATGGGATGACACAGAAGGCTACATCTTTGCATGTATATGAAGAAGGAAAGGGCTCTGCACATTGCCTAAGCTCCATTGCTCTGCAACCTTGGGCAATCTGGTTCAGCAGACACTGTAGTACAAAAAACATCTTTGGATTTAATGTGGAGTTAACACCAAACCCCAATAAAGAATGTAATTAATACCTTGGGATATGAGAGCAAAGTTATGCAAACTGACAAAAAAACTATACACTCTGAAAACTTGGCAGACTGAAAATTAGTTCATGACATGCTACTGAGATGGAGCTTCTAATCATGGAAACCAAGTGACCACGCAGCTAGAGTTGGGTTATGTCTGATCCATCAAATTATAATATGGACCAATCCAATAGCAATCCATGGTAAGATAAAAGTTGTATATCCAGGATCAAAAACTAGGAGAGTCAAACTATACAATGAGCCAAAAGTAGACTGGTGTCACACTATATAGTTCCCCTCAGAGGAGGCCTTCAGGAGACCAGGAAGAGCCTCAACTGATACACCTGGACATCCACTTTGTGCAGAAAGAAATGTGACCTAAGGAAAGAATATATCTGAGCTCATGGGCAGTGGCAGATGGCCTATCATATTGAACACAGACATGGAAGAAAAACAATTGGAAGATCATTGACATAATTTCTGAGAAGGAGGCATACATAAGGATCAATTGGATTGGACATGAAATGTAAAGATCTTTGCATAATGCTTGACACTACCAGGGAGTACCCACCACTAACCAACTGAGTAGATAGAATGACTCAGCCCATTGACTTCAGTCACTGTGATACTGGCTAGCCCAGTGCTGAAACAATGGGTCCATAAATGGAGAAGCTATGGCAGCAGAGATGGATGCTATGCATATACATGGGTTGTGTATGGGTTGCTACTAATCTAGTTTTTCCAACCTGTCAGAAACAGAGACCAATATTGAGCCTCCGTTATAAAACCATCCTTCAAGGAAAACATCTAGTCATTTGGTGGCAAGTTTACTGTATTTAAATTCTTCTGCTCTGGAAGGAGCAGCAATTCACATTGACTGGGAATGACATGTATTCCCAGAATAGGTATGTCTTTCTTGACTGTGGGGTCATGGCCAGCATAATCATAAGAATACTTAGTCTTCAATCCACTGGCACAAGACCCCATATGACACTGTCTAGGAACAAGAGACCCATGTTACACGAAAGCAGCAATAGCAACTGGTCATGAACATGGGATCTACTAGTTTCACCACATTGGTCCACCCAGAAATTGCTGGCCTGATGGAATAGAGGAACTGCTTCTTAAAGATGAAGTTGGGGCATGAGAGAGAAAATGATATCCTGGTATTTTGGGGTACCATCCTCCAGGATGTGGTATACACCTTAAAATATATTACTTCTATATGGAAGTACCATTACTTCCCCTAATTTTGGGCCCTGTAAGACAAGAGGTCTTGGTTCTCAGAAGGCTAGTGCTTCAACCAGGCTATACTCCAGGAGTTCCATAGAGTCTTAAGTTATAGCTGCTGCCCTGTCACTTCAGGCTCCTCATTCCAAGAGATCATCAGACAAATAAAAAGTTTACTGATGTGGGTAATTTGTCCTGGTCACAAGGAGAAGGTAACATTGCTATCGTATAATGGGAAGCAAAGAACAGGTTTTGGGGTCAAGAGATCTACCAATGAATCTCTTGGTGATCCCATACCCCTTTTAAAAAGGAAATGCATATTTTAAGAGTCACTGTCTGAGAAAGGCATAATACCAAGCAATTTGGAACCCTTAGGGAAGAATTTCTGGGTGATTTCCACTAATAAACTGCCTAGACAAGGAAAAGTGCTAGCAGAATTTGAGGGGCTTTGAGGAAAAGGAGTGAGGGGGTGTTGACAAATCTCAGTTATGCTCTTTAGTTCTTCTGCAGCAATATAGGCTACACTTCCATCCCACTAAGCTGTCTCTTGTCAGTGCTCCAGGGAACAAGATTAACCAGAACTCTGGGGATGCTCTTCCCAGATGGGCCACAACTGATAGAAAAAGCATGTGGATCTGAGTGGTACAGGTATTCACATTATTGGATACAATGATTTTCCATCTGGATCCCCTATTTGAGTTTGACATGTGCAATGTTCCATGCACCTGGAGCTATCAGCTGCAAATGGTTCAAACCTGCCTCTTTACTGGGAATTGTCCTCTGCTACAGGGAATTGCCTTGTGCAAACTTAAGCACCCTTCTGTGATGTTTTGATGATCCTCAGGCCCACACCCAGGTTTGACGGTTCACTAAGAGGACACATAGGACTCAGCATGTAGTCATGCTCATGGCTGGGATTTATTACAACAAAAGGATACAAAGCAAAATCAGCAAAGGAAATAAGCACATAAGGCAAAATCCAGAGGAAACCAGGCACAAAATTCTAAGAGTCCTCTCCCAGGAGTCACAAAGGAAGTGCTTATTTCCCCCAGCAATGTGCTGTAACAACACATGTGAAATGTTGTCTACCAGGGAAGTTCATTAGAAACTAAGGGCTCAGGGTTTTTCCTGGGGACTGATCACGTAGGAACCCTCTGCTTGGTGAATACCAAAATTCTGCACTCTCAGAAGAAAATCAGGTGTTCAGCATAAATCATATTTTTTGCACAAATAGTATAGGCACAGTGGACCACTCTTACCAGATAGGGTGGTGGTAGTCACCCTGAAATCTAGATGTCAGACAAAAGCCACCCTTGTAAACAGGCTCTTCATAGGATAGCAGACAGGCCTGCTGTGCTAACACTTTTGTGTTCATGCAGGCAACCTCTGTCAATGATTAGCTGATGCAGGTATTTGAGAGGTTGGCCTCCTCGCCTCAATCTGGGTTATTTTGGAAAGGCTATCTCAGCATCAGATTTCCCTGGTGGCCTTCACAAGTGAGCTTCTTGCTCTGCTGTCCTCCCTTCATGCCTTCCCCCACTTCTTACAGAGTTACTCAGAGCTCTTCCCAATAAATCTCTGCAAACAAGTTCCCAATCTATGGAACTTAATCTAAGGTAACAGCGTAGGAATGATGACCTGAGTTAGACTGAAAGTAGATGTGGTCTAGTGGGTCTCGAATATTAAGGTCATTTAAAATATATTGAGTTATTAACTTTTAAAGTGCCTGGAGCTCTGATGAAAATTAGAGTACAAAATTTCAATTATCATGAGACTTATGATATAGAAAATTATGGCTTTTTCTAGTGAAAAGAGTGACCTGGAAAGTCCAATTTGTAGCACAAACCTTATGCTTAAAATGTAAAATGGAGATAGCTAGCACCTCAGTAGAGTATTGAAAGTAAATAAGAAAGTGAATTTGTTCTGACTTAGGAGTCACAGTGGAAGAGAAGTAGAGGGAGGACATGGCAGACTAGGTAATACAAGCACACACACACATTACTGTTTCGCTCTATGTACTGACCTTGACGTCAAATGAATTAAACGGAGATTCATGGCAATGTTTTTGGCACTCTGGAGCATCATACCTGCTGTATAAATGCTGGTTGATCCTGACTCCAAATGACTGTCTCTACTTTATGCAGAGCCCTAACAACTATGTGTAAACAAGGAAGACTTAATCTATTTTACTAGTTAGGGTCAGTGAAAATATTTGAGATCTTAAGCTTTCTGATAAAAATCAAAGTAATCGTCAGAAAGAGAAAAACAAATACCGTATGCTAACACATATATATGGAATCTAAAAAAAAAAAAAGGTTCTGAAGAACCTAGGGGCAGGACAGGAATAAAGACGCAGACGTAGAGAATGGACTTGAGAACACGGGGAGGGGGAAGGGTAAGCTGGGACGAAGTGAGAGAGTGGCATGGACATATATACACTACCAAATGTAAAATAGATAGCCAGTGGGAAGCAGCCACATAGCACAGGGAGATCAGCTTGGCGCTTTGTGACCACCTAGAGGGGTGGGATAGGGAGGGTGGGAGGGAGATGCAAGAGGGAGGAGATATGGGGATATATGTATACATATAGCTGATTCACTGTGTTATACAGCAGAAACAAACACACCATTGTAAAGCAATTATACTCCGATAAAGATGTTAAAGGAAACGTTTCCTCATTTTCTAATCCTGAAAAGTATCCATTATTGAATGCAAATTGAGCCTGTGCCTATGCTTGTAATTCCTGCAGGTACAAATCAGAAAGTTCATTATCGAGCAGAATATAATGAAACTAAGTTTTACTTGGCAAAATCAGCCTCATTATCTGAACACTATTTGAAATCTTACTCATTTGGTAGTAATTATATATGACTACTTGCTTGCTCTCTCTCTACCCACATTCACCTTGTCAGTCATAAGGTTGTTTTGTAACATTTGTTTTACTTCCCCATCTCTACCACCTATCTGCAGCCTCTGAAGTCATTGTATCCCTAATGCTTGTGATCCGTTCTGCCAATCACCAAAGATTTTCCTCTGAACTCATGAAATAACTATCTACAATAGCCAGGACATGGAAACAACCTAAATGTCCAATGATAGATGAATGGATAAAGAAGATGTGGTACATCTATACAATGGAATATTACTCAGCCATAAAAAGGAACAAAACTGGGTCATTTGTAGAGATGTGGATGGACCTAGAGTCTGTCATACAGAGTGAAGTAAGCCAGAAAGAGAAAAACAAATAGCGTATATTAAAGCATATATGTGGAATCTAGAAAAATGGTGCAGATGAACCTATTTCCAGGGCAGGAATAGAGATGTAGACGTAGAGAAGGGAGATGTGGACATAGGGGGGAAGTGGAGGGGGGGACAAATTGGGAGATTAGGTTTGACATAAATACACTACCATGTGTAAAATAGATAGCTAGAGGGAAACTGCTGTATAGCACAGGGAGCTCATTTCAGTGCTCTGTGAAGACCTAGATGGGTGGGATGGGGGTGGTGGGAGAGAGGTCCAAGAAGGAGGGGATATAGGTATACATATAGCTGATTCACTTCATTGTACAGCAGAAACTAACACAACAGTGTGAAGCAATTTTACTCCAATAATAATAATAATAATAATAATTTAAAAAATAATAATAATTAAAAACCTTATTACATTGGAAATACATTTGACTTACCAGAGTTGTTAGACAGTTTCTCAAATGTCAATTAAATAAGCAATTCAAATATGCCTGCGAAAAATCTAAGGTTGCATTTCATTGCTTTGGAAGGCTTAGGAAAGAGGTTTTTTATATCTTAACTTCTATAAACATAGAAGTTTCTTCTCATAGAAGGGTGCTAAATGGCCTTTATCAACTCTGTGTTTTCTGCATTCATTCCCGTATCTTAGTGGAGAAGCCTGGATCTAACTTTCTCAGAGTGCCTAACTTACACGGTGCCAGTTTGGATTCTCCTATTGAGAGATATTCATGCAAGATTTGGAAGTTGGAAGGTAATCCTATGCAATTATTCACCAGTGGAAGCTGTGAACAGGCCCATGGATGTCGTCAGTGGCCAACTTTGGGCTTTACCAAAAATTCCCTGCTGTCCTCAGCAAAATCACTCTTTTCAGTTGGTCAAGCAGCTGAAATCTTCAAGGACAGCTTGCCTGCACCTCTTGTACTTCTGTACTTCCTCAGAGCCTCCTTGACATTTACTACTTCGGGTCTTCCAATGGTTGTATAAGCCACTAATTAATCAATCCCTTACTGCCTGAAATACCTGGAGTGGTTTATGTTTCTCTGACTATATCTGACTGACACAGGAGATAATGGGAGAAGGTGTGCGCATTAAAGATGAGAGGCTTTGTATTTTGGAGAGTTACTTTTAAATCTCAACTTAAAAAATGCAATGTTTTACTAAGCCTTAACTCAGTATTTGAGACAAGATAAGGAGAAATTTGTAAAGTAAAGGAGAAAAGCATTCTGGGGAAATGGTTTTTAATACTCCAAATTATTGTCAATTGGTCAGAGGCCATGACATCTCTCTTTCCTCAGTTTTTCTAGATAGCATTCTTACTTTGCATTTAAAAAAATCTAGGATTTGTGTAAGATTACTGAAAAATGAGAAAGGAGCTACTCATGATTATGGTTTATGAAAACAATATCTTGTTATGTAGAAATACATCTACTTTTAGAGAAATAAAATATATTAAAGTTTCTAAAGTGAAATTCAAATATACATGTTGTATTTTACAGGTTGAAAATACAAAAGTTATACTGTAGAAGAAAGTCAAACAAGACAGATCAAAATCATTTATTTTTAAAACCTGGAATTTTAAATCAGACATAAAAAGTTATCAAGCTATCATATACTGAACATATATTACATATGTATAGTAATTTAGTCTATAAAAACTGGCAATTCATAATTCTTATTTCATCAATAACAACCAAAGATTCAGAAACTTTGAAATGACATATACTGATTTTTATTTTAAAATGTTATATGTGTCTTGGCAGTAATTCACTTTGAAGTAGAAACCATCTGCAGAAAGAATGAGTCATTTTGTACATTTTGTTTGAAATTTTTGAATTGCTTTTTTCTGTAATTAATATTTATGTATGAAACTTAAATTGTAAGGTGTTGTGTTATTTCTGATTATATCTGTATAATCACAACTTTGACAGTGGTGAAATAATCTTTCCATAAAAAGACATATCTCTTTTCAGCTATTTTATCATTATAATGGTAGAACTAGCTATGGTTGCTTGTTAAATCTATTAAAGCTTAAACTATGAGTGGCTACTATTAAAAATTTTAAATATTTCCCTCTTCTCCCTGCCTCACAAAAAGGTCAAGAAGGTCAATAAAATTTTATATTTATTCATATTTCAAAATATCTAGTCAAGTTTTAGAGATGGATGGTGGTGATGGTTGCACAACAATGTGAATGTACACACTACCACAGAAACATATACTTAAAATGGTAACTTTTATGTTATGTATATATTTCCTCACAATAAAAATACTGGAAAATTATCCTATCATTTACTGTTAATCAGAATTCATCTTCATCCTTTTTTTTCCCCCTTAGGCAGTGATCAAATTATAATTGATTTCAGGTAGGCAGGGTTGAGATACAACAATAAATATTTTGTTTTAGTAGGTAAAACTTTAAAAACTGTAGGGAGAAATTACTAAAATATTTTATGTAGAATAGAAGTCAACTGATTCATGATAGGCCACTTTATATTTAAATTTATATAATATAAATATAATTTATATTTAATGAATGAGCTTAATTCAGACATAATCTATAAGAAAAATGGATTGACTTAAACATTTAAATAGGGAGAAAGGGAATTATAAGAATTTATATCTAATTAAGATGGGATCAGTCTTGTCAAGAAGATTGGAAGAGAAAAACAGAACAGCAGCTCAACTCAGTAGTGACAATCCTATGTTGTTCCAGTGCCAGAGAAAACCTTTTCTTTGTTTAATAGTTGTGGGATGTCCAAACCTGATTTGCCTCTTGCCTGCCTATATTCTCTAAGTTAACTCATTCTTATACACTCACCCCTCAGCTTTCACAGAGATTACAGTCAGTCTCCCAACAGAGATAAGAGAAGCCATGTGAAGCAATCCCACATGTACAGACAAACCCTATGGCCGCTACCCATAATCCACCCAGCCCTTACTGAAATCAGCAAGCATTTGCAGAGGACCAAGAACACACAATGAAAGAATAGGTTAATTTCTTTAAAAGGAAGTTTGTTGGAAAAGAAAGAGGAAGTTTTTCTTCCTGTCTCAGTTTGGAAACATTTAAATAACACTAGAAATATTTATATCTTGAAGGTTTGATAGAACCACTTGTGAAAAATCAGTCTTGTTTTATTTTGGAAAGGAGCTGTTTGACAGCTTTCTCAAATCATACCATGATAATTGGTTTGTTTACATTTTATGTTCTCCTGGTAATTTATATTTTCTGAGAATTTGAAGTCAATTTTCAAATTTATTTGAATAGAGTTGAGTAAAATATTGTCCTATAATTAGTTACCTCAATATGGTTATGTGATTATTCCCTTGTTTGATTAGATTAGCTAGTGGTTTATCTATTTAATTGGTTCCTTTCAAAATATGAACTATCAAATTTATTTATTAATGCTAGTATTTGCTGAATATTATTCCATTGTATTTTTATCCATTCACTTGTTTATGAATATTAGGGTGGTTTCCAACTTGGGCTTTTACAAATAAGGCTACCATGACTTACTTGCACATGTCATTTTATGAAAATATGCTTTTATCTGTCTTAGGTGAATACTGAGAAGTAAAATGGCTGGGTATTATGGTAACTATGTTAAACTTTTTTAAGAAACTGCCAATTGCTTTTCACAGTGGTTGTATCTTTTTAATTTCCCACCAGCAGTTTGTGTGACATCCAGTTTAACGAGACATTCTTAACAAATTTGGTACTCTAAGTTTGTAAATTTATCTATTTTTATAGATATGTAGTGTTATCTCATTTATGGTTTTAACTTATATTTCCCTAATAACTACTTGAAATATTTTTCCATGTGGTTATTTGCCATCTGTATACCTTTTATGGTAAAGTATCTTTTCAGATTTGTGTACTATTTTTTTAAATGTAGGTTAACCTTTATCTTGTTGAGTTATGAGAGTTCTTTATACATTCTTAAACAAAAGTCCTTTGTCAAATACACATATTGTAATTATTTCTCCATTTTTTTGTATCATATTTTCATTTTATTCATAGCCTCCCTTGAAGAACAAAAGTTTTAATTCTGATAGAACTTAGTTTACCATGTTTTTATAATCCATGGTTTTTGCATCCTATCTATGAAATGTTCACTTACATCAATACCCAAATATTCTCTCATATATTTTCTAGTAGAAATTTTATAATTTTAGTATTTATATTTAGGTGTATGATCCAATTTGAGTTAATTTTGTGTATGAAGTGAGGTGACGGACATTTCTTTTCCATACAGATATTCAGTTGATTCAGTTGATCCTGCACCATTTCTTCAAAAAACTTTTCTTCCTCACTGAATTGCCTTGGCATTTTTGTTGTAAATCAACTTACCATAAATATGAGTTTAATTTTGTACTCTCAATTCTGTTCCATTAATCTCTGTGTCTCTCCTTGTCATAGTTTTACCCTTATTCTTACTTTCTTTCATCTAAGTATATCTTCATTTGCTCTTTATGCTTGAATGATATTTTTGCTCTATATAGAATTGAGTTGATTAATTTTTTTCTTTCAGCTATTAAAATTTTTGATTTCTTGTCTTCTTTCTTTTCTAAATTCTGATGAGAAATCTAGTCATTCAAATTGTTGTTCATCTCTATATTTTTCCTAGCTAATCTCAATAATTTCTCTTTATCTTTGTTTTTTAGCTATTTGACTATGATGTGCTTATATACTTCACTTAATTTGAGATTTCAGCCATTCTATTTTTGTATTTATCTCCTCTTTCTCTTTTTTCTCCTTCTGAGGTTCTAATTTTCTGTATGCTAGACTTATCTTACAATATGGCCTCATATGTTTCTGAGGTTCTGGGTTTTTTTTTTTTTCTCCCAAGTTTTTCTCTTTCTTCTTCAGATTGCGTAACCTATCTTCAACTTCATCGACTCATTCCTCATCAACCTCATTTTTCTTTTACACCTTTCAGTAAGTTTTTTTATTAAGATGGTATTTTTTTTCAGAAGTGTTTTTTTTTATATTTTGATTCTCTACTGTAAAATTTCAATGCATTTCTTTTATCATAAATCTGTGTTCCTCATTGGGCACAGTTATAATAGCTTCTTTAAAAATCCTTGTTTCATAATTCTAGCATCTGAGTTATCTTGGAGTACTCATCTATTATATGTCTGTTCCATTGAGAATGAGTTACATTGCCCTGGATTTTCTTATGCTAAGAACTTTGGATTGTATCTTGGACAGTGTTAATATAATGGAAACACTAGATTCTGTCATATGTCTCTAAAGGGTGTTGCTGTTTTTATTGTAGAATCCAATTAGCTTGCTATGTTGGGCTAATGCTTAGACCTCGACTCAAACAGTTTTATTCTACCTTGCTCCTGTGTGGTTAATGGGTCAGCCTGACTTGGGCATGGTTTTTAGACAGACTTTGGGTTCTCTTTCTCTGTCTCTCTCCTGTTTGGTTTACTCCCTCATCTCTTCAGTGGTCATTCCCCTGCTTTCTTTGGCAGAAAAGATGGAGGCTTTCTATCAGAGTTTTAGGAACATTACACCATCACCACATCTGTGGTCTCCTTTAGGGCATATGTGTAAAAACCAGGAAACTAACTTTGTGCTGGTCACCTTCCTCAAAATTTCGAAACCTGTTCAAAATTTGCTTACATTTCTTCACTTACTACAGCTCTCAGGCAATTGTTTCTTGTACTGTCATCAGAATTTTTAGTCTATATGTGTGAGGCAGTTAGTTTGCTAGGATCCTGCTCCTTTATACAAGTAGTGGAATTCCTATATACACAAAATTTTGACTATTTTTTCAAGATTATTTACCAAATATGTTGTAATTTATGTTTTGATTTTCTTTTTTTTTTGGTATGGGGGAGAAAGCACAAAGTATACGGCTGTCTAATGAGAATCAAAAGTATTAGATATCTGATCCAGTATCAAATTTTACTAATAATTTTAAGGTACCATTGAAGCAAGAAGAGACCAGAATCATCAATGCAGTTCCCCAGGCCCTTTCTTACAACGTCCAAATGTACTATAGCCCTAATTAACATATGAGGTTTCCATGGGATAAATGAGTTCACATCACTTACAAAGAAGATGTCACCCCAGTAATGAAACATTCCCATTGTATAATCAGATAGTTATGTACTATACGAGACATTTTCCAAAGAGTCAGGCACCAAGTATATTTAGTATAAGAAATCTTGGACAGAATAGATATATTCTACTGAAAGCACTATTAAATAAATTTCAATATATTATTAGTTGGTCTCCTAGGTTTTATTTCATTAGCAAGCTGTTTTATAAGAGTTAAAGATTCTTTTAATGGCAAGACACAACACACTGACACCAGCATATGTCAGCTTACAGCTCCAAAGGACAAAAGGCTGTCAGGTGTGGCCATGCTTGGGGTTGCACCCAGTAACATGGTAACAGCAAGGTGGAGCTCTAGGAGGCAACTTATCTATGGCAAGTGGGGTGGAGTGGATTTAGCTAAGGGCTTCCAATGGCTTGGCTAATTTAAATAATTTCATGGGATCCAGGGGCTGGGGACTGTCCAGGTTGTCTAGCACCTGGCCCCTGGGCAATTAGGGCAGAAGAAGAGTTGTCCTTGATTATGAGAGCCTGATAAGGGAAATGGTTAAGTGTGGACTTAATCAGCTGCTCTAGAAGGGGAACTGACCAGTTTCTTGCCAGAGCCTCAAAACTGGGTCAAGATAGCATTTTAAAATAACTATACTACACATGCTTAGAAGGGGATTCTCCCTGGGTCATCGTTATTTTCTGAGTGTGTAACCTGGGTCAAGAGGGAATTGCAGACCTGTCGTATAACTATTGTTTCTACAAGGCATTAGAAAGTGGTTGAGAGGAATTCCAAAAGCAAACAGGGAGTCCAGTTCCCCTATCCATTCATGATATTTGGAGGATACCACCTCCCAGGGTATCCTGTACCAGTAGGAGGCAGCTAGGGCAGGTGGCAATCATTCTTAGCTGGAAAACGTTGGCCAGAGATCACTCACCATGACCCCATTCCCTTTGCCTATTCTGGGCATGGAGGAGACCCTGAATCTTTTGAATGTACCACTGCGTGTGAAATTCAGAGTTGAGAACAAGTTGAACATCTCTTAGTATTACAGGGTTATATTTTAGAGCAACAAACACCATAAAAAGGAAATTCTATATCATGTTAAAATATGAAAAATGCTACAGTGAAAAGAAAAAGGGAATGTAAAGGAGAAGAGAAATTCCTAAGCAGGCTTGTATATTTGCTTCCAGGACATCTTAAGTACCAATATTGGATGTTTAAGAAGAAATTATAGATGCTTTGCATAACAGAGAAAAAATACCTACTAATATGGTCACTTATTTGTGCATGAATTTTGTTTTCTCTAGCTCAATTTTTATTATATTTCCCTAAGTGTCTGACTTGATGTGCAGAGATAAAACTATTATAAATATTTACTTAAATTCAAATTAAGAAATAAGTTATTACTTATTAAACTTGGTTCTGTTATATAATTTTCAAGGCAGTATGATCGAATTTAGAGGATAGTGATAAACATGCTTATCACAATTTAAAACTTTGCTTAATCACTAAAATATGTTGCACCAAAGATAAAAAAAAATAATGTGTATCTCCACATTTTTAAAAGTTAATCTAAAACTAAGTATTTTTTTTTTTTGTTCCTCTTCTTACACCAGGACTCAAATAATACCTAGGCCATAAAAAAAAACCCAAAAAATAAAATGAAGGGTTCTACATGTGCAAGTCCATATATTTTATGTATTTGTTAATCTTAAAAACAATATTATGAGGAAATAGCGTTTTGGTATTTGAAAATGTCACTACCATTTACTTGCTTACTATTT
This sequence comes from Balaenoptera physalus, assembly GCF_965194825.1. NCBI lineage: Eukaryota > Metazoa > Chordata > Mammalia > Artiodactyla > Balaenopteridae > Balaenoptera > Balaenoptera physalus. The sequence continues at coordinate 157,952,971 of NC_138890.1, forward strand.
GAGAGGATGCTTATTCCATTGCTCTCAGAAATCATTGCTATAAAAAGCCTGTTTCTTACTCAGCTTGGGCTGCTGTAACAAAATACCATAGACTGGGTTGCTTAACAACTATTGTTTATTTCTCACAGTTCTGGAGGATGGGAAGTCAAAGATCAAGGTGTGGGCCCTTTTCCTATCTTGCAGACAGACTTCTTCTCACTGTGTGCTCACATGGCCTTTGTTCCATGCATGTGCATGGAAAAAGAGAGAGGTGTCCTGTCTCTTCCTTCTCTTATAAGGGCATTAATCCCATCAGGAAGACCCCATCCTCATGACCTCATTAACTCAAATTACCTTCCAAAGGCCAGTCTCCAAATGTGGTCACATTGAAACCTAGGTTTCAAAATATGAATTTTGGGGAGACACAGTCTGCAATGGTCTGTTTTCATTTTTAATATGACATAGTCCTCTTTCCTATCTATGGATGATATTAAATTAGTAACCCTGGGCTTACTTACCTTAGCATTTCTGGACTTGCTAGAAGGTTTTGGGACTTGTTTTCTTTCCATGAGACACTTTGCCTTTAGTTCACTCATAATAAGGTCAAATATTTGTCTGTAAGAAATAAAAAATAAATAAAACCTCCCACTGAATACTAAATATGACATTTCATTTATTTTATGTAGTCAGAATAAATAGCAGTATCTTAAGGAAATAGAAGCACAAATAAATAAACTCCACAACAGTTTCAATTCTACAGGTAATCTAATAACTTTCTTGAACATAAAAAAGAAAGTAAAATTGCTGTCATTTCCTATGCCTGTGTCACAGCTTTTCATTTACAGAATGGAAAACTAAAACTGAGAGAGGTAAAGTTCTAGCATAAAGTCGCAGAGCTAGTGTGTATTTGCGGGGTAACAAATAATACAACCAAATTCCTCAGTGGCTTAACATAGCAAATTTAATCTCACTTATGCAGATCTGGAGGGCACCCTTTGTCAATTCTTCTCCATCTAGCCTTTGTTCATCTTATCCTTACTCTTCCTCCACCATCTTAGCAACAGAGAAAGAGAAATAGAAGACTTCAGGAGCTATTAAGTGGTTTATTCTGGAAGTGACATACATTCTTTTCCTAGTTCATTCTGACATGGCCCTTTTCAACAGCGAGGAAACTGGGAATTTGAGCTTACCATGTGCTTGGAAGACGTGGCAATAAGGATGTGAGCAAGCACTGATTGTAAATACACAAGTAGTATGAGAAAAAAACCCAATTTGAACCCAAGCCTGCTAACTCCAGAGCTTACTAAATTAAAATGCCATGTCTAAGAGTATAAAATAAGTATTAGAAGACACGATTCTCACTCATACTCAATGTGTCAAAATAGAGCAAAGACACATCTCTAACACACAAGCGTGTTTATATTGAGGACTGTGCTTGCAAATTTCAATTATTTAGAAATTGTTTCTAATTAATTCTGACAAACAATTCAGATGTCTGTTAAACTGAATTATTATCACGCATCTCTGCTATTCTCTTTTTTCCTACACAGGTTCTTGCTCTCGCTATGTTCTTGACATTTAATGAACATCTTCCAAAAGAATGTCCCATATTTTGTTTTCTTAGAATAATTTAAGTTTAGTTGAGAATATGTTGGTTGCATATTCATATTATAATGTTGCATTTCATTTTCCCAAGACTGTGGATAGCAAATTGAAATAGTATCTTCTTATGACATATTATTTCAAGAGAAACATATTCACCATCATAGGAAAAGTTTTTATTATAGCACTTACCCCCCTGAAAACACTTGTGTTGTGTGTAGTAAGAGTTGAAATCTTAACTATATTGATAAAATGCAAATTATCATGATTTATTATTCAGATTTTCCTACAAAAATAGAAACTCAAATAGTGACTTGGAAGTTATTTTTTAAAAATTCACTGTATTATTACATTTATTTTATAATCACACATTTATTCCTACATATGTCAAATCACTTATAATGAAGATTCTAAATGGGAATAAGGGAGCATAACCACTCAACGACTAAATTTTAAAAAATAATACATTTCCCTTTTCATATTCTGTCAAAATCAAACATCCAATTCATTTATTTTTCAAGTGAAGAATGAAATAATTTCCATGTAAACCGACACTATTCACTTTTGCCTTACATCTGAAACTGATTGTTTTAAATGACTACACAGTTACGCTTTAACTTTCATTGCCAAAATCCATCCATAATGTGGTGCTTAAGTGCATTCTACTTGAATCTCTTTCATTGTCTGGATTCTGCTACTCTCCACTGCACAGCTCTTTCTTCATGGATTACTGTGTCTGTTGCTATCACTCTTAGAATACTTATTTAATAGGACATCTTAGAAGCTCAGTGGAAATGAGAATACAGTTCCTTTGTCAGCAGCCAATTCTATTCCAGGGTCTTCAGAATCAAACTGGAGGCTGCCTCATGATTTGGCAGACGTGGGATTTCACAGACTCAAGGCAGAGAGGCTGGGCTGAAGTAAATTATGTGGTTGTTTTTGTTCTCCAAAACTTAAAGATTGAATAAAATTATGATATAATTTATACACTTCTTTTATTAAGTCCTAGTTTATTTAACTCTATCTATCTATCTGCCTGTCATCTATCTACTATCATATTCTCTTACTACTTGTTTCCCAACATTTTCGTTTATTTGAAAATCCATTTTATTGTATTTAAAAATTCTATTTTTCTTCTGTCGGATCAAATTGAAAAAAGGACAACTTCATAAATCAAGTATAAGTTCTGGCAAAGACTGAGAAGACTCTCTAATTCTCACCATGTAACTTATCTTTATTAATTCTTCGCCACGAGAAGGGACCACAATCCACTGATCCTACGGCATCTTTACTGTGTCTCACTCCCTTCATGGCCTCACTTCTTTCCATTCCAAACTTAACCTCCATGGTCGACAGTTATCATCTCTCCCTTTCTCTTAGTTTTTTGCCCTTATCTTGCTTCATTGTTTGTTGTTGTTGATGTTTTGCCAAATCTCAGCCCTGACTATATCCAACTCTCTAGTTACTGAGAGCCTGCCCTACACAGATAGACCTGGCCTGCACAGGGCCTTTGCATCATACTGACTTTTTTCTTTTATCATTCATCGCAAGAAAGCCCTTACGTTGGTCAAAAAATGGCCTTATATCATCCGGGTCAATTTACTCTTCCATTCTCTTAGACCAACATCTCATACATTATCCTTTGTTCTCAAGTCTCTTCCACTGTCCTCATTTTCAGCTTTGACCTTGAGCCTTACTTCATTAAAAAACATTGAAACAACCAGTTGAGATTTTTCAAAAACTTTATTCACCACATGAAACTTATTAACTAGGATTCCTGCATCTGTGTCTATACATGTTTCCTTTTCTCTGATTATTTTGGGTGAATCAGTCATATTTACATTAAAAAACAGGCCCTAAAAATACACTTTAACATAATAATTAAACAAAATTTTATACGGAGTAGTTTTAATAATATAACTAGGCAGGTACAGATCTAATATGCACTCAATCCCATAACTTTCTGCTGCACAGAGATTTTCCCTAGCTCCCTCACCACTGATACCCTCCCTACTTGAACTTTTCCTTTGGAATGTTAATTTTCTCATCTAAACAAAACAAAACAAAGCAAAAAAAAGCAACTCTCCTAATACTTCTTCACCTTTTTTTGAATCACTCTCAACTCTCTCCTTCAGTTTATAGCTTTGCCTGATGAAAGAATTATAGTCATTTTAATAACATAACTAAGCAGATATGTATTTAACATTTTCAATCACATAGCACTTAGATTCATTTATTTTAATTTTTTAATTTTTTTTTCAACTGGAAGATAGGGGTTTGATTTTTACTTTATTTATTTATATTTTATTCTATTTTATTGTTGGCTGCTTGGGTCTTCCTTGCTGCACGCAGGCTTTCTCTAGTTGTAACGAGCGGGGGCTACTCTTCATTGCGGTGCGCGGGCTTCTCATTGCAGTGGCTTCTCTGGCTGTGGAGCACGGGCTCTAGGCATGTGGGCTTCAGTAGTTGTGGCATGTGGGCTCAGTAGTTGTGGCTCGTGGGCTCTAGAGCGCAGGCTCAGTAGTTGTGGTGCATGGGCTTAGCTGCTCCACGGCACGGGGGATCTTCCTGGACCAGGGCTTGAACCCGTGTCCCCTGCATTGGCAGGTAGATTCTTAACCACTGTGCCACCAGGGAAGTCCCAGATTCACTTATTTTAATTCAACAACATCATCCAGCAACTAAAAATTTTTAGCAAATTTTTTTTCATAATATAGTTTTAATCTTTTAACCAATACATTCAATATAATAAAAATTACATTCTTCAAATATTTGTATTTTTAAATCATTTTACATATGGAGTGTGTCCACTCAGTACTTTTATGAAATAAGGAAATTAAACCTTATAACGTTTTCAAATTGGGTAATGCAGCACTCTTAAAATACCTTACTTGATTTTATTTTATGTAGACCTACTGGTTAAATATATCAATTAAATATAATTTACCTAAAATTATTTTATTTGAAATAGTGACTATGTTGGCCTTAGAGCTGAGAAAGAAACCAATGAACAGGAATCCAATTAAGTCCTGTGCACCACGGCAGTAATTCTTCTACATCCCACAAATATGTCTTTGTGGTATATTTGAATAGTAGCTATGGCTATGAATTGTTCCTAGAGTCCTGAAATCTGGATCCATATTTAGTATGTTTTTCATTGCAGACTGGAGAACATTGAAATACAGTAGGTGGTCATAAAGTTCTCAACAGGAAATATTGAAAAATACATGTTCCCAACCAAATTCTACATTAAAAAAACTCATGAAAAATACCCCAATAGAAAGGCAAAGAAAAAATAAAATTTTTATCTGTGTGGCCTTGCTTTTTGCTTTGATTTTAGAAATTTGAATATATATATTTTTAAAAGTTTAGATAGTTAATATAGTTTATGAAAAGCATAAAATACTTTTTTTGTATAATTATTTTCCTACTATTTTAATTAATAGGGCATATTTTTAACTTGCTACAACAGTAATTTAGAAATATGAGACATAGGGACTTCCTTGGTGGTCCAGTGGCTAAGACTCCAAGCTCCCAATGCAGGGGGCCCGGGTTTAATCCCTGGTCAGGGAATTAGATCCCACATGCCACACCTAAGAGTTTGCATGCCACGACTAAAGATCCTGCATGTGGCAACGAATATCTTGCATGCCACAACTAAGACCCAGTGCAGCCAAATAAATAAATAAATATTTTAAAATATGAGACAATATTTCTGGGAAATATTGTTTGTTTTCATTAAATTAAAAAGACTTACATTAATATACCATAGAGGTTAACAAAGAAAATTGTCAAAAGACATGTCCTTTTGAGAAATTATTCCTTTAGGATACACCAAAAATATTCTGAAAGAATAGCAAACTCTTAAATATCTATAGGATCATCTGCAAGCTATATAGACATTTTTGTTTATCATTACCTTCAAAGAATTGTATAGGAAGTGATTTGTCTTGTGGTTTAGGGCTTCATTTTATCAGTCAAGTTAAAGTCATCCATGTCCAAAGTTAGTCAAAGGGTATACTTACATTTTAAAGAAATCATCCAAAGCAATGAGATCTTAAAAAGGCTTTCTTATGCTTCATGACTTAAAATAATATTTATGCTTACTAAATCAAAACATGAATTTCCAAGATAGATGATAGAAAAAGTTACTCAAAGATATTGAATTCTCAGTCAGGACTGATGAATCTTAAACCCATACTTGTTACCCATTAGATTTGTAAGATTTAGCAAATTTTAGAAGTTGTATTGCTAATTGTGGAATAACAACCTCAAATCCTTTTAAGTCTCACTTTTTTCATCTGTTAATTAGTATATTAGACAAGACCAGGGCTTTATAAACAACAGCCCGTAGGGAAAATCCAGCCACCTCTGGTTGTGTTAAAAATCGTTTTATTGGAAGCAGCCTCATTCATTCGTTTACATAGTGTTTATGGCTGGGTTCACGTTACAACTGCAGAGTTGGGTGCTTTTGATAGAAATCACATGGCCCATAAAGACTTAAATATTTAGTATCTTCTTTAAATATTTATTTATTTATTTTTGGCTGTGTCGGGTCTTAGTTGCAGCACATGGTATCTTTCGTTGTGGCACATGGTCTTCTCTCTAGTTGTGGCATGCAGGGTTTTTCTCTCTCTCTCTAGTTGTGGCACAGGCTCCAGAGCACATGGGCTCTGTAGTTTGTGGCATACAGGCTCTCTAGTTGAGGTGCGCAGACTCAGTAGTTGTGGTGGGTGGGCTTAGTTGCCCCATGGCATGTGGGAGCTTAGTTCCCCGACAAGGGATAGAACCTGTGTCCCCTGCATTGGAAGGTGGATTCTTTACCACTGGACCACCGGGCAAGTCCCAAATATTTAGTATCTTGATCTTTACAGAAAAAGTTTGCTGGTCACTTGATTAACTGATCTTTTAGGTCCTTTCCAGTTATAAATGCTATATAATGATAAATGCTATATAACCCGATCAGATACACAAGTTGGAAAAGAAAACATGCTACATTTCCTAAGAATTCATTGATTAATTCTGCTAATCACACAGATCATAGTATCATACTTTTTCCAAATACTTAAAACCACTACTTAAAATGTTTTAATTGTGTATGTGAATGCACATATTTTCCAATTTTATGTAATAACAAAAGTATAATTAAGTAACCAAATAAATTCAAAATAATTAGAGGTTGATTCATAACAGGGCTGCCATAATTAGAGATTTAGAGGGAATAAAGTACATTTTCTGGGAAAGCATCAATGTATTGTACTTTAATAAGATTGTGCATGGTAATTTTATTTGTATTTATTTATCTGGATCTAAATCAAGATTAGGTATTCACATATTAAACTATATACAAGCAGCAGAATTTTTCCATGATAATACTGCATATTAGCCAGTGAAAATTATTTACAAGTTTAGCAATGTTTATTCCCATACATAAAATGCATTCTTGGGCACTTATAAAAGTGAGATGTGCTCTACAAATAACTTGTCATAGAAAAATAGTAATTGTAACAAAACTGAAGTTACAGACAACAGTTAAGTCTATAATTGGAATTTCAGCTTTTAAAAATAATAAGATAGTATTAAAAAAAAATAAGATAGTCATACCATAAGACCAAAAAAAAAAAGAATAGCATAATCTTATACATATATCTGACAGTGAAACTACTTCTCTACGTCTTTAGCTAATTCAGGAAACATTAGCAAAATATCTAATATGTGCAGGTGTCTTTATATTCAAGTGAGTCCTTCAGTTCTAACTGGCTTTGATGGATTGCATTAGTTTTCAGCAAATAATCACTCTGCCCACCATCACACCTGCCCCATTGGTGCTGGGCTTGTTCAAGTGTCGCACTTGCTTTGGCTAATAGAATATGAACAGATGTGATGTATCTTCTATTTGAACAGAGGCTTTAAATGTGTGAATGTTTGACTTAACCTCTTACATTTCTCTCCTTCAACAAGAGAAGAATGATGATGTTCTACTCCCTCTGCTTATCTACCTGCGTTCCAGGAATTAAAGACATGTGGAGCACAATTGAATCTAACCCTCAGGCTTGAGTGAAGCCACCATAGCTAGCTCTCAGACATGCAGACAAAAATAAACATTGCTGTAAGTCACTGAGATTTAGGAGGTACTTGTTACGTTGTATATTAATTCAAAACTTGACAAATACATCAGCCATAGAAAAACTCTGACTCTACTCCTTCTATTTCTACAGGAAAAGTCCCAGTATCACCTACAGAATTTGGAAAGTTTCACAGTATGTAGAAATGGTAAAGTGATCACCATAATATAAAGCAACATGTTGTCATGTTCCTGGAGGTTTAGACTTTTTCATTGATTCACACAGTGAGTAATAATTCAAGGTATAAAAAATGCATTATTCAGTTTTTATACTACAAGCTATATTTTTAACTGCCATTCTTGGACATCCATTCTTTTCCAGAATAAATATGTAGGTGCTAACTTCAGTTCTAATTCAGACTATAAGTTCTACAACTCTGCTATGATCCAGAAAATTATTTTATCTATCTTTGTATGCTTATCATATCTTCAAAGGCAACATCCTAGAACCAAAATAATATCTTTCTTCAACTTGATATGCCTTACCACTATTCATAAAATTATTACTTCCAAAGTATTTATTTTAAACATATATTAAGATATTTTATTATGAAATATGCAACATGCTATTCAACTTACTTGATTATAAAATATTTTTGTATTATATCCACTGATAGTGCTCTAGTCCTACATGACTGAATGAATAACAAAACAAGACCCTATAAGAGATTTTCTGCCTACAAAAGATTTAATTTAGCTTTAAGGGCACACATAGGCTCAAAGTGAATGGACGGAAAAAAAATATTCTACACAAATAGAAATAAAACAGAGCAGGGGTAGCTGAACTTACATCAGACAAATATACTTTAAGCTAAAAAATGTAACAAGGCACATTATATAGTGATAAGTGTGTCAATGCACCAAGAGGAAATAACAGTTGTAAATATGTATCTACCCAACTCTGGAGACCTAAATATATTAAGAGAAATACAGCAATACAGTAATAGTAGGGCAATTAAATACCTCACTTTTAATGGGATAGATTATCCAGACAGAAATTAATTTAAAAAATTGGACTTGAACTGTACTTTAGACCAAATTGACCTAACAGATATATGCAGAAAATTCCTATGAATAGCAGCAAAATACACATTCTTATCAAGGGCACATGGAACATTCTGTAAGGTAGACCATATGTTAGATCACAAAACAAGTCTTATCAAATTTTAAAAAAATAAATAAATCATATAAGGTATCTTTTCTTACTGCAAGATATGAAACTAGAAATCAGTAACATGAGGAAAACAAGAAAATTAACAAATATGTGGAAATTAAACAACACACTTCTAAACAACAAATAGGTCAAAGGAAAAAAACAAAAGAGAAATAAAAAAAGATCTTGAACCAAATGAAAATGGAAACACAATACACAAAACCTGATGGGATTCAGCAAAAGCAGTTATAAGAGAAAAGTTTACAGAAATAAATGCCTACATTAAGAAGATAGAAAAATCACAAATAAACAACCTAACTTTATACATCAAGGGACTAGAAAAAAAGAACAAGTAAAGTCCAAGGTTAGCAGAAGAAAGGAAATAACAAAGACTAGGGTGGAAATAAATTAGAGGCTTACAAGACAATAGAAAAAAAAATCAGGGCTTCCCTGGTGGCGCAGTGGTTAAGAATCCGCCTGCCAATGCAGGGGACACAGGTTCGAGCCCTGGTCCAGGAAGATCCCACATGCCGCAGAGCAACTAAGCCCATGAGCCACAACTACTGAGCCTGTGTACCACAACTACTGAAGCCCACGCACCTAGAGCCTGTGCACCACAACGAAGAGTAGCCCCCACTTGCCGCAACTAGAGAAAGCCTGCGTGCAGCAATGAAGACCCAACGCAGCCAAAAATAAATAAATAAATTTATTAAAAAAAAAAATCAATGAAACAAAGTGCTGTTTTTTTGAAAAAATAAATAAAATCAATAAACCTTTAGCTAGACTTAACAAGAAAAAAAAGAAAGAGAACAACAATAATAAAAAAATATATGGTTGAAAGAAGATATATTTCAATGGATACCACAGAAATACAAAGGATCATGAGAGACCACTATGAACAATTATACACCAAGAAATTGGACCACCTAGAAGAAATGGATAAATTACCAGAAACATACAACCTATAAAGACTGAATCATGAAGAAATTGAAAATCTGAACTGATCAATTACTAGTAAGGAGATTGAATCAGTAATCAAAAACCTCCCAACATAGAAAACCATAGGACTGGATGACTTCACAGGTGAATTCTACTACACATTTAGGAAGAATTAATGTGAATCTTTCTCAAATGATTTGAAAAGAAGGAAACATTCCCAAACTCACTTTATGAGGCCAGCATTACTCTGATACCAAGCCAGGAAAGGACACTAAAAGATAATAAAATTACAGCCCCAAATCCCTGATGAATACAGATGTAAAAATTCTCAACAAAATACTAGCAAACTAAATTCAACAACACAGTAAAAGGATCACAGATCATGATCAAGTGGGCTTTATCCCCGGATGCAAGGAAATTTCACCATAAACAAATCAATAAATGCAATACACCACTTTAACACATTGAAGGACAAAAGCCATATGACTATCTCAATGGATGTAGAAAAATCATTCGACAAAATTCAACATTCATTAATGATAAAAACTGTCAACAAAGTGGGCATAGAAGAAATGTACCTCATCATAATAAAGGCCATATATGGCAAGCCCACAGCTGACATCAGACTCAACTTGTCAAAGGTTGAAAGCTTTTTCTCTAAGACCAGGAATAAGACAAGGGTACACTTTATCTTCAGTCCTGCTCAACATAGCAAGGACTTCCAAGTACTGGAAGTCCTTGTGAGAGTAATTAGGCAAGAAAAATAAATAAAAGGCATCCAAATCAGAAAGGAAGAAATAAAATTGTCTCTGTTTGCAGATGATATGGTCTTATATGTATAGAAAATCCTGAAGATTCCACCAAAAAAGTTTTAGAAGTAATAAATGAATTCAGTAAAATTTCAGGATACAAAATCAACATGAAAAAATCTGTTGTATTTCTATATACTTACAATAAAATATTTTAAAAACAAATAAAGAAAACATATTCTATTTACAATAGCACCAAAGACAAAATAGCAATAAATTTAACCAAGGAGGTGAAAGATCTGTACACCAGAAACTGTAATATACTGATGAAAGAAATTGAAGAAGATGCAAATAAATGGAAAGATAGTTCATGTTTATAGATCAGAAGAGTTAATATTGTTAAAATAGCCATACTACCTGAAGTCATCTATAGATTCAAGACAATCCTTATCAAAATTCCAATGGTATTTTTCACAGAAGAAAATCCTAAAATTCATAAGGAACCACAAAAGACCCTGAATAACCAAAGCAATCTTGAGAAAGAACAAAGCTGGATGCATAACACTTCCTGATTTGAAACTATATTACTAATCTATTGCTATCAAACAGTACGATATAGGCATAAAAACAGACACATAGATCAGTGGAACAGAATAGAGAGCCCAGAAATAAATCCATACACATATGGTCAACTAATATTTGACAAAGGAGCCAAGCATACTCAATAGGGAAAGGATAAACTATTCAATAAGTGGTGTTGAGAGAACTGGATTTCACATGCAAAAGAATGAAATTGGACTCCTATGTTACACTCTCACAAAACTTTATTCCCAATGTATACGGACTTAAATATAAAACCTGAAACAGTAAAACTCCTAGAAGAAAACATAGGGAAAAAATCCTTGACATCTGTGTTGGCATTTAATTTCTGAATATGACACCAATACACAGACAATGAAAGCAAAAATCAAGTGAGACTACATCAAATGAATAAACTTCTACACAGCATGAGTTACAATCAGCAAATTGAAGAAGCAACTTATGAAATAGGATAAAATATTGGCAAACCATATTATCTGATAAGGGGTTAATGTACAAAACATATAAGAAACTCACACAACTAAGTAACAACAAAAAGTCAGATTTAAAAATGGGCAAAGATCCTGAATAGACATTTTTCCAAAGAAGACATGCAAATGGTCATGAAAAAGTGTTCAACGTAATTAACATCAGGGAAATGCAAATGAAAACTACAATGTGATATCACTTCACACCTGTTAAAATGACAGTTATCAAAAAGACTAGAGCTAACAACTGCTACTGAGTATGGGGAGGAAAGAAAGGGACCCTGTACACTTTGTGGGAATATAAATTGGTAGAGCTACTATGAAAACAGTGTGGAGATTTCTCAAAAATTAAAAATAGGATTACCATATGATCCAGCTACCCACTTCTCTATATATATCCAAAGGAAATAAAATCACTGTCTAGAAGAGACATCTGTATCTCCATGTTCATTGCAACATATTTCACAATAGCTAAAACATGGAAACAACCTAAGTGTCAGTCAACAGATGAATGGTTGAAGACAATGTAGTATATACATACAATGAAATATTATTCAACCTCAAAATGGATAGAAATTTTGCAATATGCTACAATATGGATGAACCTTGAAGACACTGTGCTAAATAAAATAAGCCAGTCACAAAAAGGCAAATACTGTATGATTCAACCTCTACGAGGAACTAAGAGTAGTCAAAATCATGAAATGAGAAAGTGAAGTGGTGGTTGCCAGAGAGGAGAATGGAGAGTTACTGCTTAGAGTTTCAGTTTACAAAATGAAAAGAGTTATCAAGATGGATGGTAGTGATGGCTGCACAACAGTGGGAATGTATTTAATATTACTAACCTGTACACTTAAAATAGTTAAGATGGTAAATTTTATGTTATGTGTATTTTAATACAATAAAAAAGAAACATAGAGCAAATTAATTTCTCTATGAATTTTAAAACCATGGAAATGGAAAAACAATAAAGAAACAAAAAACTATGCTTACATTGAAGAGTTGATATGAGATTGAAAAGAAATTATATTTGCAAAGTAAAAACAAAGTAAAAGCCTGACACAATGAATAATAAATTATAACCATCATGCTTATTGACAATTAGATTTGAGTGTATTCACCTTAGATAACTGAAAAATTCTGCTTTGCACAACACTGAAAAAAAATGGTGAACTATATACTAACATTCTTTTACTAAATGTCTGGAACTATATATATCTCACATTTATAAATTAGCTCCTGAATAGAGTTCACATTGATTATCTGATTGATTCTCACAAGTAGTTTAAGGCACAGAAATGACAGTATTATCTAAATTTCAAGAATATAAACCTAAATACCAAAATATTTTTTAAAAAGGGGAGAAATATAACACTCACTTTTGGATTCTCAGTTTTGGATTCCCAGTTTCATTCTGTTACTTTATGAAATCCTTATGATTATAAGATATAAGTTAGAGATCTTTCCTATTACAGTAAATTTTCCCCACCTAATGTATATAGCCATCAATGCCGAATTTTAGCCATGAGGCCAATCACAGAAAAGTAAGTCAAACGCTATGAGTATTTTCTTCGCAATTATATATTTAGAGACATGTAAAATTGATGGTATTTAAAGCCTAAAATAAACACTGTCAGGAAATATGTAAAGGTTTTACTTTTATTTGCCTTTTATTTTGTTGTGTTTTATTACAAATTTTTAAATCATAAATTTGAATTTATCAAAACAAATACACACTTGTAAGACTTCTAACTATAATTTCAAACAAAAATGTGGTCTGTGTTTTATGAGTAAAAAAAAAGTTTCATTTACTATTCTTAAGTCTTCAAGATCACTCAGCTGAAGCTATTTTCTAAGCTGCCATGGTACCTGTGTATGTGAATTGATCATGATTACTAAATATATAAATATGAGATATGGCATTGAGTTCTGGCTTTAATGAAGTGAAGACTGAAGGCATATAGCTTCATATTTTACTAATAAAGATATATCAGGAAATATAAATTCAGGGAGCTGGTAATAATTTTAAATTAATGTATTAGATTTTTCTAACAAATGTAGGCTACGCTAAAGGAGTAAGAAAAGATCACGTACACATATGCACACACACACACACACGTGCACACACACTTAACAATTTTAACTTAAGTCCTGGGGATAAATGTTTGCAAAGAAGTTACTGTATTTTGCTCCTTTTTATTTATATAGGCTAATAATAGATTGGGTAGAGAGATAAATAGATAGATGATAGAAGTTCTATATAAGCTGAATGCCAAAATTTTCATAAAATTTAATGTCGAAAGCATCTCAGTAATAATTATGCTCAAAGTTGGAATGACATGTGAGAACGTCATGTAAACAAATACTAGAGATTTTGGAAATACATAGATCATAGTTTGCTCATCCTACTCTAATTATACAGTTTATAATATTAAAAATATTAAAAACTAAGACTGAAAATATATAAATGAAATATTTATCACAGTACTTAGAAAAAAGATTTAAAACTCCCTGTTTAATTAAGGACATACAACCTACTTGGTTAAAATATATCTGATATTCTTATAAATAATATAAAACAAAAGCAGCTGATTATATTTTATCATATTCCAGATTATTATTAATAAAACTAAGTCTAATTTTATTGTAAATGACAACAGTCTATCATTACCTTTGAGGCAATATATATATGAATGTCATTGTATTTATAAATATGAAAATAAATATTGCTAATGGTAGATAATTTTTGTTGAACCTCTTTTCATATCCCTACCTGTACATGTTTAGAAATTGTGTATCTATTATTTTGTACAGATTAAATTTTGAGTATACATTATTTTAACCTGATAAATTCTTATATAATGTCACTATATATAACACTTAGACTCATTTAATAATTGGATTCATATTTCAGCTGTATATAAAAATTCTATGATTTTCTACATCTGTATGTTTTTATAATATATGGCCATGAATATAAGTGGAGTAAATACACTCTCTCTGGCTCGTAATATAATATAAAATATTTTAATTCGTTATTTTTAATTAGGCAGATATTACATTATACATACATTTTTAAGAGTCTCTATCCGAAATTTCCCTTCTTGTAATTTATGTACAGAACATGTCAGTAAAATTTTGGATGTTGGAGATAAACAAACTGGGCTCAACACCTCCCACCCATGTACTATCTTATCTAGTTGTGAACATTTTATGATGTGATATGATGCAGTCTTCTCTTCTTAAAATTGAATAGTATTTGTAGTTTTTATCAGATAAGTCAACATATCTATTGGTTATTTTTTTAATTGCACCAAACAATGTATTTTAGCTAGGTAAGCAGAAAAGGATTTATTAATAGGTACAGATATTACGTGGAGTCTGACTTTCCAGAAAAAACCTCCCAAAATGTTAAGGTGGAAATGGGCTGCTGAGGGCAATGAATGCCCTGTACCCCAGCTGTTGTGTGTGTGCATTGGCTCTGAAAGAAGAGATTTTGGATGCTGATTGAAGTTACCCAAATCATGTCTGTAAAGTACCGGAATCATGCTTGTTACATAGCAAGCCCACAATAAGTGCTACCTATTAATACTTTTATGATCAAATAATTATATCTGTATTTGCTTCACTTGTACATTTTTGCAGCTTACATATTTCAAAACTGGACCCTAAAATCTCCTCTTTTTTCTCCACATTCCCTTTATTCAACCTGAGATGCCAAGTTCTGTGCTTTTCTCTTTTATATTATATACATGGATTGATATTTTTTAAATTTATTGAGGTTTAATTGAAGTAAAATAAGCTACAAATATTTCAACTGTACAATTTGATCAGTTTCGACATATATGTACACTTCTGAATGTATCATCCTAAACAATACAAAGAACATTTCTATCAAAAAAAAAATGAGAAAAAATAAGAACATTTCTATCACCCCAAAAACAGCTTCCTCCTTCCTCTTAGAAATCCTCCTTTCCTACTCTTCTTCCCTAAGCAACCATTGACTTGAATTCTGTCATTGTGATTCATTTGCATGATCTAGATTTGTATATAAGAGGAATCATATAGAATCTACTATTTGCCTGACTTCTTTCACTCAAGATAATGATTTTGCAGTTGAACTATGTTTTTGTGCATATCAATAGTTCTTTTCTTTTTACTGATGTGAAACATTCTATTTTATGAATACATCATAATTTGCTTATTCGTTCATCTCTTGATAGACATTGGGTTCTTTATCATTTTGGGGCTATTATAGATAATGCTGATCTGAACATTCGTGTACAATTCTTTTTGTGAACATATGTTTTCATTTCTCTTGGGTAAATAACTAAAAGTGAACTGACTAGATTTTGTCATACGTTTATCTTTTTAAGAGACTGACATACTGTTTTCCAAACTGGTTGTGCCACTTTACATTAGCACCAGCAGTAAATGTAAAGTCTAGTTTGTCCAACTCCTTGACAATACTTGATACGGTCAGACTTCAATTTTAGCTAATCTAATGGGTATATAGAGGTAGATCCTAATTGTATTAATTTTCATTTCCTTGATGACTAATGAAGTTTAGCATTTTTTCATGTGTTTGTTACCTATTTGCATATGATTTTGGGTGGTGTCTTTCAAATTTTCTGCCCATATATCATTATTTCTTTGTTTGTCTTATTATTGAGTTCTAATAGGGTTTTATATATCTTGGACACAGGTGATTTGTCCAATATATGTCTTGGACAAAACTATCTTTTCTCAGACTATCATTTGCATTTTGGATTTCTTAACAATGTCTTTGGAATGGAAAAGTTTTGATTAATTCTAATTTATTGATGAATTCTAATTTATCACTTTTTGTACGCTTCACGCTTTTTGGGATCTATCAAACAAAAACTTTTTTATACACAGATGGCAAATATTTTGTCATATATTTTATTTCTTTTCAATTAACATTTACATCCATCATACACTTTAAGTTAATTTTGTATATAGTGTGAATCTTTCCTTTTGCCTATAATTATTTGTTTTCTCTGGTAAATTAATCTGTTGTTCTTTTCC
Organism: Balaenoptera physalus; assembly: GCF_965194825.1. Classification (NCBI taxonomy): domain Eukaryota; kingdom Metazoa; phylum Chordata; class Mammalia; order Artiodactyla; family Balaenopteridae; genus Balaenoptera; species Balaenoptera physalus. The sequence goes on from NC_138890.1 coordinate 157,969,633, forward strand.
TTTTGTGTAGTTAATGGCATTCAAGTGTTTTCTATTTACATATAAAAAATAAATAGAATGGTTACCTTAAGTAATTGGTGAGGATTTTCTCTGTAGTTTTAAAATTCTTTAAACCCAGAAATCCCCTCTCCTGAATGTGTAGCTTTGCAGAAAACACTGATTAAGCTGTCAACATATTTAGACTGAAAGGATTTGCTTTGGTCTTAGTTGGTGTAGGATAAGGCAAGCAGTTGGACTCAAACCAGATGTCGATAGAAGGCATTTGCATTGTGTGTGGAACTTTTGCTTCCTAGAAATATTTATATTTTCCTTTTCTATTTTAGAATTCTATATCCAGCATAAACACTTAGAATCTTTCCCTCTCCATTCTCCTCTGTTGGATTCCAACTGCTCAGGAATCTCATTCTTTCTCAGATTGGCCAAACAATTTATTTATAGAGAAGATTATTAATTTTATCCTGACATAAATATTCCAGTAGGGAAAATGGCTCTGAACAAGTTCGAATCTAATTGATGGAGAAGAAAGGGCGAAGCATTGCAGGTAGGATATATATTGAGGTGAAGCGCGCGCGCTCTCTCTCTCTGTCCTTGGCTGCCACCACTGCTGCTTATTTGGGTAGTAGTACAGAAGACACTTTATGTAAAGTGACTAGACAGACACAACAGGAGCAGAGCAGACTTATCTATGTGTGCCTCTTTATTGACTCCGAGTTTCCTAGTGGACATGCAGCTGTGTGTGTTAGTTCACACACCTGTGGTCCCGCCAGACTTGAGAGAGAAGACACATTCTTGGTAATTCAGTATTCTTCTATCCATGAAGTTTCTATCTTTGTATACTAATAATCTTTGTGTTTCTAAACAGGAATAACACTTATACCATGGTAATTACAAGCCCTTGAAGTAAAATCAGCTTGGTAAAGTCACATGATCCTCAGCTTTCAATCACCTTTTGGAACGTTCTCTATGTTTCAGCACTTAGGTTAGGTATTGTCTATACTGTCTCTCTGCCTACAGCTTCTCATCACTTCTGCCAGTAGCTCTCCTCCAGAGGGGAGTTAAATTTGTATGTTAAGACCTCTAAATAACATTTAAATGACTAAAATTAACGGTTACTTGGGAAATAGCAACTTGAACCACTGGGGAAAACCAGATTTAGCATCAGTCTGTCACATATACCAAGTCACATACTTAAGATATCTGTGCATCTAAACCATCATTTTCATTTGTGCTAATGTCGCTTCATGAAGGTGTATGGAGCTACTGTAAACAGTTTACTTCTATATTTTCTTTTATAATTAAAAACAAACATGAAAGCAATTACATCTGTTTTAAATATTTACTTGAACATCTTGCCGACTTTGCAATACATATCCAACTTCTTTATTTACTTCTGCATTAAATTCATTTGTTCTGTCAGTGAGTGGAAAGTCTACCATCAAAGATTTATGCAACTGACATGTATAAAAATCATTTTAAAGTTCTTACCTTCTAATTTTCTCCCAAGTATCTGTTTGCTGTTAGTTCCCGAATTATATATTGCTATTCAAGAAAAACACTCCCATTAAGGGACATCAAATGGTCAATTGTATGAATAGCTAGAAAATGCTGTGGTTTACTTAAACCAAACTTACCTCTCTCAATATCAAGTAGCTGTAACTTTGGGGCAATCTCCAATTAATAGAGTTAATATTTATCAACAAATATTTGAGAAAACATAATAAAATAATTCATCAGACTTCACAACTTTGGCTAGCATGCTTATAATTTTCTGGAGTGAATTAGTTTTTCCACACACAGTATACATGTAGTTCTATGCACATGGGTAAGCAGATAGCAAATGACTCCATAAAATGTGCCTTGTAGTTGAGCAGTGAGGACAGAGTGTATCTCCTGTTGACACAGTTAGTCATTTTGCTTTTCATGTGGCATCTGGATCCTCATCTGTTTTATTCCATTTTTATTTTAGGGAACAAACTATAACCATGAGTACATTTTCAGTACTAGTTGCCACAGAGTTGTAGAATTTTACAGCTGGGAGAAACCTCAGAGATTAGCGCATTTAGCACCTTAGGAATTTCTAGCTGACATTTTGGCAGGCATAAAGGGAAGGAGCTCCTCAGAAGAATAATACGTAAGATGCAAAGACTTGAGTTTTTTTCCTGAAAACGTTTTAGAACAGAACTTATATCCATAAAATGTGTACTCCTAACAAGAATATTGATAGGTCCCAGGGGCACCGCTTTTGTTCTTGAGATTCAAGCTCTCACTCCTCATAGGTTCACATCTATTACCATCACTGCTGTTCCTGAGCCCTCCCACGACTCTTCCAATAACAATTCACTGAAACTTAACGTGAGGGCCCTTCCTGTGCACGCATACATTTAGAGCTAACGCTGTGTTGCCACAGAGGTGCTCTCTAGTAGCAATGGTAACCGAAGCTCATACCCAGAAAGTGGTAGCTCAGGTATTCGATTTAGGTGGATATTTACAGAGAAGCAATTTGGAATACTATATTTTTCAATGCTTTAGTCCTCATAAATGATATCAATCAAACCATTGCAGCTATGCCAGCACCTTGCTGAGTAGACATTAGGATTTAACAGTTAGTTATAAGAAGAGTTAATGGGTTAGATCAGATAAGCAGTTTTATAAGGGGTCGGAAAAGAGTCATTTTCCTTTTCACTTGTCTAATTTGCACTCAGCAGCGGAGGGCAGTTTCTTAGCATTGAAGCAATTGAATTTTATAGCAACTTTTTCCCCCAAAAGCATATGATTTTCTCTCATTTAAAAATCAAAGCCTAGGTGACATTTTTTTTTTTTTTTGAGTATCAGATCATTTCCAGTATGGAACCACATATTTCCCAATATTTAAGGGTATTAATGAAGTACTAAAATTAAGAATTGGAAAGTGATTATATAATTGAAGTGAAATAAGGAGAGAAGTGAGAACAGGAAAGGTTATTGGACAACAAGGGGTAATAGGATCGTAGGTGCTGATGTGTTTTAGTGATTTTTAAAAATAGAGTAGGAGGGACTAAATGAGAAAGAGTTGGGATTGGGATGGGCACTAGACTGAGGGTGTGATGCTTGAGGCAGGTTATAGGTGGAACATTAGTTTTGGGGGTTCAAGGTTAGCATATAGGAATAAATAGCTGATGCAGCATAGAAAAGGGCATAGAAGGAGAGAAATAGCTTCCCACTAGCTAGCTATTTTACATTTGGTAGTATTTATAAGTCCGTGCCACTCTCTCACTTCGTCCCAGCTTACCCTTCCCCCTCCCCGTGTCCTCAGGTCCATTCGCTATGTCTGCATCTTTATTCCTGTCCTGCCCCTAGGTTCTTCAGAACCATTTTTTTTTAGAATCCATATATATGTGTTAGCATACGGTATTTGTTTTTTTCTTTCTGACTTACTTCACTCTGTATGACAGACTCTAGGTCCATCCACCTCACTACAAATAACTCAATTTCGTTTCTTTTTCTGGCTGAGTAATATTCCATTGTATATATATGCCACATCTTCTTTATCCATTCATCTGTCGATGGACACTTAGGTTGCTTCCATGCCCTGGCTATTGTAAATAGAGCTGCAATGAACATTGTGGTACATGACTCTTTTTTAATTATGGTTTTCACAGGGTCTATGCCCAGTAGTGGGATTGCTGGGTTGTATGGTAGTTCTATTTGTAGTTTTTTAAGGAACCTCCATACTGTTCTCCATAGTGGCTGTATCAATTTACATTCCCACCAACAGTGCAAGAGGGTTCCCTTTTCTCCACACCCTCTCCAGCATTTCTTGTTTCTAGATTTTTTTATGATGGCCATTCTGACTGGTGTGAGATGATACCTCATTGTAGTTTTGATTTGCATTTCTCTAATGATTAGTGATGTTGAGCATCCTTTCATGTGTTTGTTGGCAAACTGTATACCTTCTTTGGAGAAATGTCTATTTAGGTCTTCTGCCCATTTTTGGATTGGGTTGTTTGTTTTTTTGATATTGAAGCTGCATGAGCTACTTGTAAATTTTGGAGGTTAATCCTTTGTCAGTTGCTTCATTTGAAAATATTTTCTCCCATTCTGAGGGTTGTCTTTTCGTCTTCTTTATGTTTTCCTTTGCTGTGCAAAAGCTTTTAAGTTTCATTAGGTCCCATTTGTTTATTTTTGTTTTTATTTCCATTTCTCTAGGAGCTGGGTCAAAAGCATATTGCTGTGATTTATGTCATAGAGTGTTCCGCTTATGTTTTCCTCTAAGAGTTTGATAGTGTCTGGCCTTACATTTAGGTCTTTAATCCATTTTGAGTTTATTTTTGTGTATGGTGTTAGGGAGTGTTCTAATTTCATTCTTTCATATGTAGCTGTCCAGTTTCCCCAGCACCACTTATTGAAGAGGCTGTCTTTTCTCCATTGTATATTCTTGCCTCCTTTATCAAAAGTAAGGTGACCATATGTGCATGGGTTTATCTCTGGTGTTTCTATCCTGTTCCATTGATCCATATTTCTGTTTTTGTGCCAGTACCATACTGTCTTGATTACTGTAGCTTTGTAGTATAGTCTGAAGTCCAGAAGCCTGATTCCTCTAGCTCCATTTTTCTTTCTCAAAATTGCTTTTGCTATATGGGGTCCTTTGTGTTTCCATAAAAATTGTGAAATTTTTTGTTCTAGTTCTGTAAAAAATGCCATTGGTAGTTTGATAGGGATTGCATTGAATCTGTAGATTGCTTCAGGTAGTATAGTCATGTTCACAATGTTGATTCTTCCAATCCAAGAAGAAATGGGGGCTTTTTAAGTGGGAGGAAGAGACGGCATTGAGGTAGAGATAGGCACCTGTATTGTAAATATATATGTGTGATCATGGGCGTGAAATGCACAGGACACTATTTTTAAATCATATGAAGCAAATGGTGTTGAACAGAATGTAAGAGTGCTTGCTTTCCCTATCTTTCCTTTTCTAATTTTTTCATCTTAACTGCTTTCATCTCTTAGACCCCATTCCACTTGCAGTGTGAAAATGTTTGCAACTAGTAAAAGCTCTGCCATTGCACACTTGAGAGCTTGACCTCGGTCTCAGGCTACTTTCTGAAATGCCCTTGTTGTTTCTCTGTGAGCCTTCTACCCCCTGTGCAGAAGTTAAAAGTGCATTTGATCGTTCTCAACATGTATGTCTTTTGTGCAGTTTCATGGTGGGAAAGTCTATTGCTTTTAATAGTTTTACTTCCCAGGGTAGTTCTACTTTTTCTCCTTCAAATACATTGCCTCCTAATCTTTTGAGCATAGAGAGAAAACGATAATATATGAGCTATAAATATATTCAGACAAACCATGCTGCTTAGCTTCAGACTGAACATGCTGTTATTCCTACTACAAACTATTGGGGGAAAAAAATGGTGTGATGTGGGTCAGCATTTATTCACAACTAAATTAGAACAATTAGAAATTTTTTAAAGTAAACCTTAGGGGGTTGTAAAAATCCAAACTAAAATATATTCTAATGAATTTGGGATCTTTGCAATGTTTGAGCTTGCTTATTAAAAATAAACTGAGTGATACAATTAATCTCAGCTTAGATCCACTGAGGAATATACTTAATTTGGTTAAGATGCATATATTTTATTTTATTTTTTGTTTTATTTTATTTTTTAACATCTTTATTGGAGCATAATTGCTTTACAATGTTGTGTTAGTTTCTGCTGTATAAGATGCATATATTTTAATAGTGATGGTTTGGGTTACTCAGAATGGGAGAAGATAAAGCATTAAATTCCATTGCATAGCTTTAACTAGCTTACACAATTCAGTGTTTCATTTTCAGAGCCCTCTGTGATAGAACTATCCACTGAACAATTTCGGACACTATCAGCCTCACCTGTCCCAGCTTTAGAGCAACCACTTTTGCATGTGCTCCACCCAGCCTCCTCACTGGAGACAAATTTCACGCTAGCACAACGCAATGGCGCCTTGTCTCAGGTTGCACTACACTAGGACTGCCCTGTTGCTGTTCAAGTAAGACACCAAGACACTAAGAATCACACTGGGTATCTATGCACGTCCAACCCAAAAGTGTAGGGAGTTACCCATAGAGAGAATCTTAGACAGGAGTTTGCAACTTATTTTCTCCCTTCTTTCTACTGGACAGCCCTGTCCTGAGATGCAACATTTTATATGGTTCTCAGAAGACAGGCCATGAAAATATGCCACTCAACTCTCCTGCTGTAGGAAGCATGATTGACATGGACCCAGCTGCTATGCTGGAATTCCACCACCACATTCATTGCCCCAACCACGACTTCCATAGGATGCTTTCAGCCAAAGGCAGAGAACAGCAGAGATAGTAAGGCAGACCCATTCTTGCAGATGTAAGATGCTGGACTCCTTTGGTAGGTAACATTGGCTCCAGGGCCACTCATCTGCCTGGACAAATCTTCCTTTGAAATGCATTACAGTCTGAGGCTCTGCCTATCCTCCTTTGGCTCCTTCACAGCAGTCAGACCTGCAACCTGGTCTGACCCCATTCAAGTCCCTCCCCTTTTCCCCCCACAGTCCTTTACCTCAGTAAATCTCCTGTACCTCTACAGTTACATCTCAGTGTCTGCCTGGCAGAGAACCTGAACTAACCCAAGTAGTACTAGGAATAATTAGTCCAAGAATACAGACAGAAAGAAGAGAACTTAGGACTGGCTTACTTCTCACCCAGCAGGCCAAGACAACACTGCCTTGAAGAGTAGTGGAACACAGATAATCCCTTGCACAAGTGGTGACCTGATTGCTAAAGATATCACTCTTGATGACCTACTAAAATGCCCACCGGGAGAGAAATATCTCAGGTGAAATGATCCAGGTATTTGAAATATATAGAGGGAATGATGCCTGCAGAAACAGAGGCGTTAACTGGTTATTAAAGAGCTGTTTTGAAATCTTGTAGAGAGATAATGAGAGAAAAAAAGTGGTTAAGAAACTGTTAATGGCTGAGTGTGAGAGCCAGAAGGCCTCTGGTAGCTTATAAAGAGGCCCTCATCTCCTATAGTAGATATGTCTTTTCACAGCTAAAAGGAGGATGAAAATTGATATTTAGAGGCACAGAGCTCAGAGATGTCAGAATGCTTCGCCAAGGCAGATCAGTTACATTAAGGTCAGGGTTCTGCTTGGAAGAACCCCATACCCTTAAACACAAGATGAGAACATCTGGAGAAGTGCCCTTGAAGATGTTGATTTTTCAGGCACGCATGAACTTCAGAGCCTTCAGAGTTTGCCTTTCCTTCCCTAATAAGAGATAGCACTCCCACTATATTGAAAGATGCTGCAGAGATCTGTCCCCAACCAGGCAAGAAGAAAGGCCTCAGATGATGCTCTCACCTCCTCTCCTGTCCCTGAAAATATATTTAATTGTCATTCTTGGCAGTTGGAGAAAACACACACATTAGGTCCTTGTTCTATCGGTGCTGGCATAATGAAGAAGGCCAAATACAACCCAATAATTAGGGTGAGGTCACAACATATGCCACCTGTCGACATGCCAGGCCTGCTAAGTTTGGAAACAGGCTATACATTGAAGGAGTTACAAGAAGTAGCTTGTAGGTACTGGTAAAAGGCAGAGGATTAGCTCTGAACTTGGACATCAAGGATGATTGATCAAGCAGGCTACTGGCACAGAAGACTAGAAATATGAGAATTTTCTTAAGACATGAGATTAAACACTCTGGTCAGGACCCCAGAGGATGGGCTAACTCACTGCTAGGTTGGCACTTAAAAGGTTAGAAAAAGTGAGAGCCAAGCTTCAGAGAAGTGGAAATGTCTGAGTTTGCTCTGGCAGCTGGCAAAGAGAGGGATACAGCAGCAGATAGAGCATCAGAGAGGGATACAGTAGGGGAAGTGGTCAGGACTGAAAGGATCTGTTACGTAAGGCCAGAGGACCCGCCAGATAGGGCAGCCCACAGAACACAACATTAGGAATGTACTGATGAGAGGAGCTCCTGCATCTTGAAGAAGTGGAGTGATGGCTGTCCTCTGTAGGACATGGCTGATGGTATAAGAGGCAACCACAGAATCACAGAGTGGGGCTCATTTATATCCCCGGGAATAATGACCCCTCAAAGCACTAGAGACCAGATGGCAGTGCTTAACAGGAGGAAGCCAGGGTGCCTAATTAGCATAACGACTAGCAAGACTGAAGCACAGCCGAGGAGCTTTGATCCACATGGAGTTGGGTGATAGGTAAAAGAGCATGATAACCCTAAGCATAAAATAGTCAACTGACAAGGGTTCTGTGTAATATATAAACCCAAAAAGACAAAGATAAATGAACAGAGGCAGAAGGTGGTTGTTCCAATAGTTACATTCTCTGGCATATTTTCCAGACCTGAGCCAATTTCTTAGTCCAGAATCCTTTGCCTAAAGAACACTTTCTACAACAGGTTACTAAAAAGAAGGACTCTGCAACATTGAGGCAAATATATATTGTAATGATTACCCCAGTCTTTCCCCAAAGAGATCTATAAACAACCATTTACTCAGGTGATTTTACACAGGCTCTATGTTGGTATTAATATCTGGAGACCCAAAACATCACCATGGTCTCCTTTTCAGAGGAGTTTCCATGGACCAGATAATAAATAGAGTCCTGGCTAAACTCCAGATCACAGTGGGCCCAATGGGTAAGAATGAGAACCCAGAGGTCATGTCCCATGTCCCTGCAAATATATTTGAATTGCTATTCTTGGCAGTTGGAGAAAACACCCACATTGGTTCCTTGTTGCATTGGTGCTGGCATAGTAAAGAAGGCCAAGTGCAAATCTCTAAAACTCCCCCCATTCTGGCTAAGATAATATATCAATGACAATATCGTGTGCCCAGAGAAATGGCAAAAATTAATACTGCCATTAAAGATCTGCATTAAGTCCCAGTGGTGTCTCCTATCACGTCTCCTTCTAATTCACAAGATTGGCCTGCACAGAAGCAGCTAACTGCAGATGGATGCAGACTTAACAAGTAGTATTTCTGACTGTAGCTGCTGTGCCTAAGGTGGTACTATTGATGAAGCATATTAATAAATTCTCACTTATATAGCATGCAGCACTCACGTAGTGAATGCATCATTTTCTATTCCCATCAGAAAATTGGATCAGAAACAGATCACATTCACATGCGATGACAGAAATATTCACTTACAGTTCTGTCTTAAGGGTATGTAATATCTTCTGCCACCTGTCATAATATAATCCAAAGATGTCTCAACTGCCTTCATGTCTCCCAGGACATCACACTGTTCCCCTGTATCAAAGACATCATGCTATTGGTTGATAAACTAAAGGCTGGTCATGAACTAGTTCATTGGTATGAACTAAAGGCTGCAAGCATATTGGAGGGCTTGTCAATACAGCTGGGCTTCAGAGGATGGGAGATAAACCCTCTGAAAATTCATGACTACCTTTTCAGTGAAATTTCTAAGCATCAAGTGCTTGCTGGAGTATCTGTTGAAAGACTTCTTTCCATGGATCTCTCATATTTCTACATTTCTTACATGCAGAGGCAATGACAGCCCTTCTTCCAGACTCATTTTTCAAGAATGTCTGTAAAGGAAACAGTCTTGGAATACAAAGGAAGTGTGTCTCTCCACAGAAAAGGGCAGTTTTGTTTACTGCCCAGTATAATAAAGAGAATGCCTCCACCTGGGACAAAGCTCAGTTGTACTGTAAAACATCTGGGTCCCTAAGCACATGTGACAATGCTGTGAAAATGCTAATGTACAACATCCACCTGGGTTTTTCTGAATTGTCTCTGTGGCGCTTGGGCTATTTCCTGTGCCATAAAAATAACATTCTGTATATATGATGCAGGAATCTCGTGTCTTCTGCCAACATCTATGCAGTTGTGGCAGGCTATCTTTTAGCTGGCAAGTAGGATAAAATGTCAGACCCTTCACAGATTCTTGATAGTTTTTGGTGAGGAGAATGGAATGATGTCAGAAACATAGCTCTGGAAGAGAAAGGATGAGGACATTGTAGATCAAGATATGAAATATGATATCATGGAATATGGGAAGATTCCTGGAATCTGGTCACAGATACTTTCCTCCAAGTGGTAGGTAAGGGAGGGAAGTTAGTGTCTCCTACTATTCTGATAGGTAATGAATTTCTACAAGATGAGTGGCTAGAAGAGAGATTTAAAAAATGCCCTCCTAGTGATCTGGCTGTTGCTCATTCTTCTATGGATGAGAAGAAGGAATGTTATCATGGCAAAAGTCATGGGGCTGGAGCTGATGAAATCAAAGGTTTCAGCAATAAGAATATAGAGCCACCCCTTTGTTTCTGTCTCATGGCAGCTTCTGGAAATTTTTGTCAGGAATGCACTCCTAATAGGCTACTCTGATTAACCTGGCCGATGGGCTGGGAATAAATGCTGACATACTCAAAATATCCAAATCAAGTGTTGAAAATCATTTGCACCAGCTTGGTTATGTTCATTGCTTCGATGTTTGGGTTCCACATAAGTTAAGTGAAAAAAACCTTGACCGTATTTCCGCATGCGATTTTCTACTTAAATGTAATGAAAACGTTCTGTTTTTAAAACAAATTGTGACGGGCGATGAAAAGTGGACACTGTACAATAATGCGGAATGGAAGAGATTGTGGGGCAAGAGAAATGAACCACCATCGACCACACCAAAGGCCAGTCTTCATCCAGAGAAGGTGATGTTGTGTATATGATGGATTGGGAGTCCTCTATTATGAGCTCCTTCCGGAAAACCAAATGATTAATTCCAACAAATGCTGTTCCCAATTAGACCAACTGAAAGCAGCACTCGATGAAAACTGTCCAGAATTAGTCAACAGAAAACGCATAATCTTTCATCAGGATAATGCAAGACCGTATGTTTCTTTGATGACCAGGCAAAAACTGTTACAGCTTGGCTGGGAAGTTCTGATTCATCCACTGTATTCACCAGACATTGCACCTATGGATTTCCATTTATTTCGGTCTCTACAAAATTCTCTTAATGGAAAAAAATTTCAATTCCCTGGAAGATTGTAAAAGGCACCTGGAACAGTTCTTTGCTCAAAAAGATAAAATGTTTTGGGAAGGTGGATTTATGAAGTTGCCTGAAAAATGGCAGAAGGTAGTGGAACAAAAGGGTGAATTCGTTGTTCAATAAAGTTCTTGGTGAAAATGGAAAATGTGTCTTTTATTTTTACTTAAAAACTGAAGGCACTTTTTGGCCAACCCACTACTAGGGATTACAGACATCTCATTGACTTGCAAAAAAACATGTGTTGGCCAATTCTATCACTCATAACAAACCTGGCCAGTGAGTTGAGGCTGTTGTAAGCCTTCCATAACCAAGACTGTGTCATCGATAACTTTAGTTAAAATAAGGCACAGCATTCATACCACTTTTTCTAAAGGCATGACTCCCAGCATAGAGAAACCTGTTCAAGGGGTGTGCATAAACTACAAGTCATTTATTCCTTCAGGAACCTTCAGCTAGCTGCCAAGTGCAGCATCATTTTGGAAAGACCTCCACAACCCACTGCTTAACTGTGTAAGCTTCCTGAGGAGAGGGATTTATGTTAGCTTGTCCACTGAAATATTGAAACATCCAGCACATTATCTCATAAATATTAGTCTTCAATATATAATTGTTGAATGGATGTACATTACTATAATACGTGTTTACTAAAAGTACCAGGAAGATGTTTTACTAATTGGTAATGATGAGAAAAAATGGGACTGGCCCAAAATTTCATCCTGTTGAATGGAAAGAATCAGATCCACAGCATTTGTTTGGATGGATACTAGAGAAAAAGAATAAAGTTCATCGCTGATTATACTCCATGAGTCTGGCTTATTACAGGGACAGGTTATGATGGTCATAATAAACCACAGACATTTACTGAGTACCTAGAATATTCCATCACTTGACTGGTTGCTGGGAAACAAGTAAATGTCATCGGTGATAATGACTGCAAAGCTTCAGTGAAGGAAGTTGGTATCAAGGGGTTAGGTTGAGAACAGAAACATACAAACAGAAGTATAATGAAAATTGAATGGAGCATAAGAGAGATTTAAAAAAATGTTTCTCAAGAGATACAGGATAAATGAGAAACTTTCATTTCAAGAATGACAATTTGACAATGAAATTGCCATGTTAAACTGAAAAAAAAATCCAAATAACCCAATTCAAATTGGAACAAAGTTAAGAAATGCAATTTTCCCTGAAACAGCAGTTTACTGTAATGACTAAACCTTCAGAGACCTAAACCCAGGGCAGTGGCCAGGGGTGGCATACGATGTATTGTTTTCCCACTCTTCATAAATGGGTAAACCACAGGGTAAATTTGAAGTATGATGGAAAGTGTATTAGTTTGCTAGGGCTGCTGCAGCAAAGCTTCACAAACTGCATAAGTAATACAACAGAAATTTATTTTCTCACATATCTGAAGGCTAGAAATCTAAAATCAAGGAGCTGGCTGGCAAAGTTGTTCCCTCTGAGGGCTGTGAGGAAAGAACCTGTTTCAGGCTTCTCGCCTTGGCTTGTAGATGACCATCTTCTCCCTGGGTTTTTTCCATTATTTTCCCTTTATGCATGCCGATCTCTGTGTCCAAATTTTCCCTTTGTATGAAGACTCCAGTTATATTGGATTAGGGTCTACCCTCAAAATCTCATTTTAACTAATTATATCTACAATGACCCTATTCCAAATAAAGTCACATGATGAGGTACTGAGGGCTAGGGCTTTAAATTGTGAAATTTTGAGGGACACAATTCAACTCATAACAGATAGATTGGATATTCTGAAGTTCAAAATTAAAAGTCAAAATGGATATATTGTAAGGTAATATTTGGGAATAGAAATATCTACTAAATATAAAACTAATAATATAACATGATCTTGAGCTATGTTGGCAAGATTCTGATAGGATATTAGTAGACTGATACCACAGTAACTACACTGTAATAGTGAACAGCATAGGTTTTCAGTTAGATGGAAAAGATTTCAAATCTTTGTTCTGCTAATCAAGTGCTATTTGACCTTAGAGAATTAATTTTACCTTTGAAACATGTTTCCTCATCTATACATATGGCAATAATAACAGAGAATTTGCAAATAAGGTTATCGTAAAAATTAAGTTAATTGATATTTGTAAAGTCCTTATTGCTGTCATTATTCTTGGTATAGTATTAAAGCTATTGCTATCCTGCTCTGTTTCCAAAACTGAAAATGTGGGTCACAATTCACTTTCACAAGTGCTAGTAATATTTATAAACAATCTTGTGCATAATCACCAAGATGATTACTTTTATATTTGTATGTTGCATTAGTTTCCTAGGGATGCTGTAACAAAGTATCACAATATAGTTCACTAAAATAGGATAAACTTTTTACCTCACAATTCTGGAAGCCAGAAGTCCCAAATCAAGGTGCTAGCTCCCTCCAAAGAATCTAGGGGAGAATCCTTCCTTACCTCTTCAATTTTTTGTTATCTCTTGGCATTCCTTGGTTTGTGGCAACATAACTCTGTCTTCATCTTCACATGCCATTCTCTCTGTGTCCCTCTGTGTGTTCCCTCCTCTTATAAATACACCAGTTTGGAATTAGGACTCACCCTAATCCAGTGTGACCTCATTTTAGCTGATTACATCAGTAAAGACTCTATTTCCAAATCAAGTCACATTCGGAGGTTCTAGATGAACATGAGTTCTTGGGGAACACTGTATATCCCACTACAGTCTGACATCTGGTCCCGTCAAATTCATGTCAATTCCACATGCAAAATATATTTACCCCAATCCTGAACCTCTCCAAATCTTAATCCATTCCAGTTTTAGCTCTAAATTCGAAATCTCATCTAAGTATCATCAACTCAAAAAGTTGCAAATTTCATCATCTAAATCGGGTATGGGTGAGACTCCAGTTCTAATCCACTCAGAAGCAAATTCCTCTCTCTCTCTCACCTGTGAAACTAAAAAAGAAGTTATCTGCTTCTCACATATGGTGGTGGGACTGGTATAAGATAGATATGCCCATTCCAAAAGGGAGAAAATGGAATGAATAAAGGAGTAACTGGTCCAACATCCAGCGGGGCAAATTTCATTAGGTTTCAAGGCCTGAAAATAACCTGTGGCTTGATGTTCTGCCCTCTGGGCTCCTGAAAGTCGCCCCAATCTCTGGCTTGTGGATGAAGTAGAGGCTGTGCCTTTTCAGCCTATGGTGCCAGTGATTGCCTACCAGCCTCTGAGCCAAACTCAGAGTCATATTTCCTTTCTCTTGAAGGATAACACATGTATGCAGCTGAGTACCTCTATCAGCTCATTTCCTGCCTGTGGAATTTTGGCAAAAATACTTTAAAATAGGTACTGTGTATTCCCTCAAGATGCACAAACATCCAGGTGTCTCTCTTTGATGTTAGCAGCCGGTGATGCTATCTAAATAAATCTACTAATTAATTAGTAATTTCAAAATGGTGCTCTGGCTCCGTCATTCTTTTTTTATTAGCTAGGATACTTCCCCTAGTCAACTATTTTTGTAGTCACACCTGATTAGAAAATAATGCAATAACTAACTTCTCTGAGAATGAATTTACACGTTCCTGGCTTTAATTACATGTGAGAAGGACTCTTGTTTGTTTGTTTCTTTTTTAATTAGCTGCTATACAATGCCAACTAATTCACTGTAACAGACTGTCTCTGTCTGCATAATTGTAAATGGTCCTACCAAAATAACAGAGGCACAGCTCAGGAACCCTTAGAAATAGAGAACTGCAGATACCCAGTGGAAGAAACTGGAAAATAAGATTGCAAATAAATTACTTGGCTCATTAATTCATTGTGGAATTCTCCCACCACTTTTTTTTTCCTTTAAATTAAAATATAATCTTTTCACTCTTTGGGCAAAATGCTAAGTACCTTTATTGTGAAATGCCTCCTCCTTACTTAATATTTTTAATTTATATTCTACAATATACACTATTTTACTCATGATGAAAGTACTTAGAAAAATTGATAGAAAATATGTATGATAGGGAAAGCAATTCAACTTTTTATAAATAATGGGAATGACAAAAACTAATATAAGACAAGGAAGTATGTTGCTCTCATTTTCACCAGTACTGTTAACATAATAGGGTATAATTACTAATATTAATAGAGTCAATGGGCTATACGGTGTAGAGAATAGAGAAAAAGTTTCTATGAATAAAATAAATGTTACTTTTTTGTTATGTGTGTATGAGATGCTTATAAAAATAGCAATAGAGTAGAATACGTTCTCCTTTATCATCTGAAATAACAGGGTAAAGGGATATATCTGAGGATAGTTTTTTGGATGGTATTTACTTCAGATTACCTCCAAAGAGAGAAAAATAAGATACATTACTCTGTGTCCTACCCAATGTTGGGGATGAGATAGTTAGACACATAATCCTGCAAACTGGAATAGTTTGATGGTGAGGAAGACAATGAAGTCATGGCTGGAGAAAAAAGGAAGTAGTTCAGCTGCATATAAATGGTATCATCGTGTTCACATATCTGTTTAATGGTGGACTTTTTCCACGGCATTATTTGGGAATATATTTTCACAGGCAAAAAAAAAAAAAAAAAAAGCAGGGGGAGAACAGAACTATTAACCTACTAACACAATGAAGCAGAGAACACAAGAGCTGTACAGAAAAAAGAAGCAAAGAATGAGCAGATTGAGTGAAAAGGCTGCAGGGCCTCAGAGAAACAGAAGTTAGAATGGGGAATATTCCAGTGTGAGGATAAATAGAGCAATAGGGATTTTCACTAGGAACACATGACTTTTGAAACAAATTGATGAACATTGTCCTAAACATGGCTTGTGTGTAAATTCAATAACAGTGATGAAACTATAGAGAAGGGCCTATAAAAAAGAAATCTCTGAGCACATTGGCACCAGTCAAAACAGTGTGAGTCACAGAGAAAGGGAGAAATCTAGATCAGACTACAGGAGAGACTATCTTTAAGATAGTCACAGTAATTTTCACTAGTTCCTTTTCTTTTTTTTTTTTTGATCCTGTGTGGCACGCAGGATCTTAGTTCCCTGCCCAGGGATGGAACCCGCGCCCCTTGCAGTGGAAGCTTGGAGTCTTAAAGCACTGGACCGCCAGGGAAGTCTCACTAGTTCCTTTAATGAGACTTAACTGTGAAGGACCTAAAGTCTTCTGAACTAGTTTCTTGCATAGTTTGTGATTTATTGTTATGCATAGGTGGATTTTATTATAAAGGCTTCATTCCATTGTGTGGATTTATAATGTGTTTATAAGGGAAGTGAGTTAAAGGGACCCTCCAGGTACCTCATATATTGTTTTAGACTAATTTGATTTTCTGGACTGAATGAATCTCAATCAATGAAATGCATTGGAGATCCTGGTAACCCAAACTGGTCAAACCAGGGAAGCTACGCTCTTTAGAGAATACTGCCACAACCATACTGACTTCTGCTGGGGGTGTGGGGTTGCTACATTTATAATAATAGTACAAACCAGACACTTAAATCACCTTCACAAATACCGTGTTAAAACCATGATGTTTATAATGAAAAAAAAAACAATATTTAATGTTTGTTGAGTGCTATTTCAAGCATTTTAAACACTTTATCTTATTTAATCACCAAGATATTCTTATAAGATAAATGTTGTAACAGTCCATGTTAATGGTGGGTAAACCGAGGCAAGGAGAGTTTAAAGGACTTGGCCATGTCATTAACCTATGAAGTAGAAGAGTTGGATTTAAAATTTAGTTAATCTGGTTCTAATGCCATGCTTTCTATCCTGCATTATAGTGAGTATCAATAATGGAAGAGCTAACAACAGTAGAATATTTTTGAAAAAGCAAAACGTAATTTCTATTCTACCTTTAAAAATAAGTAAATAAGAATTTGGAATGGAGCATATTCTATCTACACATATGCCTATATATAGGTGTATGTACATGTACATATATTTTTTTCTTATATAAATCCTGGAAGTCAAGTACTGTTAACAATATTTTACTGATAATGAAATGAAAGTTGGATACCTTATACAAGGTCACAGCACTGGAAAATTCTGACTATGGAACCCTGTTACAAAGATTTTGGCTTTCTGAGCCTGTCCCTAAAAGGAATGCTATTAAAAGAAAGTTCAAATCAAATGAGAGACAATCAGCTAACCTAATAAGAAAATGTCATTCTTTCTCTTTCTGATTGCTTTATTGTAAGAAACGTGTATCTATTTAGAAATCTTAAACATATTTGTAAATACAAATTCTTGGAGTTTTAAACTAGTAAAATCAAAATAAAATAACATTTATTCATTCACCTGTCCTTTATTGACACTCTCCTTTTATTAATAATAAGACTATATTAAGTCCTAGGAATTCTTTTTTTTTTTCCCTAGGAATTCTTAAACGAAAAAAAATTCTCTGGCCTAATGAAAGAAATGGGGAAGACTACAACCGGACTTAATAAGTATGCACCATGTGAGGGAACTTGCCATAAATTAGCACTGAGAAGGAACAACTGATTCTGGGTGTACTCTGGGACTCTGATAAAGATTTTGCATTTTTAGAAAAAAAATAATTTATTGAGGTGAAATTCACAAAACAAAATTAACCATTTTAAAGTAAATAATTCAGTGACATTTAGTACATTCCCAACGTTGTGTGACTACCACTTCTACATAATTTGTAAGTTTTTCCATCACTCCCAAAGTAAAATCCCTTAGCCATGAAGCAGTTCCTCCCTATTCCCTCTTCCTTACAACCCCTTGGAAACCAGCAACCAGTATTCTGCCTTCATGGTAAGGATTTTGCATTTTGACTCTACAGATGTGTTACAATTTTTGTGTTTCCTGAGAGGATTTGATTAGATCCATAGAAAACATTTTAACACATCTATTAGAATGTCAGAATTGTCTACTTTGCTGACGGATGAATAGACTGCCTAAGTTAAAACTGAATTTTTTATAAACAGATTATAAATTGGATACTTAATATATTGGGGGTTGATTGTTTTCATTGCATAAGCTATTTTATGAAATATTCCTCAAATAACTGAGTTATTATCTGCAATTTGAAATTAAATCTGAAGTTTATATTAGACATTACTAAGCTTCTAACACTAGTTTTATGTGCCTGAAAAAAATTTGCTAAACTATAACTACTTCTTCCTACTCCTGGAGTGCTGAAAATTTCTAGCAGACATGATATCTTTCTGATATCTAATGAATATCAGGCAATTTCCATCACACTATTTAGTCAAATGATTCTAGCCTAAACTGGCAAACCCAAGTACTAATAACAGAATACTTTCTTTCACATTCAGTAAGCGTCTACCATGTCTCATAATTTGATGCTAAAGCTTCGTCTTCACTAAATATCCAAGTGAACTTAAACCTATTAGAAATGAAATAAATTTAGTTGTACTAGGCATATGCTGTTTCTTTTATTTCTGTGATTCTGTGAATATGTGCAAGAGTGATGTTTTCCCTAAAAATAATTTATAAAATGCCTTCTCTTTGTGAGTTGAGCATAGCATCCTATTGATTCCTTGACATTTTAGTCCTTACAATCATTTTAAAAAATCCCATTATGTGTCACTTGTCAAAATTGTGCAACATATTAATCACAAATACTGCACTGTCCAATACTTTTGATGAATAATATAACTCATAGATGAAGTCACATAAAGAGGAAAGTATATACTAACCAGAATGTAATAATTTCATAATTGTATAAAAGTTTAATTAGCAGACAAAAAGGACAAACCACAGTTTAATTCCCAGAAAGCTATTTGTCCCAAGATTCTTCTACACAGTTTCTTCATGTCAAGTAGGTAGTCTGAATGTATGTTGTATTTGTCAAAGCTTTACACTTCTGTTTTATAAGTTTTGAGGATTGATAGCCTGTTTCAGAATTGGAGACCAGTTTCATTTAATTCTTTGGTTTACTTGATAAAAGCTCTCACTATAAACTATTGTTCTTCTCTAGGTAAAAACTTAATTACAGAAGACATCTTACAGTAGAAGACATTTAATTAACTAACCAACATGAAGAATGTTGTAAACTCTGGCAAGAGCAAGAAGGGTGAATGATTATATCCACAGTATCAGAAATGTGTCTCCTAGACCTTGTAATAGTGATACTAGACATACATGATTATCCTGGGTCAATTCCTGCTGGAAAATATCAATGGATTCCTGAGATTTTTAGGCAGATTTTTATGCTTACTGGAGATAATTTATTTGTAATTCATTTTAATGTTGGCACATTATTCAGTGGACAGAAAAATCCAGCACCTAAAGAAAGTTAGACACAGAAAGATGAGTGTCATTGGAACGTATAACTGAAACAGGTAAGGGGTAGTTAAGGGTCACACTTTGAGGATAACAAGAATCCAGATATCTCGATTAGCTGTCCACTGGAAGCCTCTCAGGAAGAAAGACCCTTAAATGTAATTTGGAATCGAGTTACTGATAAGATCAAGGTCTTCTTTCTTCACAAAGCATCCAAGCTACAAGATTAAATAAGCCCTAAACTTGATCATTGTACCACATTATGAATGTGTTGAATGGGGAAGTAGAGTAATTAAATGGCAAGGAAAAATGGAAGGTGACAGTTATTATGGAAACTAGAAAAGAGAGCTGAGTGACCCTATGCCCTCGTGCCTCCAGCTGACTTGTTAAAGGAAACAAGATATTGTATCCGGGTGGACAGGAACATGATAGTTGCTAGAGAAAATGGCTAACCTACAATGAAGAAAAGAGCTCTTTAGAAAGAATTAATGAAATGGTATTTACACTTTCCAAATATATTTCTCTTTACTCCGTTTACTAAATTTCCCTGCAACTTCAATGATATCAAAAAGTGGGGGAAATATTTTTAATATATTGAAACAATTTTGTACCTACAAAAATTGTTAATGACTTTATCTCTGACTGGGAGTGCTAAGAAAATATCGCCTGTGCTTTTATATTATGCATGAAAATTGTAAGAAAGAATGTCATCTGCCATAGGAATATTGCATAAAGTGTTAGACAGTTATATGAAAATGTAATTATATTTTAATATCTACATCGATTCATTCTTTTATCAAAGTTGTCCAAGATTATAACAGAGGCAATAAAGGTGAAACAAAAACAATAAGAAAACATGGTCAAGAGTAAAAAATGTATCTGGAACATAAAATCTTCTGTCCAGACTAGAAAAAGATTGAAGAGAAGACATCTAAACTGATGGGAGAAATCTCTTTACATCAAGGTAAGGTCTAATATTTGCCATGAGTAGATCTAGGTTTTGTGGGACCTACAATTTTTTGTAGCCCTCTTTAAGAAAAAGAGTACAAAACTGAAAATACAAAATTCAGGTACAGAAGTAAATATTTATTCAGAGTGAAGAAAATAAATCATAATAAATGGTGAATTTTAAAAGCTAACAAATACCAAAATTATCATAAAATCCAAAATAATGACATAATGTTTTTATTAAGCAACTATTTATTACAACTCTATATTATAATTGCCCTATATTTCTGGCTGCTTAACTCTTATTTCTTCAAATGAAAATATTTTGCAATATAATGTACTATAAAGAAAATGAATATACTTTAATTTTTACTTTATTATTATTGATTATTTGATCATGTGGAAATTTATTGTAGCTTCCTAACTGTTACGGACAATGTCATGCTAAGATGTAAGTGATATCTTGGCATGCTTAAAACCTTCCAC
Organism: Balaenoptera physalus; assembly: GCF_965194825.1. Lineage (NCBI taxonomy): Eukaryota > Metazoa > Chordata > Mammalia > Artiodactyla > Balaenopteridae > Balaenoptera > Balaenoptera physalus. The sequence goes on from NC_138890.1 coordinate 157,990,351, forward strand.
TCACACATAGATATGCTTGCTGCTTAGAGGACTGCTACAAATTTGTGCCCTACAAACACAAGAATTATGACCAATCTATTTTTCATGGCTTTCAATTGGAAAAATAAAAGAGAAAAATGTATTGTGGGTTTATAATTATAAAAATTGCATAATTGAGAGTATTTAAAAGGAAAGACCTTCTTTTTTAGTGGCTCCTATGAGAATATAATTATATGCCTACAATTTTATATAACTAATGATTGGAAGAATTTTCTGCAGTCTAGTTACTGATCTAGGACAATTAAAATCTTATTTTTTCATTTCCCAGATGCTTTCAATATGTTTATACTTTTTGGGGGGGGGTGGCATCTTCATGACAGGTGAATTGGCACTGGGTGGTCAGAAGTATTCCTAGGTTGGAACAGCTAACAATCATTTAAGTATACCTGAAAATGATTGTGAGCTACATACTTATATCCAACAAATTCCGAACTAAATAAAAAATAATGTCCTAAATATAACTTTGTTTTTATTGAATCTCCCAAAGCAGCATGACTATTCTGACATCAATTGAACTGAGGGACCATGGTAGAAGGGACAACATATTAAAAGAGACATTGTAGACAAAGTGTTATGTTAACAGATGTTATTAAAAAAAAAAAAGTGTAAGTACATAACAAGGCCCATTCCAGGGCCTCGGAGACACACAGAACAGCTATTGGGATCATTTCCATGAAATGGAAAGCCCATGGTTCCATGAGTAACTCCACTCTCTTTTGCTTCTCCATCCGTGAGCTCACGCTTGTCATGATGTGTGTGCACATCATTAGCACTTTGAAGTAAGAACCATGGGAAACACTCAGGCTTCTTTTCTTCCTCCATATTCTTCTCTCTCTTTTTTCTCTTTCTCTCTCTTTTCTTCTCTCTCTCTCCCTTCTCTTCCCCTATCCCTCTCCCTTTCCTTCTTTCTGTCCTTCTCTGAATAGAAGCCAAGAGAGAGATGGGGTGATTAACAAAAACACTTTTAATGAAGAATAATCTCTATATTTTCATCTTATTTCCTAAACTATACTACTTTATTATATTGAAAAAAAGGAACATTTTATAGATGATGTGGTTATCTAATCAAAAGAAATCATATATGATACCTACACACTATTCTGTTTTTTAAATAAAGAGAAGTTCCTGGATGTGACAGTGTGAGTGAATTTTCTGAAACTGGATAAGAATGGGTGAAAAAAGCTGGGTGACATATGTACAAAGTTCATAATAATGTAATTCCAGTATCAGATTTTAGAAATGATTCAGGATAAAATTGAAAAGCTCTAATCCAACATTGGTATAAGAACAACTTTGAATGGAGGTTTTTTACAAATAAATATGACAATGATAAACAGACTGCTAAAGATCTTTCTATGAGCTATTGTTCAAAAAAAGTAAAATTGGATGATTCATTTCTTATTCATTTCTTATTGTACCAAGAATAAAAGAATGGGAATGCATCCTTCTGTCCAAATTTTCACAAGGTTAAAAAAAGAAAAGTTAAATCTGTACATTTCAAAAAACCAGCCTGCTAAGTCCATTGATTAGTAAGGTGACATATCTACCTTCTATCCTACAAAATAACTAAGGAATGCTCTCTGACTATTGCAGCAACTCAGCTCCAATCTCCTCTGTTTTATGTGCACCAAGGAGACAACAGTTCTACTTACAATTGTAGATATATGTGGAATGTGTATGTGTGTGTAACTATTGATACACATACTACTTGCCATACCTCATGATATAAGCATATTGATAACAGACAAGTGTCTATATTGATTAAAAGGCCTTATATGTAAAGTTTCATTAATTTATTTTCAAATCAGTCAAAGGTTCAACCAAAACAATGCCTCTTTTCAACTGAAAAGGGCAGTAATGGCATATCATTCTAAAAAGCGTAATGTTTCTTGGTTTTCAAAAATACAACAGGAAAAACAATATATATATATATTGCTATGTCACACAATTTAATGGATTTAATCTAACATTGTAGTAGTCATTGCTGTTTGATTTTATTTATCAAGTGAAAGTCTGATAGAATAGATAATGCCATTTGCCAAGTAAATGGCAGAGCTGAGGTTCAGAATCAGATATCAGCTGCTTGACTTACGTGCAACTACATAATTATCTACACCTTAAAACATGTATATATTTTCCTGGAATTTGTATACACTTCTCTCTCCACAGACCTTATTTACATATGAGTCTGGGGATGCCCTTCCCTTTAGAAGAATAAATATAACGGCAACATTTAGTGGCACCAGGCTTACATTGTGATTTGTTTTAGCCAATTAAATATTGGCAATGTAACATGTACCAATTCCCAATAGAAGTTTTGGGAGTTAGTTTTAGATCCTCTGGGTATCTCTGTTCTCTCTTCCAGAAGACTGACTATGTTCCAGATAAGACCACTCTGCAGTCTGTATCTTAGAGTAAGGCTGTCATGGAGCAGAGCCACAGCTGACCCACGGACAGATAATTAATAGAAAAACGAACCTCCATTATTTTAAGCCAGTGTGGCTTTATTTTTTGCATTTTATACCAAAACTTGGCATAAACTTACATGATATGGAATTTTTTAAATGTTAGAATACACTATTATAATTTTAGGAATAATTTAAATAGAAAAGAATGACAAGTTGATAACACAGTTCTTTGATATCACGGGATTCAAAACTCAAACTTCTCTTTGATTTAACTGGGCAACTACTTTACAAATCGTCTAAAAATGTGTGCGTTTTCACAATAATAAATCCTGCATGCTTTTCAAAGAATGAAACTCAAATAATCACTGTTTCATAGCCTAAGATGCTCTTGCCATTTGGTAAGTGCGAATGTTTCCAAAGCAGCAAATGTTCTGTCAGGGAGTTTCACTGATGTTTTCATTGGATTGTTCTATTATCTGAACACGTCTGCCAAAAGAAAGCACCTGTGCAATAAAGAGTGTACAGAAGCTGCCAGGCTGCAACAGCAGAAGGAAAGTAAAGCGCACGCTGACAAGTTACCTGTCATCCTCAGATCTACCGAGTGGTTATGATAGATGCTTCTGCTACTCGATGTCTCATGATCACTTCTGTACACAAGGAAGAACCTTCTGTCTTGGGAATACAATGGAAAATTGGACTGCAGATAAAGAACAAAGAACATTCAGGTTTTCAGCTACAAAGTCTCTTCTTAGGAGATGTTAAAACATAACTGGCAAAAAAGAGCAATGTATGATTTTTTTTTCACAGTTTTTCTTTTGGCTTCTAAGATTCTGTAAATGCATTACAGGATTTTAATGTAATTTATTCTAAGAAAATATACTGTTTTATGTTTTTTATAAATGCAACAAAAAATATGAAGTTGAATTTGGAGAAAAGCATTCCTCAAGATATACTTGGTCAGTATTATTTGGCTTTCTCAAATTATAAATTTTTTTTCAATAGAACTATCGAAAGTACATATACTGTGACAAATCATGAGTAAAATGATTGCCAATATGCTGTCATCTTATTCATATTTTTATTCCAGTTGTTCCCTATCAAGAATGAAAGTGAAAGTAGGCACCCTTGAGATTTTAAGCACCCCTCACACTCCTTCTATTTTATTAATAAATTTGCTTCAAGTAGTTAAATTTTTAACTTAAATTTTTGTTCCCTATCTCTACACAACAGAAGCTGGAGAACAGGCTGAAGGTGTACTTCTAATTTTTCATGAAAAATTCAAGTCATTTTACTATTTAATATATAAATACAATAAGACATTTAAATTCTACCATAACATCAACTAAAACTTTGATCAATGCCAGACAAGCTGGTTGGCTCAGTAACATCACAGTAGCCACTTTATAATTTACTGTCTTTGCCTCTTCTCAGAATTAAACCAAAGAAAACATTTTTAAAAAGTTATATGCTTGATGTTGATTTAAGTGTATAGCCTACATATTATAAAAATAATTCCACAAATAGTCTGATACTATCTACAAGTTAACTATAAAATAACAGGAGAAAGATAGTCCCTCTGACTCTCTAATTCAATTATATCATAAAAACTCATTGTGTACTTCAAAAATAAATTAACTCAAGATGTTACTCAACACCCCATCTGCTATACTGCCTTAAATGCATTCCATGGAACCTGGATAACTTTAAGTGATTTTCCATCAAAAGCCAAGGGCTGTTTTTTAATGTTCAACTTTGTTTCAGAAACGACCTCGTAAACTCTTTAATGATTTTCTTTTCTTTTCCTTCTCTCTTTCTCTTCCTGTATGAGGGAAAAATATGCTGCAAAATATTCTTACCTGCTGTCTTTTATGCAAATTACTTTCGACTGCAGTTTGAAACTTTTAAAGAAAAATGAAGTTCGCACCACATTTTCACAATGCAGGAAGGCATTTTTAGAAGAGAAAGGGAAAATACCCAAAATTGATTCCCTCTTTTATTTTCTTGTACTTTCTATCATTCATTACTTTATGTAAAAAAGAGTATTGTTCAAACAATTTAAATATATTGTTTGAAATACTATCTTTTAAATAAACAATAGGAGAAAAATTATGGGAACTTTCTTACCTGAGATTATTTGTTAACTGAAGTCAATTCTATTCCTAGAAGAATATGTCTATCATTGTATATAAAGTAGTATAAAACTATCCCTCCAGTTACCCAGTTTCAATCACTACTTGAATGTCCTTTTGGCTGCTAAATTAAAATATGGGTTTTCTGATTTACGAGAAGCACAGTGCATGGGTATAGTACAGGCACAATATAAATTAGTGAAGAAAAGTTGGGAAGGAAGTAAAAAAGAAGGAAGGAAAGGAGGAAGGGAGGGAGGGAGGAAGGAAGGAAGGAAGGATGGAAGGACGGAAGGGAGGAAATGATGAAGGAAGGAAGAAAGGTCACAAGATGGAAAGTTAATGTATAAAATATCAATTACACTAGCAACAACTGAAAAATAAATTTTTAAAATTATTTTAAAAATATACCAAAACATAAAATACTTAGAAATAAATGTGACAAGAGACAATGAAGTTCTCCTCAGTTAAAGCTGCATAACTGTGATGAACACAATTTACAAAGACTTAAATAAATGGAGAGATAGGAACACCATGTTGTTGACTTGAATGATTCAATTCCATTAAAATATCAATTATTAACAAATTGTTTAAAGATTTCAAAAAATCTCAATCAAAATTCCTAGAGTCTTCCTTTTTTTCCTTGAAAATTGACTAGAATAGCTGAAACGGTTTTAAAGACCAAGAATAAATTAGAGGAATGACAGTACTTGATTTCAATATTTATTATGAAACTGTGCAAATCAGGCCAGTGTTTTATTGGTGAAAGAATGAACATACAATTAATGGAAGACAATAGAGTTCAGAAATAGACCCCCAACTATATGGTCCATTGATTTTTAGCAGAGGTACCAAGAAACTATGATGATGGAAGAAAAGCCATTTCAACATATAGTGCTAACACTATTGATATACTTATGGAAGAAAATAAACATTGATCCTTAATTCACACCATACCCCAAAATTAACTTAAACGGGATTATAGACCTAAATTTAAATATTAAATACATAAAACTCATAGCAGGGAAATAAATAGGAGAAAATCTTTGCAACCTTACTGTGAGAAATGAAAAAATAATGTTTTTGTTAGTTTGTTTGTTTTTTGTTTTTTGCAGTAAATACATAAATTAAGCACAATGCCCTTACCCTGGAAGAGGGGGCTGCCAATATGCTTCGAATGTAACAGGGACCGTGTTCTAACAACAACACCCAGAATGAATGCACTGACTTCTGTATTTACCTTTTGTGGTTCCTGAGTTCCTTTCTCTTTTGTGCAACACAATCTCAATGATATCAATTCCAGGCCACGACAAATTGTTCTAGGATGTTAATAGTTAAATTATGTAAAATATATGGATCTTGACCTTCCTCAGTAGACTGTGTCTTCTTACAAATAGACTGAAGGGTAAAATGCTTCCTGAAAGTATACATGTAAGCTGGTAGAACAGAATCCCAAGGAAAACAAGCTCATAAATAGGATTTGGAAAACTCAGGTGGTTTTCAAAAATTAGTCTCACTTTGCCTGACAGTAAATACTACATCAAATTCTTTAAGGACACAAGAACTGATTTAAATTCCTTAGCTTAAATGATTATGGATAATAGAATAAACTTGCTAAAATGCATGTGGTACCTGGATTAACACTGCTGATGAGTATGAACATTCAATTCATATCTAAGCTAAATCACTCACACCTAAGCTAAGAAAGGAAGGTGACCTGGTTACCTAAGATACCCTTAGTGAGGCTTCAAGGCCTCTCTTCTTTGTCAAGCCTGGGAAATCTTGAAGCATTGATCCCAAACATTTTTCCGTCCCTCCTTACAATAATTTGAGTCACTGTGATATGTCTCAGTAATTGAATGTCTGCTGTGCAAAGCCTTAAAAGCTTCAGGCTCCACCCTGACAGAAGAGACAACAAATAATATAATAATAATAATAATAGAATGAAATCATGCTTATCAGCACTCAGACTGAAAATCAGTCACCTTCAAGTGAGACATCAACTTAAAGAAGAGTCAACAATAGTTATGAAACTCCATCCCGGATGCTGGGAGGAAAAATAGGGTTGATGCAAAAAATAATGTTTCTATACTTCAAGAATGGAAATGACTTTTTGAATTATGGTTTTCTCTGGGTATATGCCCAGTAGTGGGATTGCTGGGTCATATGGTAGTTCTATTTTTAGTCTTTTAAGGAACTGCCATACTGTTTTCAATAGTAGCTGTATCAATTTACATTCCCATCAACAGTGCATGAGGGCTCCCTTTTCTCCACACCCTCTCCAGCATTTATTGTTTGTAGATTTTTTGATGAGGTGATACTTTACAGTTTTTATCTGCATTTCTCTAGTGATTAGTGATATTGAGCATCCTTTCATGTGTTTGTTGGACATCTGTATGTCTTCTTTGGAGAAATGTCTATTTAGGTCTTCCATGCATTTTTTGGATTGGGTTGTTTGTTTTTTTGATATTGAGCTGCATAAGCTGCATGTATATTTTGGAGATTAATCCTTTTTCAGTTGCTTCATTTGCAAAAGACACATGTACCCCAATGTTCATAGCAACACTATTTACAATAGCCAGGACATGGAAGCAACCTAAATGTCCATCAACAGAAGAATGGATAAAGAAGATGTGGTACATATATACAATGGAATATTACTCAGCCATAAAAAGGAACGAAATAGGGTCATTTGTAGAGATGTGGATGGACCTAGAGAGTGTCATACAGAGTGAAGTAAATCAGAAAGAGAAAAACAAATATCATATATTAATGCATATATGTGGAATCTAGAAAAATAGTATAGACGATCTTATTTGCAAAACAGAAATAGAGACACAGACATAGATAACAAATGTACGGGTACCAAGGGGGAAAGGAGGAAAGGGGGAGTGGGAGCAATTGGGAGATTGGAATTGACACATATACATTATTGATATTATGTATAAAATAGATAACTAATGAGAACATACTGTATAGCACAGGGAACTCTACTTAATGCACTGTGGTGATCAAAATGGGAAGGAAATCCAAAAAAGAGGGGATATATATATAAGTATAGCTAATTCATTTTGCTGTACAGTAGAAACTAACATAACATTGTACAGCAACTGTACTCCAATAAAAATTAATTTTTAAAAAAAGAATGGAATGACTGATTATTCAATACGTATAGTAACAACTAAAGACCAGATCAGATAATAAACCCATCCCAGTGAGAGCTCTCCACACACACCTCTGAAAGCTAGCTAATAAATGACAGACACATGATCCAGAAAATCAGCCAATCAGCAAGAGCTGCACTCCTGTAAACATCCTTCTTTTGCTAAGGTCAGTGAGTCCAGAATCTGCTTCTGAAAGGCTACCTATCTCTGAACTCAGAATTTCTAAAAGCGATATACAGGATCAGAGTTTTGCCTTGTTCAGAGAGACTGGCTGATAAGCAAGGGCCCTCTTTCTTCCAGATCCTGACTGATGACCTCTTCCTTCCATAGCCTTTACTTGCATTAAGTACATATGAAGTCTGCCATCTCCCTGTTATTTTCCAAGTAGCTTTCTACAATCTGCAATTAACACGCTTTTGGTGACAAAGCAATTGTAAATGCCAAATGCAATCACAAATTGGCAATTCTGGGTCAGTGCTCTTTCTTATTCCATAATATGTTAATTTCAGATAATTATTAAAATATAAATATGTGCATTCAAAACTCACATCAGAAAGTTATAAACTCTAGATTATATGCCTGGATCTCTTGGGTTCTGCAGACTTCAGTTTGACATTAACACTGGGCACAAATATAAAACAATTGTATTTTCACAGCTAGAAAATACGTCTCCATCCTCAGCTGATCATCTGACTTTTGGGTGGTTGAAAGAGTGATTGAACCAACAGTTGGGGCTGAGATAGTGTATTATGTGAGTCAACCAGGATCAGGAAGTCTGCTTTGTTCAGATGGACTAAGAAAATCTGAGGGACCCCATAGGCTACAAATGGAAGTTTAAGACAGGTATATACTGTTTTGTCTATTCCTTCATTCAACAAATATTCATCGAATCCTTATCTTAGGCCAGGACTTTGTGATAGGTTCTTGTTACAGATTGTATAACACTTTAGCATACTTGATTTAGGGATGGTTTTCACAAAAGTGTGTTAGAGATCAGGGGCTGGATGATCAAGAGTTACTCTAAATGTGACTGAACAGCTCTCCAGAACTGAGAGGGCCACGGCCTAAATGGACTAAGGTACTTGTTGTGATCATGATTTCACTATGAGAATTCTGGACAACTTTACATGGGCATTCACTGAATATTTTAAAGTGTCTACTTAAGTGCTGCCACAGTTATAAGGTTATAAATAACATAGGTGCAAGTATCCCCCTGATGGAATCTCAGTTTACCAGGAAATGCAGATATTAAAAATGTAATTGCACTGAAACTTGGAGATGCTATAGAAAGGGAAATACAGGGCACTCTGAGAACATATAGAAGGAGGACCTTGCAACTCGAAGAAGTGATTCCCAAAGAAGTGAAATCTCAGGTGAGACAGGCAAGGGGAGAAGCAGTTCTTGAAACGGATGTGACAAAATGTGCTTCACATAGAAAAGTGTCCAAATAGAAGTTCCAGTTGTCCCTCCTGAAACCTGTATTTCTACTCAACTGACAACATTGTGTACCTAGACAATACAATCGCCATTTTGGAAACTATCTTTGATCCCTCCTACTGTACATCTTTGACAACAAACAACTTACATCTTGCATTTTTATTTCCTAAAATAGCATTGATGTTTCTACATTCTCTGACTCCTTTTCCACTGTTACTGTAATTCAGGGAAAAATCTGTGCCACAGTTTGTTCTTGTATTTGAAAAAATATAAACAGTATGTTTGCAGTGTGGCATCTGAGAGTTGGTACCATATCATATTCATTTCTGTGCCTTAATATCTAGCATAGTGCCTGGCACACACATGTGCTCAATAAATGTTTGGCAAGTAAATATAGGTCTCTTGATTTTATTAGTCAAGGCCAGTGATGAGAAATGGTATTATAGAACTAAGGGACAAAGCTTTTGTGAGAAGAGACATAGCCTTCCATATCGTACTCCGAATGCTTTACGCGCACGGATCATGTAGGTGAAGCTCCAGGTAAGGTGTTGGGAAAGTAGGAGTATGTTAACGGAACAAGCTTTTGTGATTTCTTATATCCAGGGACTATATGCTATTTTATCCCAGATTCCCCAGACAATGGACCCTGAGATGAAGAATCAGCAGTAATCCTAAATTAGTAAAAAATAATTCCAGCACAGTAGAAGTAAGGGAAAAGGACATAAGACAAGCTGGACTGTAGAGAATACAAGGTGATGTGTTACTGCACTAGCTACTGCTTCCTGTTGAATCTGGAAGAGACACAGTTGGTGGGCACCTTCAGCTGCTTAGCCACCAGGATGCCACAAGCCAGACTGTATGGAGATGATGCTTTCAAATAGTCCAACGTAGGGAGGAAAAAAGAGATTGTTCATTTGCCTGTTCTGTCTGATTTCCAAAGTTATATTATTCATATTGTCCTATGAGAAAATTAACACTACTTTTCTGGGATTGCATTAGCTGGTGCATTTGGCAGTAGCCAGGAGGCCAGATCCTATGCCCTGCTACATATCCTTTCAATTACCTCTGAAAGGGGCTAGAGGATATGGGTCCTTTATTCCAGTAGCTGGAACGGAGAAAGGGGCTGACAGTTAAGAAGACAGGCAAAGTTAAAAGGATCTGAGGAACTCTGTGAAAGGTGTTCGATAGATTTGCCAAGAAACATTTCTAGCAGAGAATCAACAGCTTCACATTCCAATATTTAAAAGCCAATTTGCCTGAAATCTATAACTTAATGGAAAAATTGTTTTCATAGGACTAGAGAATGAGTAGTCAGCAATTTCTTCGCTTTCTAACCTCCAAACTTCAACAAGAAGAAAACAATGACGACGTGTATTTGAATGAATGGCTCCCAGCGTACAATTTTGTCTTCTGATATGTAAATTCTCTCAGTACAGTGGTGGCATTAGAAGTGGCATTCTAGGCATATTCATATTTTACCTGTCTACACATTATTTCTTATAAATACATCTCTATTTGTAGGTACTGATAACAACCGGTTAACTTTTTTCTGTTCTTAATTATAACATATTTTTGTAGATTTATGTTTCTTATATTGTCTAGCAGAAGTTTTATTAGTTTATTATTTATTCATTTAATTAATGGCCTTTTTTAATAGAATATGAAGTAGTTTAAAATGATGATAGTTGAAAATCTTTGTTAAAGAAATAATCTTTGTTAAAAGTGTAAGCTCATTATCAAAAAGTAATGATTGCAAACATTTTACTTAAATTTTAGTTTTAGTTATACACATATTGTATTATTCAGTGTCTCCAGAAAAACAGAACCAATAGAATACATAGATAGGTGGATAAATGATAGATTTATCATGAGGAACGGGTTTACGTGGTTATGGAAGCTGAGAAGCCCCACAATCCACCGTATGCAAGATGGAGACACAGGAAAACCTGTGGCATAAACCAGTTTGAGTCCTAAGATCCAGGAAATAGGAGGACTGATGGTGTAAATCCCAGCCCAAGGGCAGGAGAAGATTAAATAAAATGTCCCACGACAAACAGTAGGGCAGGGAAAGAGGAGTGAATCCCTCCTTCCTCTGCCTTTTGTTCTATTCCAGCCCTCAGTGGATTGAATAATGTCCACCCACATTGGGGAAGGCCAACTACTTTACTGAGCCCACTGATTCAAATGCTAATCTCATCCAGAAACTCCCTCACAGACACATCCAGAAATAATGTTTAATCTGGGCACCCTATGGTGGGTCAAGTTGACACATAAAATTAACAATCACATATAATAAAGGAATTCAGCACTTGAAAAGTCGGTTTTATATTTTATCACACACAGAGAGTCTTTAATGAAAACTATTAATAGTTATTATACAAACTTTTTTGACAATAATTTATTATAAAATACTGTAATTACTTGGGTTTTAACTGTGAATGAGCCAAATCACTTTATTTTAAAAAAATAAGTTTTGAGATATCTAGTTGGGAGAGGGTAGAATAGCTAGAAATACAATGCATGTTTGGTTTGTTTTGTTTTGTTTTCTAGTGGAAGAGAGTTAGAGGTTCTTGTCTGCATCAAGTGAACTGTAGGAAATAATTTACCACTTTATGTTTTAGTTACCCAATAGTTAAAGAGAAGATACTGCTTGCTCCTAACCTACATTACATATATTACCTGGAGGTTTGTCCATAAAATAAACCCAAGCCAAACTCACCTTTTTAATAACGTTTCTGAAACTCCCATGCACCCTGATACTTTGAATTTTGAATCATAGCTAAAATGCACAGATGAATTTCATATTCTTAAGCTTCAGGTAATCAGTCAAAACTTGCATTCTGCGTCTAGTGAGTCAAAAGAAAAGGTTGGTTTTCTGGTCTCTTTACTTTTAAGCAGTTAAATTGAAAATTGGAGTCTTGCAAATAAAATCCGGTCAAGGCTCCATTGGCCAATACCAAATGTAAAATCGATTGTTATCTTTGCAAGACAAGATAAATCAGAGTCCTATGATGTTGGGTTTTCTTTCTCAGGCTGTGTTTTCTAGGATCTCTGATTAAATGGGGAGTTAGGGACTCCTCTGCTGTACCGGTCATGCAACAGTGACTAAACATGTGATGGGAGTGAAAACAAAAGAGTTTTTATTTCTAGTTCTCTTAGGTTATTTAATTAGGTCCTTTTTCAACACACATTTTAGTATTTTATGAATAAGCCTATTTCAGCTTCTGATTTTTTTTTAAAATATGGTAATCTAGTGTAATCATGTGCTAAAAATATGTTCAGGAATACAGTGTGTTTTATGTAAAGGTGCCATTACAGAGATGTGATTCAAAGTAACAAGGAACTTGTCAAAATGTACAAAATTTATACTTGTACTCCTGGATAACTTTGGTAACTGCAAAAGAATATTACCATTACTAGAGGCATTTTCAATATCTTATCTCTGGTCTCTCCATTATGGGCTAAATGCCTTGGTCTAAATTAAGTTTATTAACTGCAGTTTGAAAATGTGCCTTTCTAACTTGTAAATGTCCAAACTTTCTTCCCTGTATTTTTCATTGTTTCAGACATTCATAGTTGGTAGCAATGCTATGCATGTATTAACATTAAGCTCCTCACTTCACAGTGCTTTGAGTATTTGCTTTTCCTGCATTTCATAAATTTGATGTCACCCAAGCATACTGTGTTGGCCAAAAATTTCGTTCGGTTAATGAATACATTGTTCAATGAAGTCCTTGGTGAAAATGAAAAATGTGTCTTTTAAACCGAACGAACTTTTTGGCCAATCCAACAGTTTACTTTCCTATCCATCAACCTTATATATTTTCTTTTTGACACTTCCAACCTTACATCTAAGATGTAGAAATGTATGACTTGGTAAAGTGACTAAGTAAAATTTAAAAAGTAAATATGTAAATGAATCTAATACAGCTATGAAAACGAACACCTAAGGTTTTATTCAACTCATTTATTAATGAGAGAACAAGTAGGATGTTATAACAAATTCAAAGAATTTTTAAAGAACTCTGTCTCTTTCCCTTGAGGAAGACATTTTGTGTGAAGAGACAGACCATATTTACCATCATTCTGACTAAAATGGCCAAATTACAAATTAATGGAAATAATCTGTACAAATTCCTATGTTAAGTATCTGATATGAGGAATGATTCTTAAAGTATTTTGTGTTTATATGTGCCTTACTTATTTTTACATCATCTTCTCCTGACATATATAAAGACAGACTCTGAAGGGAGAGAGTAATCTAATTCAAAAATACTATTACTCAGCCTAACATGTAATTATTGTCTATGATATGTCAAGCACTTTACTATGTAATCAAGAAAGACCAACAAGCAAGACAGAATGGTGTCTGCTTTTAGGGAACTTAAGCTTATCTTTATGTTCTGATATCAAAACAATTAGCATGTCATTCAATTAAAAACCTCTTTTAATAGAATATTTATCTCTATCTTTCTATCAATGCAGAAAAATGAATTCAGATTCCAAGCACTTATTATAATTTAAAATTAGATTCTAGTCTTTATAATGAAACAAACCAAGATCAAAATATTTCAACTACAGAAATATGCTGTTTTCATTGTGATGAAACTTTAAAAATCCTTTGGGCATTCAGAGATCTTAACAAAAATATACTTATTTGAAAATAGTAAAATAAAGTTTTGCCATGTGGGATGGGTTACATAAGCAAACCAAGATTGAAATGTGAGCTTGGTAACTGTTATATTGCAAACCCTTGAAAGATAACTCCTGGTATTTCATTAGCACATGCATTTTTCTTTCTTTCTTGATTCGGTGAAAAAAATATCCTTTATATAATTTGGGAAATGTATTCTATCTTTTCGACCAGTACAGTTTTTCCTCCAGATACTACATGCAAATATTAATGTTTCAAAACCCCAAGGTGTAGGATTCTGTGCAATGTATGTTTGAAACCTTTTACACACACACACACACACACACACACATACACAGAGTCAAATTTTAAGATCAAACTAAACCAATGTGGATATACTAATTAATCTGAAAGGACTTCTTCCTTGGGGCAGAATCCATATAGTATCTCTTTATAAAAATTCATAGAGTCTGAATTTAGAGCCAGTTTTCTGACATTCACACAAAAAAATGTGACTAATGTGTTATACCTCTTGAGTGACTTGTGACTTCCAATTTATTCATTTAATCTAATCTAGAGGACATGGATGAATTAGTGTTAATGGTATAAGAAGTTAATCCAGAATTTTGGATGCCTGGTGAAATATGTAGGATCAGGCCCTTGAAAGAGTCAGCATCAGGCACTTGGTAAAGAAACTTATGAAATGTCCTTGAGCTTCAAAACTATGAGTAATATATTTATTGCAGCATTATTAAAGATAGGCTATCAATAGATATTTAAACTAATTAACATAGTTTTGGAGCTCATCCCTGACAATCACTCACTTCTGGTGGGTGATGCAGTAAAGTAGGCCAACAGTTGCAGTGGACTTTGGTAATAAAATTGTATAAATACGGCTTCCCTGGTGGCGCAGTGGTTGAGAATCTGCCTGCCAATGCAGGGGACACGGGTTCGAGCCCTGGTCTGGGAAGATCCCACATGCCGCGGAGCAACTAGGCCCGTGAGCCACAATTACTGAGCCTGCGCGTCTGGAGCCTGTGCTCTGCAACAAGAGAGGCCGCGATAGTGAGAGGCCCGCGCACCGCGATGAAGAGTGGCCCCCGCTTGCCGCAACTAGAGAAAGCCCTCGCACAGAAACGAAGACCCAACATAGCCATAAATAAATAAATAAATAAATTTTAAAAACATTGTATAAATAGAAAGCTACGGGAAATTGTTAAACACTCTGAGCAAAAACCACACCTTTTCAGAAAATTATTTGTGAAGTTACAAACTTATGTAGCCCTTTTCTACCAAAGTGTTATATAATTATATATTATGTACCTATGAAAGTCTTAAATTTTGATTCACGTATTCACTTTTTGTTTGTATTCTGATTTATTAAAATTGTTGTAGACTCATATGAATATGAAAGCTTGCTATAGTTTAACTCTGTATTTCAACCTCTGAAAAATAAAATTCATAAGGGTATTGTCAGGTGGTTAAGTAACATTAAAGAATTCCAAAAAGGGTGACATTATTTTGTCATGACATTTACAAAGTGGTTGGCAAAGCTGTAAAAGTAAAATTATTACAACTATCTAAAGAAGTAATATTTAAAAAGCCCCTAACTTTCAATAGATTTTATGCTCAACTAATTCACAAGATTTACCAATGACATTTCTCTTTGAGAAACTTGCCACAAATATGGGAAAATAAATTAAATCAGATTGTGTTTATTAGACCAAGAAGACTTAAGGAAATAGTAGTTGTGATCCCAAAATTAGATCTATGTTATAGACAGACCATTAATTACAAATTTGCTTAAGAAATAAAAAGCAAAATGATCACATTTCATCACGGAAGCACATATCATCAGGCTGGACAAAGGTTCCTAATTTCTTTCTCCAAGTGTGTTCTATAAAATGCGATATGAAAACTTCAGAAAACTTCAGCCATGAACTATTACCATTTGTTTGCATCTTGGCTGAAAAACAACTTTAATTGCTAGATCATTTTGAGGAACTGTGTGAGCTCTCTGTATATTCGTAAAAGAGAGCCAGCTCCCTTGGAAATCCCCCAACCCTCTTAATTATCTGGCCCAATTTATAAAAATAGCATGCTGTGATAGTATCAAAGACATTGAAGACATTCATCTTTAGCAAGCATCTAGTGGGAATGGTAGATAAAACATTGGAAAGTCATATAATTTTATTAAATATATGTATAGAGAGCTAACATATGCTGTGAAAATTAAATATCTGTATGATATAAGCATTCAAGGTTCCCTAGGAAAGGTAAAATTATTGTCATTTCCTCAAACTGAACACTTTATGAATGACCACTGTCATTTATAAAAGAAACATCTGAAAAGGTGACAGGAAGAATTAAATTATCCTAACTGCCTAGCCAATATCTATTGTCTTCATCCTCCTTATAAAGAGAAATATAATTTATTTGTGTTGGCTATAGTCCTATTTATTAGCAATTGCGTTTTCAAACTCACTTACAGTAGAGGGGATAATGGCATGAGATTCAATTGTTCAAAAAAGGTGAAAATGGAAGTCTATGACATTTGCCTACCTCCACATTCTATCTGACTTGCTGACACAATGCATAGAAGTGGAACCGTTCTCATGAGCTTAAAAGGACAAAAGCCCAAGCCAAGACTGATGTAATAGGGAGTTAAAAAATATTGTGGGATTCTAATGAGTCATTTGCAGTGTAATGCATATAAATAAATGCCACCCAGTTCTACTCCACCCCAAATAACTGAGGTGCTTCCTCCCCCAGCTGCTGGAAGCGATGGCATGGGTAACTCTCAGCTGAATCCCACCCCTAGATTTTCCTTCAGCTGAAGTGTGCTGCATTGTCCAAGGCAAACTTTTCAGAGCAGCTGGGATCCAACAACCAGATGATGCGGAGACCTGGTATAGAGCCCCATCCTCTTAGCGCAGGTTGAAAGAATATTGATGTGCCCTCCTAGCTCTACTGCTCCCATAGAATGGACAGAGACCTTGGATGCAACTGAAACATAGTATAATTTTAACTTCTTTCCAGTCCTCTTCCCTTTGTACCACCTCCAAGTGTTGATCATGAGAGCATTCTGAAATAAGTTTTCTGCCTGCAAATCCCTGCAAGTCTCAAAGTCTGGAACTACTTAGGGTTTTCGAATACGATTATGATCGTGAAAGCAAAACATGCATTTAATAAGCATTTGTTATGCTTTCACCTTTCTAACTAAACAAAATATGTACTCATAGGGTAATTTTTTAAACCTATAGCAAAGGTCATTGCTGTGCATAAACATTTGATTAATGTTCTTAAAAGGATTAGATTTAATTGCAATTATTTAAAGATTATAACTCATAGGCTGTATTGTCATGTTTTGAAAATGAATTATATAATGCAAAGAGTAATACATGCAAAATAATTTTGACAATTCAAAAAAATTTTAAAGTGATATTAATATTTCTACTGTTTTATGTTAGGAACATTTTGGTATAAGGAATTAAGTCTTGTTTAACCTGTTATATATCATGTAAAAATTCTCACAGACACTCCCAGGTTCCTGAAATCTATGTTTAGAGTGTTCTGGGGTTTTTTTGTTTTTTTTTTTAAATTAATTAATTAATTAATTAATTTTTGGCAGTGTTGGGTCTTCGTTTCTGTGCGAGGGCTTTCTTTAGTTGTGGCAAGTGGGGGTCACTCTTCATCGTGGTGCGCGGGCCTCTCACTATCTCGGCCTCTCTTGTTGCGGAGCACAGGCTCCAGATGCACAGGCTCAGTAATTGTGGCTCACGGGCCTAGTTGCTCCGCGGCATGTGGGATCTTCCCAGACCAGGGCTCGAACCCATGTCCGCTGCACTGGCAGGCAGATTCTCTACCACTGCGCCACCAGGGAAGCCCCTTTTTTTTTTTGTAATATAAAAATTAAAGCTGTCTCTAAACCTTTTAAGAAATATATTTTACAAGACAAGCTACATATAAATAACTAATGGAGGTAAATGAAATTAGAAAACAAAAACTATCAGAACATTGGCATAAAATGTGTATTGATGTAGCCATATTAAAGAGGGCTAGGAAGTAAATTCGAAACATGTACAGTGCTTCTAATCTTTTTTCCAAAGTAAGCAAAATTCCCTTCTAATATAAAGTCATTCTGTATTTTATAGACAAACACCAATTCTGGATATTATTCTTATTAACCTTACGTAATTACAGAATTCAAATAGATTCTATGATTTTTTGACGGAAAAACTGAATCCTCAACAATAAATTGTTCTATTAATGCTATCAGAATCACTTGTTATGTATCTCTTAAGAAAAAAAAAGACAACTTTGACAAACTGACCATCCTCCCACCAGCACCCACCTCACCCCACCTCCCCAGCCAAGCTCTAACAAAAGCATTAACGTCTTCTGCAAGTGATAGCGTGGCTTCTCATTTCAATGCAATAAAAATCTAAGTTGAAATAAAGAGTTAGGAAGGACTATTTATTTTATCGTATTTCTAGAAAAATGATTAGCATTAGTGGTCTCTTTTGTTTTTCTGTTCTCCTCACAAAAATAACTGAGCATTTACTGACTATGAAAAGAAATGGATGACAAAGCAGACAAGCACAGAGCCTCTTAGAAGCTGATAAATAGAAAAGCTCATTGTTAAGGGAAGAAGAAAAAAAATAACCTCTATTCTTACCAAAGGATTATAAAGAATGTCATTGAAGCAAACGCAGTCTTCACTGCAATAAACAAGGAAAGCAATAATGGTCAAGTGAATATTTGTACTGTAATTTATTATACTAATGGCTATTTATTAAATTATGCCAAGGGATAATTTATCTCACAATTTTAATTAAAACATCTGTTCGCACTCCAAGGTAGGCTATGAATGATTAACTTTCTTGCATGGCTTTTGTTTCTGTGTATTTTTCTTTCAAGTAAATCAAAGATATTTATTAGGTATGATGGCATCTTAATTTGTTCAAATGAATTGATCTTTAGCAAATAATCAAAAGAAGAGCTAAATAGGAACAATAATACATGAAGAACAAATAACTTTGGAATCCAGGAAAACTGCCTTTTTAAGGAAAATCAGAACAGGCTGCTCGTCACATCAGCATCTTCTACTGCAAGAAAAAGGCCTCTCCATCCTTGTTTATTTCTCATAAGGGACCACGGTGGTTTTAATCCAGCAGGAAATGAGTCAACACAAATAAGATTAAAACGTTCTGAAATGTAGTTTGGGAGACATATATATGGCTAAGTGCATGTACAAGGGTATTTTTATTTCAACTACTCTTAATTATTTCAATGTTTTATATAGTTAAATTAAAATTTTCTTTGCAACTGGGTTATGCTAGCCTGAAGGCTCTTAACCTATTCTAAAAACGATGTACTTTAAATTGTACTGACAGCAAATAATAATGATTACATATATACATATACTCTATCTTGGTAAATAAACTGAAAATAATCAAAGAATTTGGTGATTTATGATTTAAATATGTTATTACAGGTTATATTTGATATGTTTTTGAAAGTATCAATGAATCAGTCTCATTGAAATAAATACATATTTTGGAATAAATCAAATAAAATAATGTTTATTCTGTGCACTAAAACGTGCACAAAATTATACAGAAAATGAGGACTAATGAGATGATTTTTTTTTAAAAAGGGCCTACATGTAAACCATGCTATGCAATTTAAAATCTTTGCCTATAATGAAGTCCAATAATCTTTCACAATCTCTTTAACCATCTTTTATTTACTTAAATTTCTTTCCTTACTTCTTTGAACTTGCCTATTTAATATTATTCCTTTGATTAAACATTATACTTTAAAATTACTGTGATTAAATAAGTAGAAAATAAAACCTCAGCTACCAGATGTAATTATTTTACTTCTAATCTATTTGAACAACTTAAATAATCACTTGTACCTGACAAAACAAGTTGTATCCTGTCATCAGAATGCTAATATAAATCAATATTGGTTCAAATTTGCACTGCTATAGATTTCAGCAATATTCATGATAATTTTAATACCAGTTTTGATTTAATGACATTCTCCCTCCACAATTGCTAAATGTATGTGGTTTTATTTTTTCCACACTACAGGACTTTTTCCTATTATCATTTATAATTAGGGTTGTCCGCAGCAATGTGAAAAAAAAAATGCAATGATCTTCATTAAGTACCCAACTGAATCTGTGAACCTGACTACATTAAATGAATGCCCACAAAATCAGAATGAGTGCATTAATATTTTGAAATTTGAATTAATATTAGTATTAAAAAACACTTGGTGTACATTTCTCATTTTCTATTCACAGTTTTCAAGTGGAGGTCAGATATGAGATCCTGCCTCTCTGCATAGTAAAAGGGGAACTTTGCCATCAGTTTATGATCTAATTAGTCCATCTACATATTTATTATGTGGGAGACAGTTTGCCTGAGAGCAGAGAAGTCAAAAGGTAAAAACAGTTTGTCACTTCCTGTCCTCTCTGCTCCGGGCAACACGGAGCTGGGCAGTGAGGCGGAAAGTGCAAACTCACCCCCAGGAGGAAAGAAAAACATCTCAGGCCTCCAATGAAATCCACAGTGTTTACTGTATCGACTTAACTTTCATTTTATTCTGTAGTGGTTCAACACAACCCAACATTATATTTCATTATTCTCCATGTGTCTGAGTGGTTTTATTACGCTTACATTATTTAAATTAACAGAAGATATTCTGCATTAAAAGTCTTCATAGATATAATAGCTTTCACAAAAATAGGGACATTTCAACTGAAACAATACAACATATGGATTAAATATTAATCTATTATAGACAGAGATAAGGGGGCCATCGCAGGATTGGGACCCATCTAAGGGAGATTTAAGAATGTGCTAATGTTGCTGGATTGTCTTTGCTAAACTCAAGCAACTTTTACAGCCTGGAACAGATGGAAATGTTATTTAAGTATACGGCTGCAGCCCAGATATAAAATTAGTCCTAGAACACAGCTTTGTTTTTATTGTGTGATTCTTAAGTTATGTGAGCACAAAGGGCTTCACTGCAGTCAGTTTTAGTACATTACATGAGGTATTCCACTTGCATTTTTAATAAATAGGATATTTCAATTCAATTCAATGAACGTTAAAAGTCTTAACACTAGTTAAGAACTCGAAGTTACATAGGTAGGTTGGGGAAATATTCAGAGTGACGTGCAATTGTTTTTTGTTGTAGTTGTAGTGTTTCCTTTCTTTAGGGATCTCATAGCTATGTATTCTGATGATTTGGATCAGCGTTGGAGAGTTCTTGTTTCCTAAAGTACTCATTCCTATGTAATCTAGTGGATCTTCTTCTGTGAATTCAGCCATGGCTAATGAACTTTTATTTTCTAAATAATCATTTAAATGTACTTTGAAAAGTTAGCTGGTGACTACTTGGTTCTTAAGTTTCACAAGTTAAACCCTATTTTTAAAAAAAGAATATTCATTCAGGCCTTGAAGAAAAATATGGAATCTATGACAGTCTGTGGTTGCTTACAGGAATTAAATAACAAAATTCAGTCTTTTTGAACTTTCTTCACCTAAGAAAAAGACTTAGAGGGCTTTTAAGGTAAGTTTTTCAATATTGGACGTTGTTGAGATTTAATTTTTCCTGCTTATATTTCAGAAGCATAATTAATGTGTCTACATTAACATTTCAGGCTTTTCTTCTTGGACCACATATTGTGCAATTATCAAGTCTGGGGCATTCTACAAGTGCCTCTCCATAGCACCACTGAAGTAAAACACTAGCTCTGACAAAGTTTCAGCTTGTTTATTAATATGTTTCATAATTATACACATATTTTTATATTCTGAGAATATAATCTATGTAGTACTCAGGCATACAGTAAACTATCCTCAAATATGAGGGTTTTCATATTATATTCATTCTGGACAAAATACATGGCAGTTTTTAGTAGTGCATAAACAATATAATTCCAATTCTAGAAGTGCTGTTGCATTTCTATGGCACAACTGTGTGTGTGTGTGTGTGTGTGTGTGTGTGTTCTGTTGATCTTGTTTCTGTGAAGGATCCCAATAGCTAGGTAGTATAGTGAAGAAATGATGTAAAAACAGTGGAATTTTAAATCTGATGTAGATGGAATACAAGTTTAAAGCAAATTCTAGCATTATGTTCCATGGTGCCCATTAAGATATATAATTTTAACACAGATTGCTTCAATCCATGGCTTTGGAAAAAAATGATAGCTGTGGTCTAGAGCATTTAGATTTTCATACATTAAATATTTTGGAGAAAATGTTATTTTTCATTTTTAAGACATCTCCCACACTTCAAAGAAATAACCTCAAGTTTTGCCTCAATACATGAATCTAACATAAAGAGCTTCTGCAAGTGAGTTTGTTCATCTCAGCAAAATTCATACAGGGCAACAATGAGTATGTGAGATAGTGCAGTAGATCATTTAACACAACTCAATGTTTTGGACTAGCTTGAAATGCAAGATGTAAAACTTTTATTGCCAAATCAGAATCCCAGTTAGGGTTTAAGGTCAGTAAAATACAAATACACATTATGATGTACATTCTTACTATTAAATTTTTATTTAAAGCATTTTGAAGAAATACATTTAAAAAATAAAATAACCAAATGCATGCTGCTAAGTATATATATGGCTTTAGCTTGAGTGAAGACTGTGAAATAATATCAGAAATGATATCAGAGTTTAAGATACTGGTTTAAAATATGATAATAAATTAATTAAACCAGTAATGATGGAATCTGCACCAAATCTCTTTCTGATCTGTCACCTACAAATTGGCACTTGCCATCTACCTCTATAAGGATCAAATTATGAGCCGCTGCAGCTGCTGACCTTCAACACCCCCTGAAAGGAATTCAGGGTGGAGATCAGGAATGAGGCGCTCTGTGCTCTGGGAAAAACTGGCAGAACAGGTCTTTAGATAGTTAGATATTTTCAGGAGACAACTTTATGAGCCCAATTCTTGCATCTCCTCATATCTAGAAAAGCATTAAAATCCTTCATGGTGACGTCTGCTCCTCATGACTAGCAGTAACTTTCATGAGACTAGCAGAAATTTTCTGCAAAAAAATATGTGCTTGATTGCATGCACTCCCCCTTCACCAAAATCACATATATACTGGCCTTCCTCCCTACCTCTTTGGAACAGTTTCTCAGAGCTATCTGAAATGCTATCTCCCGGGCTATAGTCCTCATTTTGCCCCAAATTTAACTCACAACTCTCACGTTGTGCATTTTTTTTTCAGTCGACATCTTTAGTTTTTAATATACACATACAAGAGGAATCTAAGATACTGTTTCCTACTTCTGTTTCCTGAAAATCATCAAAGAGTTTCTACTCATAATATGTGGTCCAGGACTGCAAAAACAGGGCAATAACTACAGATCCAGAGAGAAAAAGCACATGTTATTGTCAGCATCAGAATCAACTGGCAATTCTGTGATTTTCATTGTAATGTCTTCTGCTTTCCCTCATTTTTATGAACTTGCCTTCATGAAAAACTAATTAATTAAACTTCTTTAATATGTTTGGGCCTCGTCTGCATGCTTTCTTTTTCTAAGAGCAGAAAATCTTACGAATCTTATTTTAAAACCTATCTTAAAAGGCAAATCTGGACTGCCCTGCTGGCACAGTGGTTAAGAATCTGCCTGCCAATGCAGGGGTCACGGGTTTGAGCCCTGGTTCGGGAAGAGCCCACGTGCCTCGGAGCAACTAAGCCCATGCACCACAACTACTGAGCCTGCGCTCTACATCCCGCGAACCACAACTACTGAGCCTGCATGTCACAACTACAGAAGCCCGCACGCCTAGAGCCCATGCTCCACAACAAGAGACACCACTGCAATGAGAAGCCCACACACTGCAACGAAGAGTAGCTCCCAATCACTGCAACTAGAGAAAGCCCGCATGCAGCAACAAAGACCCAAGGCAGCCAAAAGTAAATAAAAATTTTTTAAAAAAGGCAAATCTTACCAACATCTTGAAAGTTAAATCTTACCAAGTATTTACTAACTTATATTAATCTGATAAAGTACTCTGTTTTTGAACACTATGTTTAATGGCATCATCAAATATCATCTAAAAACCTAGTAACAATTTTTATAAATTAAAACCACAAGTCTATATCCTCTAAATTGGAAGCACAGAACTAATCTATTAGATTTTTACCTAATACGATAAATTATCTTAAACATTGCACATATTAAAGAACCATATATATAAATATAAATTGCCCTTTGACTTACTATGGAAAAAATGCTACTGTGTATTTGATGAACTTCATAATGTCTATACATATTAACTTGTTAAATGTTAACGACACCTATCAAATAAGTAAAAAATTATATTGTACTAGGCAATTTGGGGTTATCTTTGTAAGATAGTTTAGTCTTATTAAACAATTTGAGATAACCTTCTCAGATATCTAATAATTTTGGGTGAGATGAGAACACAGAACTGCAGATATTCTAAAGTGATTTTTTTCCCAATGTAAGCACCATGCTGATCTTCTTCAATAGATTTGTGTAAATATATGAGTTGAGACATCCAATTCTGACAATAAGGCAGTGCCCGTATCCTAGAAAATGCTCTTTTTTGGAAATGTAGAAAAATGCTTACTAAAGTGCATAAAACACATTTAAAGGCATTGTTGAGCAAATGAAAGGAATGAAGGCAAATCATTCTCAGAGGCCAACACGAAGCATGTCTCTAGAGATATAAACTATTACCTCAACCAAGACTGCCCTAGGGAGGAGGAAGATTTCTGTTAACTTAGAGAATCCTTTTGAACAGCTTTGTGGAGCCAACAACCAGGGTCTGGTGCCTGCAAAAGGGGAGGAAGCTGACAGGAAGCCTCACACTAACCTCTGTTCCCACAAGGCTATGAAACTGTGAAGCACAAGAGGGAGAAACAACCCTCAGGAAACAGAGAGAAAGCAGGAAAGCTGTCTCAACCCCATTCAGGATGGAGGGGGAAATGGTCCTTTAAATATTTATACCTCAAGTTTGGGTACATGGAGATTTAAGAACTGGATTCATCTCACTTCTCTAGTGTCTTTGAGACAGAGATTGAGAGAGAGAGAGAGAAGAGGGAACAGCAAGAGTAACTACAACAAAACTCCTAACGCTAAGTTATTTATTTAAAAATGATTGACAATTATACACCCTAGACCCCAACAAAAGCAGCATGCACAAATTTGTTGAAAAAGAAAATATGCAACCAAGGATTTTAAGGATTCTGACAAATAGAATCGATAACATTATTATCTTGAAGTTTTATCAATGTTTGGTTTATGTAATTTGAATCAATAATATCAGATGAATATAAATTTTGAGTTGTATGTACTTTGCATGTTGTTAAGACGAAATAGTATTCTGTTGATGGGATTATTCAACTAAGGTATGAAGGTGTACAGGATTTGTTTGAGCATTAAGATGCTTCTGAAAAAGCCATAAGTTACTGATGCTCTTTCTCCATGGGAGAACTTACAAGACAAAATACAGATTTTTGTTAAAAATATAAGGTTCTGGGCCAGACAACAAAGATAAATTAAAAGAAAAGTTCAGCCATGAGTTCTTTTCTTGAAATGCTAAAATAGGGTAATTGATTTTAAGCTAAAATGGTAGAAAAAAAGATTGACCTTTCCTGAAAATGACAGGAGAACAGGAAAGAAAAATGATAAAGTAGAGATAAAGCAGATGGGAATATTACTTAAGCCTAATGCTTTCATAAGCAATGCAGAGATAAAGTTTGTAGAAGAAGCAAAGAGCAGAAGTACTGATTATCAATAGGCTCCTAGGATGTGAAGCTGTACTGTATTCAGAGCATCTCAAATCAGGAAATGTACTGCCTTGTCTGAAGTCTCAATTCTTTTAAACACTATTTAGTCCCTCATTTGGTTCATTTTCTATACCTCAGTCTTCCCAAGTCACACTCCAAGTGTTGAAATTTTAGAGGAACAATCTGACAGTCTTCTTCACCCAGTTCAAAACCTTTTAAGATTTAGACACTGTTTTAAAAATCAAGACCAAATTATCACTTTTTATTACGATAAAAGCTCACTGTCAAACACATTTTATATCTGGAGGATTTAGTCATTCTTCACTATTAACTTAAAGAGATTCTTCCACTCTGTCACAGGCATAGCTGGAAAACCATAGGCTTTTCCTGAATCGGCAGGTCCATTTTGTGTTGGAAGGTTGTATTGTATATATCATTGGTCTTAAAACTGGGTAGGAAAATATCCTGATATTAGTGTAAACACACGTATTTTTAAACAAATCAATATTCAGACCTTGTCATCCACACTGACTCTTATAATGTCAATTTGTGTGTAAAATTGTTTCTCCCAGAAGAAAACAACTGTGTTACCATGGTGTTTGCACCCAGATGTAAAAATATCCGGGGCACCAAAACATGGAACAATTAAAAAAACTGATGTCAGTAAAATTTCTTTTAACAAAGATACAAAGCTCTCATATCTATTTTATTAAGCGTTGCTGCTATCGGGGTGCTTCAAGATGGCAGAAGAGTAAGACGTGGAGATCACCTTCCTCCCCACAAACACATCAGAAATACATCTACATGAGAAACAACTCCTACAGAACACCTACTGAACGCTGGCAGAAGACCTCAGACTTTCCAAAAGGCAAGAAACTCCCCACGTACCTTTTTTCTTTTGTACGGCAAAAGAAAAAAGAAAAAACAGAGACAAAAGAATAGGGACGGGACCTGCACCAGTGGGAGGGAGCCGTGAAGGAGGAAAGGTCTCCACACACTAGGAAGACCCTTCGCGGGCGGAGACTGCGGGTGGCGGAGGGGGGAAGCTTCGGAGCCGCGGAGGAGAGCGCAGCCACAGGGGTGCGGAGGGCAAAGCAGAGAGATCCCCGCAAGGCTCGGCGCCGACCAGCACTCACCAGCCCGAGAGGCTTGTCTGCTCCCCCGCCAGGGCGGGCGGGGCTGGGAGCTGAGGCTCGGGCTTCGGAGGTCAGATCCCAGGGAGAGGACTAGTGTTGGCGGTGTGAACACAACCTGAAGGAGGCTAGTGCACCATAGCTAGCCAGGAGGGAGGCCGGGAAAAGGTCTGGAACTGCGTAAGAATCAAGAGACCATTGTTTCAGGGTGTACGAGGAGAGGGGATTCCTTCCCTGTCTGCCCACAGAAGGCAGAGCACTGCCTAAACGAGCTCCAGTGATAGGCGTGAGCCGCGGCTACCAACACAGACACAAGAGACAGGCATGAAATGCTAAGTCTGCTGCTGCAGCCACCAAGAAGCCTGTGTGCAAGCACAGGTCACTATCCACACCTCCCCCCTCCCCCGCTGGGAGCCTGTGCAGCCGGCCACTGCCAGGGTCCTGTGATCCAGGGACAAATTCCCCAGGAGAACACATGGCACACCACAGGCTGTTGCAATGTCACTCTGGCCTCTGCCGCGGCAGGCTTGCCCCACATTCCGTACCCCTCCATCCCTCTGGCCTGAGTGAGCCAGATCCCCCTAATCAGCCGCTCCTTTAACCCCCTCCTGTCTGGTTGGGGAAAAGACGCCCTCAGGGGACCTATATGCAGAGGTGGTGCCAAATCCAAAGCTGAACTCCAGGAGCTGTGTGAACAAAGAAGAGAAAGGGAAATGTCTCCGTACAGCTTCAGGAGCAGCGGATTAAATCCCCACAATCAATTTGATGTACCCTGCATCTCTGGAATACCTGAATAGACAATGAATCATCCCAAAATTGAGGCGGTGGACTTTGGGAGCAACTGTAGACTTGGGGTTTGCTGTCTGAGACTGACTTGTTTCTGATTTTTATGTTTTCTCCCTCTTCTTCTGAGCCATCTCGCTGACAGGCCTGGTATCAGGCTTGAGCCTCTGAGGTGGGAAAGCTGAGTTCAACACATTGGACCACCAGAGAACTCTAGCTTCATGTAATATCAATTGGCAAGAGCTCGTGCAGAGATCGCCGTCTCGATGCTAAGACCCAGCTCCACTCAATGGCCAGCAAAGCTCCAGTGCTGGACACTCAAGCAAAAAAACTAGCAAGACAGGAACACAACACAGCCCATTAGCAGAGAGGCTGCCTAAAATCATAATAAGGTCACAAACACCCCAAAACACACCACCGGATGTGGCCCTGCCCACCACAAAGACAAGATCAAGACTCATCCACCAGAACACAGGTACCAGTCCCCTCCACCAGGAAGCCTACACTAGCCCCTGAACTAACCTCATCCACTGGGGGCAGACACCAAAAACAACAGGAACTACGAACGTGCAGCCTGTGAAAAACAGACCCCAAACATAGTAAGTTAAGCAAAATGGGAAGACAGAGAAATATGCAGCAGATGAAGGAGCAAAGTACAAACCCACCAGACAAAACAAATGAAGAGGAAATAGGCAGTCTACCTGAAAAAGAATTCAGAGTAATGGTAGCAAAGATGATCCAAAATCTTGGAAATAGAATGGAGAAAATACAAGAAACGTTTAACAAGGACCTAGAAGAACTAAAGAGCAAACAAACAAGGATGAACAACACAATAAATGAAATTTAAAATTCTCTAGAAGGTATCAATAGCAGAATAACTGAGTCAGAAGAACGGATAAGTTACCTGGAAGACAAATAGTGGAAATAAATACCGCAGAGCAGAATAAAGAAAAAAAAAAGAAAAGAATTGAGCACAGTCTCAGAGACCTCTAGGACAACGTTAAGCATACGGACATTCAAATTATAGTGGTCCCAGAAGAAGAAGAGAAAAATAAAGGGTCTGAGAAAATATTTGAAGAGATTATAGTTGAAAATTTCCCTAACATGGGAGGGGAACTAGTCAGTCAAGTCCAAGAAGCACAGAGAGCCCCATACAGGATAAATACAAGGAGAAACACTCCAAGACACAAACTATCAAAAATTAAACACAAAGAATAAATATTAAAAGCAGCAAGGGAAAAGCAACAAAAAACATAAAAGGGAATCCACATAAAGTTAACAGCTGATCTTTCAGCAGAAACTCTGCAAGCCAGAAGGGAGTGGCAGAACATATTTAAAGTGATGAAAGGGAAAAGCGTAAAGCTAAGATTACTCTACCCAGCAAGGATCTCATTCAGATTTGATGGAAAAATTAAAACCTTTACAGACAAGCAAAAGCTAAGAGAATTCAGCACCACCAAACCAGCTTTACAACAAATGCTAAAAGAACTTCTCTAGGCAGGAAACACAGAGAAGGAAAAGACTTACAATAACAAACTCAAAACAATTAAGAAAATGGTAATAGGCTCATACATATCAATAATTACCTTAAATGTAAATGGATTGAATGCTCCAACTAAAAGACATCGACTGGCTGAATGGATACAAAAACAAGACCCGTATATATGCTGTCTACAAGAAAACCACTTCAGACCTAGGGACACATACAGACTGAAAGTGAGGGGATGGAAAAAGATATTCCATGCAAATGGAAATCAAAGGAAAGCTGCAGTAGCAATTCTCATATCAGACAAAATAGACTTTAAAAGAAAGACTATTACAAGAGACACAGAAGGACACTACATAATGATCAAGGGATCAATCCAAGAAGAAGACTTAAAAATTGTAAACCATTATGCAATGAATATAGGAGCACCTAAATACATAAGGCAAATGTTAACAGCCATAAAAGGGGAAATCGACAGCAACACAATCATAGTAGGGGACTTTAACACCACACCTTCACCAAAGGACAGATCATCCAAAATGAAAATAAATAAGGAAACACAAGCTTTAAATGATACACTAAACAAGATGAACTTAATTGATACTTATAGGACATTCCATCCAAAAACAACAAAATATGCTTTCTTCTCAAGTGCTAATGGAACATTCTCGAGGATAGATCATATCTTGGGTCACATATCAAACCTTGGTAAATTTAAGAAAACTGAAATTGTATCAAGTATCTTTTCCAACCACAATGCTATGAGACTAGATATCAATTACAGGAAAAAAACTGTTAAAAATACAAACACACGGGGGCCAAAAAATACACTACTAAATAACCAAGAGATCACTGAAGAAATCAAAGAGGAAATCAAAAAATACCTAGATACAACTGACAATGAAAACACAACCAAAAACCTATGGGATGCAGCAAAAGCAGTTCTAAGAGGGAAGTATATAGCAATACAATTCTCCCTCAAGAAACAAGAAAAATCTCAAATAAACAACCTAATATTACACCTAAAGCAGTTAGAGAAAGAAAAACATAAAAATGACAAAGTTAGCAGAAGGAAAGAAATCATACATATGAGATCAGAAATAAATGAAAAAGAAATGAAGGAAACAATAGCAAAGATCAATAAAATTAAAAGGTGGTTCTTTGAGAAGATAAACAAAATTGATAAACCACTAGCCAGACTCATCAAGAAAAAAAGGGAGAAGACTCAAAACAACAGAATTATAAATGAAAAAGGAGAAGTAACAACTGACACTGCAGAAATACAAAGGATCATGAGAGATTACTACAAGCAACTATATGCCAATAAAATGGGCAACCTGGAAGAAATGGACAAATTCTTAGAAAAGTAAAACCTTCTGAGACTGAACCAGGAAGAAATAGAAAATATAAACAGACCAATCACAAGCCCTGAAATTGAAACTGTGATTAAAAATCTTCCAACAAATAAAAGCCCAGGACTAGAGGTCTTCAGAGGCAAATTCTATCAAACATTTAAAGAAGAGATAACACCTATCTTTCTCAAACTCTTCCAAATATAGCAGAGGGAGGAACACTCCCCAACTCATTCTATGAGGCCACCATCACCTAGATACTAAAAACAGACAAAGAGGTCACAAAAAAAGAAAACTACAGGCCAGTATCACTGATGAACATAGATGCAAAAATCTTAATGGAATCCTAGCAAACAGAATCCAACAGCACATTAAAAGTATGATAGTAAGACGGGAATAAAGACACAGATGTACTGGAGAATGGACTTGAGGATATGGGGAGGGGGAAGGGTAAGCTGTGACAAAGTGAGAGAGTGGCATGGACATATATACACTACCAAACGTAAAATAGATAGCTAGTGGGAAGCAGCCGCATAGCACAGGGAGATCAGTTCGGTGCTTTGTGACCACCTAGAGGGGTGGGATAGGGAGGGTGGGAGGGAGGGAGATGCAAGAGGGAAGAGATATGGGAACATATGTAGATGTATAACTGATTCACTTTGTTATAAAGCAGAAACTAACACACCATTGTAAAGCAAGTATACTCCAATAAAGATGTTAAAAAAAAAAAGTATCATACACCATGATCAAGTGGGGCTTATCCCAGAAAAGCAAGGATTATTCAATATATGCAAATCAATCAATGTAATACACCATATTAACAAACTGAAGGATAAAAACCATATGATCATCTCAATAGATGCAGAAAAAGCTTTTGACAAACTTCAACACCCATTTATGATAAAAACTCTCCAGAAAGTAGGCATAGAGGGAACTTTCCTCAACATAATAAAGACCACATATGACAAACCCACCACCCAACGTCGTTCTCAATGGTGAAAAACTGAAATCATTTCCTCTAAGATTAGGAACAAGACAAGGTTGCCCACTCTCACCACTATTATTCAACATAGTTTTGGAAGTTTTAGCCACAGCAATCAGAGAAGAAAAAGAAATAAATGGAATCCAAATCGGAAAAGAAGTAAAGCTGTCACTGTTTGCAGATGACATGATACTATACATAGAGAATCCTAAAGATGCTACCAGAAAACTACTAGAGCTAATCAATGAATTTGGTAAAGTAGCAGGATACAAAGTTAATGCACAGAAATCTCTTGCATTCCTATACACTAATGATGAAAAATCTGAAAGAGAAATTATGGAAACACTCCCATTTACCATTGCTACTAAAAGAATAAAATATCCAGGAATAAACCTACCTAAGGAGACAAAAGACCTGTATGCAGAAAACTGTAAGTCACTGATGAAAGAAATTAAAGATGATACAAACAGATGGAGAGATATACCATGTTCTTGGATTGGAAGAATCAACTTTGTGAAAATGACTATACTACCCAAAACAATCTACAGCTTCAATGCAATCCCTATCAAACTACCAATGGAATTTTTTTACAGAACTAGAACAAAAAATTTCACAATTTGTATGGAAACACAACAGACCCCGAATAGCCAAAGCAATCTTGAGAAAGAAAAACGGAGCTGGAGGAATCAGGCTCCCAGTCTTCAGACTATACTACGAAGCTACAGTAATCAAGACAGTATGGTACTTGCACAACAACAGAAATATAGATCAGTAGTACAGGATAGAAAGCTCAGAGATAAACCTACACACTATGGTCACCTAATTTACAACAAAGGAGGCAAGAACATACAATGGAGAAAAGACAGCCTCTTCAATAAGTGGCACTGGGAACTGGACAGCTACATGTAAAAGAATGAAATTAGAATACTTTTAACACCATACACAAAAATAAACTCAAAATGGATTAAAGACCTAAATGTAAGGTCAGACACTATAAAACTCTTAGAGGAAAAAATAGGCAGGACACTCTATGACAAATCACAGCAAGATCCTTTTTGACCCACTTCCTAGAGAAATGGAAATAAAAACAAAAATATACAAATGGGACCTAATGAAACTAAAAACTTTTGCACAGCAAAGGAAACCATAAACAAGACAAAAAGACAACCCTCAGAATGGGAGAAAATATTTGCAAATGAAGCAACTGACAAAGGATTAATCTCCAAAATTTACAAGCAGCTCATGCAGCTCAATATCAATAAAAGAAGCGATGCAACCCAAGAATGGGCAGAAGACCTAAATAGACGTTCCTCCAAAGAAGATATACAGATTGCCAACAAACACATGAAAGGATGCTCAACATCACTAATCATTAGAGAAATGCAAATTAAAACTACAATGAGATATCACCTCACACAGGTTAGAATGGCCATCATCAACGAATCTACAAACAATAAATGCTGGAGAGGGTGTGGAGAAAAGGGAACCCTCTTGCACTGTTGGTGGGAACGTAAATAGATACAGCCACTATGGAGAACAGTATGGAGGTTCCTTAAAAAACTGAAAATAGAACTACCATATGACACAGCAATCCCACTACTGGAGATGTACCCTGAAACAACCATAATTCTAAAAGAGACATGTACCACAATGTTTACTGTGGCACTATTTACAATAGCCAGAACATGGAAGCAACCTAAGCGTCCATCGACAGATGAATGGAAAATAAGATATGGCACATATATACAATGGAATATTACTCAGCCATAAAGAGAAATGTAATTGAGTTATTTGTAGTGAGGTGAATAGACCTAGATTCTGTCATACAGAGTGAAGTAAGTCAGAAAGAGAAAAACGGATACCGTATGCTAACACATATATATGGAATCTAAAAAAAGGAAAAAATCTTTCTGAAGAACCTAGGGGCAGGACAGGAATAAAGACGGAGACGTAGAGAATGAGATTGCACTTGAGGACATGGGGATGGGGAAGGGTAAGACTGGACGAAGTGAGAGAGTTGCATTGACATATATACACTACCAAATATAAAATAGATAGCTAGTGGGAAGCAGCCACATAGCACAGGGAGATCAGCTTGGTGCTTTGTGACCACCTAGAGGGGTGGGATAAGGAGGGTGTGAGGGAGATGCAAGAGGGAGGGGATATGGGGATATATGTATACTTATAGCTGATTCACTTTGTTATACAGCAGAAATTAACACAACATTGTAAAGCCGTTTTACTCCAATAAAGAAGTAAAAAGAAAAACAAGTGTTAAAAAAAAGAGTTGCTGTTATAATTATTTTTTCATGTTTAGTAACTACCAATACTTATAATATGTTCAAATGGTTTTGACTAATTATGTAACATCCATAATTGTAATGACAATCCATTGAAAAATAAATTTTAAACACAAAAAATTCTAGAACTAAAT
Organism: Balaenoptera physalus; assembly: GCF_965194825.1. Taxonomy (NCBI): domain Eukaryota; kingdom Metazoa; phylum Chordata; class Mammalia; order Artiodactyla; family Balaenopteridae; genus Balaenoptera; species Balaenoptera physalus. Next base: position 158,024,133 of record NC_138890.1, read on the forward strand.
ATATAAAATCTGAAATTAAGATCTCAGTGGAATAAGTAGATATAAGAAAGTTGGCAAATTGGAGAGAGGTCAGAAGGAAATAATGGATGGGAAACATATAGGAAAGGACAGAAAACATAGGGGATATGATGAAGAAATTTAAGATATGTAATTGAAACTTAAGGATAAGAGAGAGAGAATGAGGAAGAATCAATATCTGAGAAATTTCTAAAATTGATAAAAGACATCATGCTACAGATAACAGACACATTATGAACCTCAAGCAGGATTAATGAAAGAAAACACAGCAATCAAAAATCAGAATCCAGAAGATAGAAGATTAGAGACAAAAAACATACTTAATACTATTTTTAAAACTTTAGTCTTATTTCACCATCTCTTGCCTTGGATCTCTGTATACTTATATGTATAAGAGCTAATGTGACTCAGAGAAAGCACAATCTGGAGAATGTCTGAAGTCCACAGCCCTAGCTGTACAGTCCAAAGATTAGGGAATGATCTACCAACATGGCTGTGTTCTGGTGAGGGCCCTCTTCCTAGTTCATAGTGGTCACCATCTTGTTGTGTCCTAACATGGTGGAAGGGGGAAGGGACCTCTCTCGAGCTTCTTTTACAAAGGCACTAATTCCATTCATGAAGTCTTTGCTCTTACGAACTAAACATATCCCAAAGGCCCCCATCTCCTAATACATCTACTTTGAGGGTTAGGATTTCCACATAATGAATTTAAGGAGGACAAAAAAATTCAGACCATACCAAAAAGTAACTTTTAAACACAGTTTTGGACTCATAATTTTTGTACTACTTATTGCTTTTCTGGATTTGTTAAAACTGAGTAATTACTGGCATTAAGGTTACCATTAATAACATATTTTTAGACTTTTTTTTAAATTTGAGAGCTATCAAATTGAATGAGTTTAATTAAGAAAAAGGTTAAATTGCAAATAAATGTAGCTTCATTTTATATATAATATTCACATATTAAGCTCATTGACATTTTCCCCCAGATTTCAATGGGCATCAAATATCCCAGCACTCTTAATCAAGGTTCAACTGTACTTGGGAAACGTACACTGCTGAGATTGATTGTTTTACCCAAAGAAGACTTAATAGTTTAAACTAAAGGGTATCATGAGAGTTAAGGTCATGAGCAGGAAACCCAGAGGCTAAGCAGAAAGCAGAAACTTAAGCAGTATTTTTCACAGTTCTGTGGTGCTGGGGAAGTAAACATATGGTCCAATTCTACCAAAGAGAAGGGGCCCAGGTGGAAAAACTAAATAGACTTTGAAATAAATGATGCAAGTTTGATTATACATTCTGATGGGAAAACAACTAAATAAATAATAAATTAATTAATAAATTTTGATCTATACTTAAACCAAACAAAAAATCCAGGCAGATTTTAGGCCTAAATGCAAAAGCTAAAGCAATAAATCTTCTAGAACAAGACATACACTATCCTTGTAAACTGGGGTGGGGTAAGATTCATTTAACAAGAGCACAAAAGCATAAATAAAAGATAAAGGAATGTACTGATAAATTATACTTTCTTACATACAGAATGTATAGAGACCTCCTACAAAAATGTAAGAATAAGACAGATGATACAATAATAAGCCAAAAAATTGAACATGACCTTCACCAAATAAAAAATCCAAATGGCCAATGAAAATACGAAAGGTGCTCAGAATCATTAGGTATTAGGAAAATGCAAACTCAACCTCAAATGAAATATGACTGCACAACTACTAGAATAACGAAAATTGAAAAAAAAAAACAACTAACAAATAAGGAGAAATCTGAACTCTCATAAACTCCTGCTGGAAGTAAATATTGGTACTGCCATGTTGTAAATATGTTGGCAGCGTTTTGTGCATTTCTTAATATAAATGTCATGTCTTGATAATGAATATACTTTGAGAAAAGGAAAATAAATCATTTTCAAATTTTAAAGCCATCTTGCCACAACCAACCACTTCTTAAATCACTGGGAACTTTCTTTCCCTCTAAATGACACTTGTTTCCAGAATTTTGAAGTTGGAATTAACTATCTGATATTCCTCCTCCAATTTTGTTTCACCTTTCTGAGATTTTTTTTTTTTCTGATTCTTGTCTCAGATATCTAGTAAGTGTGCCCCTCTGAACAAAATTAGCCTCTGGACATTCTTAATCTTTGAATTCGATCTCATTACTTTACATTATGTATCAAGTCTTATTATGCTCTAGACTTTTCTACATTGTCTACATCTAGTCAAGGACAGTCTTCTCTCTTTTGTCATGGTGAGGGGACTCTGGAGTCTTCTATTTAAACTTCCCCAAAGTGATAACATAGTATATTAGAAGGAATATCAACAGACCGGGATATAGGGGTATGAAGTTGCTCTGATACAAATAACACGATGCAGTCCAAAAGTCAAATGTAACTGGTCTAATTAAGATGATCAGGCAAAACTGTTTCCTGTCTGTCAACAAATCGTAAAGCGTGTTAACCCAAAGATTTCTGGAAGGTTCTATACAATTGTATACAATATGAGAGAAGATGACTGCAGTTATAATTTAAGAAATTAATCCATATTAGCTGTCCTTAACATCAAATACTCTATTACTATTGCTAATGCTAAAAATGATGGGTGATCAGCAGGCTGAAATGTGTGTGTTAACATCTGAAGCTTCAGAGACAGCCAGCTTAAGCTCTTCTTAGTCCAGGTGGAAAGAAATATTCCAAGGGAAAAAACTTACTTTTTCTCTCTGCTTTGAGTATGTTCATGTTCAAGGAAGGCAGACTCTCTTTCAATGTCATTATTATCATAATAATTATGCATGTGTAGGAAGGTTTTTCTATTAGAGAGAAAGAGAGAATCTATTGTGTCATGGTAGAAATGGAGGGCCATTATCATAAAGGACAGAAATTTTATGGAGAATAACTTGCTTAGGTTTAGAGAAATTCTTCTAAAGAAAATCCAAACTCTTATGATGCTTTGATTCCACCCTTCCACGTTATTCTGGTCTCAGTATGCTGGTTTCTAATCTAAAGAATGACTTAGAATCTTCACCCTAAAATTTCAAAAGTCTGGGAAACTCTAATGTTGTAAAACAATTTTTGATGTAGCCTCAGATCCATATATAGCCCTGGTTATCTATTTATATTGTAACACACTTCCCTGAGTCTGAAAGCTCCCTGTGTAAAAAAAAGCGTTTTCCAAATTACTACTTAGTACTTTAGGAATAAACTGAGAAGTAGTAAAATGAGCTGACAGAATACTCAAGAACTGTTAAGAGATGATGCCATGAAAAAGTAGCCTAGTCCTCACACTCTTCTTAAGCAGACCTGGGTATTTGACTAGAATGACCTAGTAATATTTCTGAATTTGTCTGTTAACAAACAGATTTTCCAAAAGCAAAATCAACAGGCAATAAGCTAAGATTTTCAAGGACATGAATCACCATTCAACAAAATTAAAAAAAAAAAAAAAACCTTGTCAAAATGGTAAAAAGGTAAAAAGGAATCTATGCTTGCTCAATCTAGTAAATAAACCTGGGCCAGCCAGATTGACCAAACTAAACCAAACAAAACAAGAACAAAAGGATTTATCTGCAATGAAACAAAATGAATAAATAGAGGTGGGTAAAGTTCCTTGGTCTTACAATGAACTCTTTTACATCTAACCAGGAGGACATGGTATATATTCTGGAACAGAGACTAGTACATGATTCTTACCCTTCTCTTCCAAATGAGAAATGTGATAGTCATTTCTGCATCATGGTAAAGTCCATATGCCTTCCCCAGTGTCTTTTCTCTTTCTGTTGCAACAGTGGAGGATGTATTTAGTTAGCCTTATTTTCAATTTCCAAGAACTATTTTTCAGCCTCTCATTGCTGCTTTTAATTGTGGGTTTTTAAAAATTTTCTTCGATGGATACAATATGGTCCCAAATCTCTCTGCAGCTACTAATTAGAATTCTTTAAGTCTCTTCTATTTCTTGAATTATCTTTGCATCCTATATTTGTCCTCTCATATGAATTATTAAAATTATTTTCTTGCAAGTCTCTTTACTTTCACTCCATCCCTATAGTCTGTTGTTCATAAAGCAACTAAAGTGAACTTTGAAAGAATACAACATAGATGATGATGCTTTCTAGTCCAGGTCCTGTAATGATTCCTCCATTATATGTCAACTGAAATACAAATCCTTCACCTTGGCCTACAAGTCCCTTCTTTGTTACTGCTGGCCGCAGAACCACCAACATCACTACCACTCTCCGTCTCCACCATTTTAAACCTTCTTGCTCCCTTTCTCTTCTTCTAACAATTAAGCTCATTCTTCCCCTGGCTTTTGCACTTATTGCTTCTTCTGTGTAGAATACTCTTGTCCTCATATCTTCATCTGTCCCACCTCCTCCAAACTTCCACTCAAATCTCCCCTCACTGTAGAGGGTTTTAATTTTGACTCTACATAAAGTGTTTGCCAACACATTTTCCCCCATCCCATTCCAAGTTTTATTTTGCTTCATCAAAACTGATATTACTGTTATGGACTGAATTGTGTTCCCCCAAAACTCTTAAGTTGAAGGTCTAACCCCCAATGGGACTAAATTTGGAAAAAGAGTCTTTAAGAAGGTAATTAAGTTTAAATATGGTTGTAAGGGTGGGTCCCTAATCCAATGGGACTGACATAAGAAGAGAAAGAGACACTAGGATTTTGCACACAGAGAAAAGGCCATGTGAGGACACAATGGGAAGGCAGCCATCTAGGAGTCAGGAAGAGAGCCCTCACCAGAAAGCAATGGTGCCAACACCTTGATCTTGACACTCCAACCTCCAGAACTGTGAGATAATTAATTTCTGTTGTTTAAACTCTTTGGGATTCTCTTATGGCAGTCCTAGCCTTCTAAGGCAAGTATACTATATTTTTGTTTACATGCATTTCTTGCTTTTAAAATAAAGCATAATATTCAATATAGAGAGGTTTTTCCTCTCTTATTCACCATTTTATAGCCAAGGTACGTCATTCATTAATGATAGATGAACAAATGAATACGTGAAATACACAAAAGTTTTGAACATTTTCTATAATTCTGAAATTTTTCCAGGCTTCTTCAAGTTACAGTATTTTATTTTCCTTTGTATATCTTTTGTCTGATCTATTCTGGTAGGCATTAGGTGAGCTCTTACAATTTCAAGTCAAGGTTTGTGCCTTACTTCTGGGAAAGTTGCTTTTATCATTTCTTTGATAAATTTCTCCTTTCCTCTGTTCTCCCTTTCTGCAATTCCTTTTATATAAATGTTAAACTTCCTAAATTAATGATTCAGGTTTCTCAATGTTTCCTTCTTATTACTAAACTCTATTTCTTTTTTTGTTTTACAGTTGGGAGATTTCCTCGATTTTTTTCGTCTAGCCCTTCTATTAAATATTTTATTTAAGCAATCGTATTTTCAATATCTAAGAACTTGTCCATAGTCTCTCCTTTCTCCTTTTCATAACAGCTTATTCCATTTTTATATATCCAATGTCTTCATGAATCTTTCTGAAGCTACTAATTTGAATTCTTTTAAATTATTTTATATTTCCTGATTTTTCTCTGCATTGTGAAAGCTATTCTGCATGTGTCATTTGAGTTGTTTTATTTTTAAATTTGTACTTCTATGTCCCTTAAATATCTGGTAATTCTCCCTTGTCCTTTCGTATTTATTAGTCAAAACTTAAAAGGTTTAACATGGGGAACTATGTAAATTTCTTCAGCAGTTGTGTTGACACACTTATGCAGCAGGTCTCTGCCCAGCCTGGGAGTGTGACAAAGGTTTCTATGTTTGCAAGCATGGTGCAGTGATTAGCAAGTTTTATTTGTGATATAGAGACAGGCCAAAAAGGCTGGCATCTCAGCTCAAATATTTTCTTCTTCTATTTCTGTATGTCTTAAAAACATCTCCTGCAAATGTTCTGGACTGTGGCTTCTTTGACTGGCTCTTCTTCAAATATCAATCACTTCAACTCTTCCTCTTTCCAACATGCATCAAAATACCTGGTACGATAATAAACCTTCATCTCAATATCATGCACTGAAATGATTGGAAATATTCATATGTAATGAAATTTGTGTGAATGAGGGAGTTATGCTCCATCTGCCCTATTAATTCCTATTTTTGTATATTTAACTTAACTTCACAAAAAATTGAAGCCCATTTTGGTGGCAATATGGTGTTCTCTTTTGAAAAATTGCTAATTCCTGAGCTGAAACTCATGTAAAAACCTATCTTCAATAAAATAATGCATGATGACTTTCTCTCTGGCTCTGCCTGTCCTAACTGAGCAACTTTACTAAAATAAAAAATTAAAAAAACAAACAAACATGAGTGCTATTTGTTTTTGGGAGCCCTGACACTAGTCTTTATTCCTCTAGGAAATAAAAGGCCATCAGTAAAGGGGCAGAAATTTGGGAAGGGAGAAGAATAAACATCACTCATGTTAAATGATTAGTTGTTCATTTTTCTGTTTCTTTCTTTAGCCTAGATACTATTTGAGAGCATAGTTCAAACATTTTGAAACTAACAACACATTCTTGGGTGACAGACAAACCAGGGTCCTTACTCTTCTTTGCTATTTGCAGGTGAATCAAGCTGGGTAAATGTTAGAGTCCTCTTGTGAAAAAGAGAAATAATAATATTATCTAGTTCAAAAGAGTTGCTTGAATATAAAATGAAGTGCTGGTTGCCAAGTGCTTTACCTAGTGCCTAGGACAAATATATGATGAATTAATATTATCTATTGCTTTTGCATGTCATTGGCTAGAACACTGTGCTAGAAACAGAGTAGTTATTTAATAAACACCTATTGAACAGGGAAAACAAAACCTAGCACCCTACTGTTACATTCTTTGCGTCTAATTAGGCAGTGGCTCAAAATCACTAATGAGTGAAGCAAAGAAATGTAATGCCATGTTAAATGGATGGCAATGCCAATATGGCAGTTGTACTAAACAATTAAACCCTTAAGCAGTAACAAGCTCTTTAAATCGTTGAAAACTGTGGGATCACATTGACTTCCAATTCTACACAGCCAACATCCATGTTTTTCTCTTCCTTCTGAGATTTTATTTAAATTTTAAAAAAGTAAAAGGATTAATAGGACAAGGATGAAAGATTATGAGGGTAGACAAAAGATAATAACACATGTCTGAAAGATAAGTTGAGGGTGAAAGACGCTGAGCACGAAGGCAGAGTAAATGAGTTCAGAGTCCAGAATAAATTAGACCAAGAGGAGGAAACTGATTTGCCAAATAGAACTATAGGGAAAAGGTGAGCATAATGTGATTAAGCAGGGAGGACAGGAAGTAAAAGGGAGGCTAGAAATAAGGCATTGCTAAGTCCTATCTATGCAAAAATTACGCCAACTCTATCCCTAAACACGTATGTACAGCTTGATTTTATAACTGGAAAAAATATCTAAGCATTATTCTCACCAGAATGAGATATGGATTACGATAGCCCTAGGTAAATTCTATCCATAAGTTTCTCCTGCCACGAACCCTATAGTGCAATGTGCTAAATGTGCTAAATGGCAGTATCAATATCCAACAATGAGTTTCTAATTATTTTATTTCCCTACTTGAGGGTGACAACTATTGGGAAAATAAATATACATATAAAATAGCAAAAAAAAAAAAAATCATCTACTTAGGAAAATTTAAGCAAGTCTCCCATTTTAAAAATGCATGGGCAATTTAAGGTCACAGTACATTGGGGAAAGAAAATAGATAATTTAGTGTAAAATATCAAGAAATATTTAAGAGGATAATTCGAACAGTAAATCATAATAATGTTCTTAAAATACATTATACTGTCCTCAAATTCAATAATATTTTACCTACAAAGCAGAAAAGGATGCTAGAAAAAAGAAACAATTGGAAAAATGGAATAACAGAAAGAGCTCTTAATAATTAGAAAAAAATACAGCAGTAGAGCAGTTAGAAGAAAAAATATCAATGATACTGCACTGGGATAGGATAAAAAGACAAGTAAATAAAAATACTGAGAGAAAAATGATATAGAGGCCAAAACTGAGGAGGTGAAATATTGGATGAAGGGAGGAATTGTAGAATAACAATTGTTTTTGAAAAGTATCAAGTCTTTCAATGTAGGTGCTAAAACAAATGAATGGACAGATATTTTAAAAAAGACAAGAAAGTGAAACCTGCATTTAATGCATCTTAGTGATATTTGAAAATTCCAAGTTTCAGAAAATGGCCTAAGAAATTTAAGAAAAGAAAAAACAGTTCATCTCCACAGAGAAAAGAATAATGTCATTATACTTCTCATCAGGAATTCAGAAATGGAAAGAAGATGGAAAAATCACTCGGAATTCTAAGAGAAAATTATTTACAAAGTAAAATCATATATGCATCTAAATCATCAAATCAGGATGAAAATAAAATAAAGCTGTTTTCAGAGTTTTAAAGGCTACTCTGGGTTTCATCTAAAAAATGACAGTGAAAAGCAAGAGATGGACATACTGAGATCAGGCCATGAGTTCATTCATGACAGCACCCCTACAAAGCGATGAGTCCAAATTACTGAAATGTTAGTGGATTCCAAAGCTAGTGTTATCAAGAAGAATGGGGTAGATCAGTGATAGACTGCAATCCTGACATCCATTCTTTATCCCTTCCTGAGTTCAAATTCTTTGCATTTCAACGTTGCTATACCCCTCCTCCAAGGGAGAGCTATCCCACCCAGGATGTGACTCTAGAGGCAGCCATGAAATTATTTTGACCACTGTTTATAGGTAGATGGGACACAAGTAGAGACTGGAAAACAAAAAAGAAGAGAAACCCAAAACTAAAAAACACCCCACAACTTCACACAGGGCCTTGTTCTCTCCAAGGACTGTAGGTAAATTTCAAGACCTGTTATGTGTATGTAACTGGTGTTCCAGAAGGAGAAAAAAAGAGCACAAAAGAAATCAGAAGAAATATTTGAAATAATAATGGCCAAAAGCTTCCCCACATTAACGATATTCACCAGACTACAGACTAAGAAAGCTCGGAGGAAACCCAGAGGATTAATAAAACAACAAACAAAAACACTTAGACATATCACATTCAAACTGCAGAAAATCAACAGCAGAGAAAACCTTGAATAACAAAATAAAATGTCTTACCATAAAGGCCCAAGAACAAGAATTGCAGTGGACTTCTCATCAGAAGCCACACAAATAAGAAGAGAGTGGAGTGAAATACTTAAAGTGTTGGGGAAAAAAACCAAACAAACAAAACTGGAATTCTATATGTAGCAAAATTATTCTTCAAAAGAGAAGGAGATAAAATGACTCTCTAGAGAAACAAAAACAGAATTTATTACTTACAGACTTGAACTGCAAGAAATGTTAAAAGGAATTCTTCAGGAGAAGAAAAATAATAAAGATGAAAAACTCAGATTTATATAAAGAAAGGTAGACCATTGGAAAAGGAATAAATGAAGGTAAAATAAAATATTTGTTTCATTTTTAAGTGATCTAAAATATAACTTTTGTTTAAAATAGTAACAATATACTGAGTGATATGTCATATGAATAAGTGAAAAGAATAACAATGTCATAAGAGCTGAGAGAGAGGAATTCAGAATATTCTATGATAAGGTAGCTACACTACACTTGAAGCACTTTCGTGTTATTTAAAGGGAGGCTTAGATTAGTTAAAAATATATATTGGGAGCTGTATGGCAACCACTAAAAATATGAAAAAGAAATATAATTGCTATCCTAAGAGAGGAGATAAAATCAAATCATTGCATGAAAAAGTAAAAACTTTTTTTCCCATTGTATCCCTGTAATCTATAAATCTTATAGAATAGAGCAACATACATGTGTGAAATGAATAAGTTTATGAGTGAAAAAGTTACATGAAATTTGGTCAGCACTGAATGCTATGAATACACTTGTCAGATTTTTAGAAAGATTAAAATGACTGAAAATTATTAAAATAAATTTTAGCGTTGAATGTGTAGAAAATTAATAAACAGAAACTTCAATTAAATAGAGTTGGGAGACCAGAAGGGGGGCTCCCATGCCCTGAGGCAATAGCAGAGCCCAAGAGGAAGAAGGAAGACTCTTACTTCTTGGCGAGGATTCAGCCAATGAAAAGCCATGGACTCCGTTTACTACGGCCTCCCGACTTCCCTTTCCTTTCTAGAATAGTGTTCTCCTTTCGCCATGCAGGGAATTTGCATGTGACTCGCCATGGTTGCAGACCCTGAATTGAAATTCTCTGTTGATCCCCAGCAAACTCATCTTTGCTGGAGAAATATGTGGCAGTCTATTTGTTTCAGGTCAACAAAGATTTCAAAAAACTTGTTTTTCTTTTATAAAGATATTCATGCAAGTATCCTACACACACATACACAAAACCATACAGAGTGATTTGCTTAAAGCAGGAAAAACAAGAATTGTTTCCACCTTTTTTTCTGTAGAGGTCAATATTTGTAGAGAAAACAACTGCACCTCTATTTCACAAACATTCATCAAATTGAATTTCTTAAATCAATATTTTAGCGTTTTCATAATAAAACTGCAGTTATCATAATTGAAGATCAATATTTCACAGTTTTATATATCTTGAATTTTGTCAAAGCACTCAATTAACAGCAGGAAATTGTTTTCCTTTGATAGCATCATTTAAGTGTTTTCTTCATTTACATGTCTAACATTGTTATTCTTACAAGATGAAATTAGTTTTCAGAGCTGGAATGAGATAATTATGTTGTTTGTGCTGAACTTCTTTTACAAAATATACATCTCTAAAATAGTCCTGAAAATAATTTCAAAATAATAAGAGATTGGTCCATTACTAAAATATGTTAAATAACTTACCATTGATTTACTATTTAGTAAAATATATGTATCAGTCATCAGAACACTACAGTTATTATTCTGTATGCAAAATAAATGGTTATAATTAGACTTTCTTTTGTCTTCTCATCCTTTAAATCTGGGTTTTTTTCTCTGTCCCATTTTCTATGAAAGTCACATAACACATTCAGTTTTCTAAGACAGAGCAAGGCTTATCCCTCTCCTTAAACTCTATCTGCATTGCCTCATTTGGCAAAATCCATAACAAGTTACATGGTTCTGCAGCTGAATTCCATAAAACGTAACTGCCACCACATGTAGAGGCTCTTGTGATTTGGCATTTGCTTTCCCCCTAGGCTTATCTTTTGCCTACTACCAACTCATGCTCTGTTTTCCAAACATATGTATGGTGTTTGTCCTCTGATGTTTGGTCTGTCCAACCACTGTTTGGAAGAGCAACTTTTTCTTGTAAAAGTTCTGTCTTCCTGTTCCAAGACTGATTATAATTCAGCTTCAAAACAATTTGATTTGCTCTCCTCCCTAACTTTTGGGATAGGCAAGCTATTCAAACTAGGCCTATTAAAATTCTTCCCTTGGAGGAATATGTATATTTAAATATTAAAAGACAACAACAGCAGATACACACAGACACACACATACATATATAAACAACTATATACATACTTATATACACATATACACACACATACACTGGAAAAAAGGGAAATAAAGGAGTCCATCTTTAGTAGTTGGAAATGTATATGAGTACCTGAAGCCTGAAGCTTATGCAATATCGAGGGCCCAATTTAAGAAAGGAACACACTTTTAATAACAAGAACCTAGAAGCGTCTTATGTCCCTGAGGGCCACTGAAGGTTAAGTTTCATTAGCTGTATTTTAGAGATGATAAGTCATTCCTATTTTAAAATTGTAAAAGTCAAGGATACTGAAAATCTATAAGTGGAAACTTAAATAATTGGACTCAATTGGCAAAATTAATACCAAATTGTGAATGTCTTTCTATCATATATGTACAGGTTAAATTTATGTGTACAGTCTAAATTTAATCAGTTGGCAATGTTGTGTTTATAATTATTTGATAGAATTAAATCAGTTTAAAAACATATCTGATAGTATTTGGTCGCAAATTTTAACTTACATTGCAGTATTTTGTGAATTAATGCACAAATAATTAAAAGACATCCTTTACAAATGAGTGTTAAGCATTTAATATTCATTAATAATATTGACCAGTTTAAGAACCAACTTAATTATCATCATATTTAATTTTTAAGTTAACCCCATCTTATATTTAACTTATCCAAGATCAAATGGCTAATAATTTGGTGAGAATGTGCAGATGGTATGGTTTCTGATTCTTTGCCCAGTACTATTTTTACTGTACTTCACAGTATATCTTAAATATATTTGTCATTACTGCAATATAATTGTTTTCTTAATACCTTTCTTAAAAAATCTCAACTTATTAACATTTTAAAATATATAACATTATAAACAATACATATATTTGTCAAAGTATACTTACGATAGAACAGTTCTGAAGTAAAATGATTGCCACTAACACATATATTATGGGTGGCTGTCTAAATCTTAACTTATCATGTTCTTAAAATGTCATCTTGCCTGCATATTTATTTATTTAAGCTTTTAAAACTCCAATAAACCACTGCATTTTAGTAATATATTGATGAGATATTTCCATATTTGAACCATGTCACTTGATTGAATTGCCAGGCTTTCTTCCAGTCTTCCATTTTTTCACAATATCTACTAAGCTTCCCAATTTCAAAATTTAGGAGAGCTGTTTTTTTGTTTTGTTTTGTTTTTTTCCTTTAATCAGAAAATGTTGGTACTGGAAATGTCATAAATGAATACTTCTATAAGTACATTTAAAAATCAATTTTTAAAAAGTTAATTAACATACAGTACAAAAAATGCAATTTTGAAGCCACTTATTATATTGCAATTTTAATAATTAAGTCTTATTTTTGTTAAGAATTAACTCATTTCATGTCACTTTGCAAAACACATTGAGATGTGGATAGATGAGTGAGTAAGAAATAACATCATGTACTTTAATTACTTTATATGTTTTAAAGGCAAATTAGTGTTTGGTATTATAACATTGAAATAAATTTATTACCCTTTTATTAAACATTAATTCCTACAAACTACTATAAACCATTTCTACTTTTGTACTAGTGTACAGCTTTCTCACGCTCTCTCAAGTTTCTAGAAAACTGTAATTGCTTTATGTTAGTAAGTATCATATAAATACATTTACCATTAAAAGTTGATCAGAATATTTTCTATAAAACATATTATTGATTTTGGTGTAACAATGCATGCTAAAGAATTTCTTGATTACTCATTTTTCAGTGAATGACTCATGGACTTTTTTGACGAGTAGATTTAAAGATAATATATCATTATACTAGTGAAATGCTAACAGAATATCCTCCTTTCAACAAGGACCAAGACATAAATATTAAAATTCTTTTTATAAACCTGAGATCTAATTAACAGAAATGGAATCGGGGTTTCTTTTTAAAGTTATGGAAAAACACTAACAATCTGACACTATGTTCACAGTTAAGTTAAAAAAAAGATTGTTTTCTGAATTTTAACATTTCAAAAAGTAAGTGAATCAAGAGTATAATTTTTAACACATAATACATAAAATAAAATTCTGAAATTGCAGTTCTACATGGTCGTTAGATGATCCTTTTCAATTGTTGGCATATATCCCTTAGTCTAATTCATTCATTTCTTCAATTCAATTGTCTTCTGACTTTAAGCAACAGTATATGAACTCATTGTTATTACCTAATTATAAGTATAGAAGATTTTGATTTTCTAGTTTGCACAGTGAAGAACCTACTTTATGTAAAAACAGATATTTTTTTAAAATTTTGTAAAAGGACAGTCACGTTTCTCCAGAAATAGTTGTCAAATGTTTGTGTGAATAAACATCATTTGAGGAGTCTGTGTAAAAAGCATGTTCTGAGACCCACTCTGAAAAACCCTAAACCACTGTACCTGAGTTAAGGGCCATAAGTCTGCATTTTTTAATGAGTACCTCAAGTGATTCTAATGTCAAACTCTGTATATCATGATGACTCATAATCAGAGAACTAAAATGATTTTTTAAACTTCTCCTGAAGCAACTTTATGCTAGTAATTAGAAATGTTAGCAATTCACCATCCTTACAGAGAATAAGGACAATTTTAGCTCTCATGGTTCATTCTCGCTTTCCAAACAAAATCTGATATGGAATCGTAATTTGTTCATTACTTCATTGATTTGATCAGCCAGTCATTGTCACTCTGCAGCTATTCATTTGGTACCTTGTATATTGAGACTGGAGATACAAAGAAGAAACTCTTTCATGAAGTTTGCAGTTTAGTGAGGAGAAACAGTAATGACATAAGTCAGTAAGACTGAGAAAGACAAATACTGGATGAGGTCACCTATCTGTGGAATTTTTCAGAAAAACAAACTCACTGAAGCAGAGATCAGATCTGTGGTTGCCAGAGGTGGGGGATAGTAGATGGTGGAATTAGGTGACGCTGGTCAAAAGGTACAAACTTAAAAGATAAATTAGCTCTGGGGTCGTAATGTTCAACATTATGATTATAGTCAGTGATACTGTATTATTGTATATTTGGAAGTCGCTAAGAGAGTAGATCTTTAAAGTTCTCATCACACACACAAACAAATTGTAACTGTGAGGTGATGGATGTTAACTAATCTTATTGTGGTAATCATTCTGCAATATAGTCACATATGAAATCATTATGTTACACACCTTATACATATATAATGTTTTATGTCCATTACATCTCAAAAGAACTGGGGAAAAACTCTAAAAAATCCAACTGTAGTATGTACCATGAAGTGGGAATCAATCAGGTTTGTCAGGAAAGCAGAATCGGTATGAGTGTTCTGGGATGTATTAATTTTCTATTGCTGTGTAACAAATTACCATAGAATTATCAGCTTATAACAACACAGATTCCTTATCTAACTCACAGTTTCTGTGAGCTAAGAATCTAGATATAGCTTAGCTGGTTTTTCTGTTCAGGGTCTCACAAAGCTCTAGTCAAGGTGTCAGCCAGGCTGTCTTCCTTTCTGGAGCTTGTGTTTTCTTCCAAACCCCTGTGGTTGTTGGCAGAATTCAATCCCTTGCAGCTGGAAAAATGAGGCCCTCAGCTCCTAGAGGTTGTCCATGGTTTGCTTCCAAGTTACTCCCTCCTTAGACAGTCTTGCCATAACATCTTGTCTCCTCAAGAAAAGCGGGAGAGGATCTCTCTGCAATCAGCTAAGACACAGCCTTATATAATGTAACATAACCAAAGGAGTGATAACCACATTGACTTCACCATATTCTATTGATTAGAAGCAACTCAAAGTTTCTCCTAATTCCAGACATTTTCTGCACTTCATCCTTTGTAAACCTATGTTCCTCTATAAAGTCAGAATAAGCCACTTCAACCAGTATGCTAACCTGCTTCTTTGCTTGTTGGTCAATTGCTCTGAGGATCCCAATATGTCCAAGTGGCACTTTAAACTAACCAGTTTAAGGAAAACTTTATTCTTCCATTAATCCTACCTCCATTGGGAAATAACATCTATAAAACAGCAGCCGACGTTGCAAGATAGGAAACAAACCTTTTGTTGATGGATTGATAGGGGTAATAGTAAGAGGGTTCACTTACTTAACACAATATGATCCATAAGGAGGCGATATACCCGCTAAGCAAATTGCCACATTTGCCAATTTACAGTGAAAGAAAATAACTAGATAAGATTATTGAGACCTCCATTGTCCATAATTATCTGAATTTAGTCAGAGATAAAGAATCACGATGAGAATTATGAAAGTCATGGATATTACAGGAGTGAGGAGCTGAGAAGTAAAGATCGGTTGAATGAGTAGACACAAAGATAGACTAACAACACTTCATGAAGCATAACACAGATGAGCAAATTGGAGCTTTTGTGGGGGAAGCTGAGAATCCAAGCATGTCCCTGCCAGCTCCTGGAAAAGTCTATGGAGGCTCTTGCTACAACCACACTTCTGGGGCCACTACCACTCATGAAAGATTAGCACTCAAGATGCAGAGTCCTGGGCTAAGCAGTGGTGAGTGAGATTCAGCTGAAGCCCTATTGACAATTCTCTGTTCATTACCATATCTGACCTCAAAGACTTACAGAGTAATAGTGGCCGCTTCATTTCCATCATTTAAATTATATGCAAGGTCCTCTTTGGGCTAACTCTATATACAGTGACAGAGACTCTGGGAAACATACTTCCCAGCCTAACCAAATTAGCAATGGTTAGGGGTTCTGGATTTAGTAAATAAAAGTACAGGAAACCTAATTAAATTTGAATTCTTAATAAACAATTCTTTTTTTTTTTTTTAGTATAACTATTGCATGGGACTGATTCCATACTCTATTCTATTCCACACTGCTCTACTCTAACTAGTATTTTTAGTATTAAGTATTGATTTAGTATTATTGAACCATGCAATATTTGACACAAACTATACTAAAAGAAGTATCTGTTGTTTATTTGAAATGCAAATTTAACTGGATTCCCTGTATTTTGTCTGACAATGCTAACAACAGCACAATTTAAAACAAATTACCTGGAAGAGAATGGGAGCTGTAGCTGCAGGGGTAGACAGGTTGAGGTCAGACTATAAAAAAATCTCAAACTCCATATCGCCGCTAGTATTCAAGATTTTTTCATTTATGTGTTCTCATTTGAGAACACTTTCATAATAGCTTCACAAATTTTTGATTAAATAATTAGAAGATATTTAGAGATAATGAAATAGATGATAAAGAATTTAGTTGTTTACATTAAGTCCTTATGATAAATTATTTCCTTTATATTAGATTGGCTATAAATATTTATTACCACTTACAACAAGTATTCACAGGGATCCTTTAATATGTTGATATCATAAGTCCTATATCTATCACAGAAACACAATTTCAAAAATTAGTACCAGTGTTTGCATTGAGGAGTTATACACAATAAAGATTTGTACAAAATAAGTAGGTAACATTTTTATTTAATTAGCTCTTAACAGGATACATATTTACTATATATGTATTGTAAAAAATATGATAATTAAAATTTTAAAAATCCATATGTCCAAAAGAAACCACAACAAATTTTTTTTTTTGAAACAACACAAATTGTTGGTACCGTTTCCCTTCATAATTGAGAGTGCACTGAATAATCTATACTAATTCTATATTTTAATTCTTAGATTACAAGAATATTATATGGTGGTGGTGGGATGAACTGGGAGATTGGGATTGACATATATACACAAATATGTATAAAATAGATAACTAGTAAGAACCTGCTGTATAAAAAATAAATAAAATAAAATTCAAAAAAAAAAGCATATTATAGGGCTTCCCTGGTGACGCAGTGGTTGAGAATCTGCCTGCCAATGCAGGGGGCCCGGGTTCAAGCCCTGGTCTGGGAAGATCCCACATGCCATGGAGCAACTGGTCCCGTGAGCCACAACTACTGAGCCTGCACATCTGGAGCCTGTGCTCCGCAACAAGAGAGGCCGCGATAGTGAGAGGCCCGCGCGCCGCGATGAAGAGTGGCCCCCGCTCGCCGCAACTAGAGAAAGCCCTCGCACAGAAACGAAGACCCAACACTGCCAAAAATAAATAAATAAATAAATAAAAATTAAAATTAAAATTAAAAAAAATAGTAAATATATATATATTTTTAAAAAAGCATATTATAATAGGTCTAAGACACTTTAAATAATTGTCCAACTCCTGAAAGTGTAATGATTATACCTTATTGTCTTCCACTTTGCATATCTAATATTTGTCCCAAAAGAACATGATTTATCACATTATTTTAAGAGTTTAATAGCGATATAATATCTGCTCTTCCTATAGTATAAATATAATTATATTAGTTCAAAATATATAGATTTTATGTAATTATAAATCATTAAGTTTTGTTTTATATGAAAAATTATGAAATAGCATAGAATAAAGCATTCTTATGCTTTTTATTTTTATGGCATCTTACTAAAGAATATAGGCTATATGCAATGAAATTTCTTTAAAATAACAGATTTTGTAAGCTGTCTATAGTTCTACCACACTCAGGAATATAATTGCAGAAGATACATTTGCATACTAGAACCACTTGCGGCAGTCTCTTAATCTGTGTGGCTGGTGCCTTACAATTTAGTCATAGTCAGAAATAACTTTCTTCTACCTTCTTACCCCTGAAAGCATTCCACTGACATCCTTTTGTTCTGTTGAAACAGGATTGGCAATGTATACATTATTTGAAACTAATAGCTCAAACCTGCCCTCATAGAAGAAGTTGTAGATGCCCTTTGAATATCTGGCCCTAGATGTCCATCACAGTAGGCAATTAATTTGGTACATTGTTACTATATTCAATTCTTGGTCTTTCTGCCAATACTGCCAGACAAATATTCTAATTAATGCCAGTCAAAATGGTGATTTTGTGGTATGAATATTTTAAGGGCTAAAATACATTTAAATACAAATTTATACTACATCAGTTTCAAAAATATCTAGCAGATGGCAATTTGAATTGAATACCCATTTGACCTGGACTTGGGCCTCATGCCCAAGATTCAAAATTTTTAAAAATTTATGAGCAATATAGACAAATTTAGTCCTTTTTAAGATTTTTTTATCACACCATATAATTCCAGGTTGTATTAATGTTATGTTGAAGGAATTTGCTTTGAAAATTTATCTTTCCTCTTGTAAATGATATTAGATTGTTTATTGAAACTTTGTTTCTATGTGGATATTCTTATTTCAGGACACACACAAATATTTGAAGCATTTGAGCATGAAAATAAAGTCTACATTAATCCAGGTTCTGCCACTGGAGCATATAATGCCTTGGAAACAAACATTATTCCTTCATTTGTGTTGATGGATATCCAGGCTTCTACAGTTGTCACTTCTGTGTATCAGCTAATTAGAGACGTCGTGAAAGTAGAACGAATCTAATACAAAAAATCTTAAAGCAAGGCGTGTCCTGATGATTTTTCTGTTGGTTTTTTTTTTTTTTTTTCATTTCCCTGTTCAACTTAAGTAATTAAATGTTTAAGAGCCACAAAATTGTATCACTTTTATAATATTTTGCAGTAAAACATAATCTCATCTTCTGTTAATACAATGTTCTAAGCTTCTTATAAACTATAAGATTATATTTAGTTTAAGTATATGATTTCTATGAAAAAATGTCCACCACACAGTAAATGGTCACATGTTAAGAAAAATTTATCCTTGTAAATATCTTCATAGTTGATATTTGGAACTTTATTACCAAATAGTGCATGAGGGGAAAGAATCTAGATTTTCTTGTAGACATTCTTCTCTTCTCCAGTAATAAACAGTTACCTTTCATTTAAAAAAAAAATTGAGCTGAGGAATTTCCAAAATTAATGAGAGACCAGAAACCACAGATTAGGGAAGCTCAGAGAAAATGAGCAGAATAAATAACAACAAATCTATACTAAGGCATGTCATATTCAAACTGCAAATAAAACAAAGACAGGAGAAAATCTTGAAATAAGCCAGAGGGGGAAAATACACATCCTACCTACAAATGAGCAAGGATAAGAATTACATTAGACTTGTGTTCAGACACCATGCAAGTAAGATATTTAAAACACTGAAAGGAAAAAACCCACCAATCTAAATTTCTGGATTCAGTGAAATTATCCTAAGTGAAGAAGAAATAAAGACTTTTTCTGTCAAAAATTGAGAGAAAATGTTGCCAGTAGACCCACTTTGCAAAAAAAATGTTTAAAGAAAGTCTTAGGAGTGAAAGAAAAATACTACAGGTCAGGAACTTGGATCTATATAAAAAAGGAAAAGTGGTAAAGAACAAATTCATAAAGATAAAGTATTTTAGTTTTCTTATTGTTAATTGATCTAACATAAAAATTTGTTCAAATAGTTATAGCAACAATGTATTTGGAAATTATAGTTTATAGATGAGTAAAATGAATGACAGCAATGTTATCAGAAACTGGAAGAAGAAATTGGGTATGCTCTGTTACAAGGTACATGCACAACCTGTGAGGTGGTACTGTGTTATTTAAAAGTGGACTTAAAGTTGTTATAAATGTATGTTGCAGACTCCAAGGGAACCACCAAATGAAAAATAAAAAATGACAAAAAGAGTATTATTAGTCTACAAACTCTAGAGGCTTGAAAAGTCAAAGAAACGTATTCTTCTATAAGACCGAAAAAAGAACTGGCAAAACCTTGATTTTAGCCCATTAGGACCCATGTTGAACTTCTGACGTAAAGAATAATAAATAAATAAATAAATAAATAAATAAATAAATAAATAAATGTGTGTTGTTTAAATACACTAAAATTGAGGTAATTTGTTGTAGCAGTAATAGGAATCTAATACATGACCTTTGGCAAAATACTTAGCATCTTTCATACAATTTTCCTTTGTTGCAAAATGAGTGGTTAGATTCTTATGCAAATTCCTATATTTGCAGTATTGTTAGAAAGAGTTCTAAGTTTAAAAATTCTTTCTTTCTTGTTTCCTTCTTTCTCTCTTTTACTTTCCTATTCTCCTTCATGCATTTCCTTCCAAGACTTATTTAGCATCCTAAGTAAGATACTGTACTTGAGAGCTAAAAACAAATACATCAGAGAAAATTACAATATAATAAAAGTCAGAAAAAGTAATTATAGATAAAATTATAATTACATTGTAAAACTACAGTCAAAAAATAAGGTGGGAACAAATAAGACACAAATCTAAGTCAACTCTCCAAAATTCCATCATACTCCAAAACAGCATTTTTATTAAAAAAAACCCTTAGCATAATATTGGGGTTATAATACTATGAAAGACTGCAAGGACTAGACTGTCTTTCCAATCTGCTCTTAGCTTTTACTGAACAAAATTGAGAACACAGATTTCTTCATTTTGCAACCATAATGGCAGAGGGGAAAAATTAGCAGAGGAAGAGATTTCATAATTATTAGACAAGTCAGAAGATGCATGTAAAGAGACAACAACAATGTACAAATGCTATCCAATAGTACTCTCTGCAAAGATGGAAGTATTTTATGTTTGTGCTGTTGAATATGGTATCTGCCAGTCACATGTGGCTATAGAGCCTTTGAAAAGTGGTTTCTATGACTGAGGAGCTAAATTCTTAATTTTAGCCACTTTATTTAAAATTTAAATCCCTATACATGATGAGTGGCAACTGCAGTAAACAGTTGAACTCAAAAATAGTAATGATGATTAACTAGATCGTGAAACTAAAATCTCAAACTATGACCCTTCATATGCTTATATCCCAGACGAATTTTATCAAAATGAAATATTAAGTTGTATATTTCCAAGGAAAAAATGAAGGATGGTGTTCTTATCCAGTTAGTCATTCACCAGGAAAACTTTATCAGACATTATATTGTGAAAGGATCTGGAACATTCAGTGTTGCTAAAGGGACACCAGATAGTACTCTTTCATCTCTTGTGGTATTTGAATGCCAGGATTTACTTGTTACAAAGAAGTCTGCCCTATCTCCTTATGAAAAATTGTAATGATTTTCATTACCCTTTATGCTTACTTATAAAAATGTATTTATAATATGACTTAGATGTAAAAAATACGAGTCCATTGGATCAAGATAGAAAATGGTAACAGCTATTTTTCTTGGTATACTATGGATTAACACACTCTTTCTTCATGATACGGTAGCCATTTACACTTTTATTCTAGCTTATAATTTCATATAAGCTTTAACCACTAACATATAACATGACATATCTCCTCTATAATAAATTTTTTAAATTCATGATAGCACTTTCATTAAATATGCTTTCTCATGTATGATAAGTTTCTCTCATTACAACATGGAAAGAATATTACTTAGGACACTGGCTATAAATACCTAATTAGAAATAATAATATAAATTTATGCTAAAATAAAAAGAGATTTCCCACAATTCTTTTAATTTATGATAGTCAATCAAACAAGTAAGAACAATTTCAAATGACCAATAAAAAGCCCAACTAAGTGATGGAAAAATGGAATCCATTATTGGGACTCTATGCTACATTTTTAGAGGCCTGATGCAATAGTGACAAAGGACAAGATGTTTAACCCAGCAGTTCTCAAACTTTTAGACCTTAAAGTTTATTCCACAGAAAAAATGAAATTAGTATTTAATGAACTAAATTTTAGGAAGTGTGGTTCTGGCTTCTCTATGTTTGCAGTAACCAGTATTTAAAGCAGCACTCAGAATATGTCTGCACCATGCCAAAACAACTAATCCAGTCAAACTGAGGTGACAGATTAATATGATTTTCACAATTACCAATTTATTAATTTATATATTTATTCCTTGCACCTAGTATGTGTAAGTAATAAGTAGTGGCACACAAAGTTGGAAGAGTGAGTGATTTTGACACACTTTGAGCACTGAATATTATTTTCCTTTTTTAAAATTAACTTGGCATAACATAATTATTCAATATAACATAATTATGAGATAAATTACATTATTTTTATTTATCCCTGGGTCTCTCCTGAAATGCTTCAGTGTTATGTGCCTAGAATTCCTCACAAATGCTGATGTCATATGCATATTTATAATATATGGAAAGATAATCATTTTCCTCCTTTTAAAACATGATGTAGGAAAGTGAAGCAACTTCTGTCAAGCTGTTTTTCTGTGCACTTTATAGGTAAGGATCACTAAGCTCCATGGATGGAATATTTCGGCTAACAGTAACGGCACGAAAGTTGGTGTATAGGTAATCAAAGAACAAATTCCTTGTGACACTCAGTCATCACTGTATATGTTACTCAATTTATGAATTCTGCAGATTTTTTTTGAAGAGGATATTAAAGTGGAGAAAAAATATAAATAAATAATAAAAATGGAGGTGAACTTTCTTCAATTAAATTAGCAGAAGTTACACCTCCATGATGTTCATAATCTTCAAAATGCATTAATATATCAGATTGAAAAGGGTCAGGGATGTAAAAGCACAACTCCCAGTATCCAAGTTTCAGAGCACAGAGCAGCAGAAGGAGTTGAGGTGCAGGAGAGAAAAGGAGAAAGTATAGAGATGCTATCTTTATTGTCTACAATCCCAAATGTATTGTACTATATACATATATATTACCTTGGCATTGACCTTCAGGACAGGACAAAAAAGGGAAGAGAAGAAAGAAATAGCATGCATCCCAGCAGCTGTACACAGAGGAAGCTCAGGAGAGACAAATATATACTAAATCACCATTAAAAATGTGAAATAATAGGGTATTACTGCAAGCTAGTCTGACCTCCTGCTCACCCTACAGGGACAGAAGAGGAAAGCTGAGAAGGGATGTGCACCCAAGGGAGGGACCTCACACATTTAGAGAGAAATTCATTCACAGTTACTGTATTATCATTTAATCAATTCACAGTTATTGAGAGAACAAATATATATTATTATATTCTTTCATTGCACTCTGAGAATTTTAAATTATATTTTCATTATTTCTTGATTGAGAGTCAAAGTTTTCATATATCCCAATGTGTACACATATAGATATATATTTTCATTTTATAAATTTGAAGTCTTAAAACAGTTTTTAAATACTATCATAACTACATATTCCATATATATGTATATACATACACATATATATTCTCAATCTATCAATTTAGGATTAAATATAATCTATATACATAATCGTTTCTTTCCCTTTCTCTCTTTCTATATATAAAATCTTGATCTGTCAACTGTGGATGGTTATAAAAGATAAATAAGTTTAGAGCAATAAATAAATAAATGTTGGAAGTTAAGTGATGAACAATGGCAAAGTAGGCAAATTCAAAGAAAGTAGGCTACTTTTGAAATGAATGCCTGATAATGTTATCAGAGGTTGAAAGCATTAAATAATGCAAAGAAATTACAGTATAATGCTGAAAAGAAAATGATCTGCAATTCACCATTATACTATCAGTAATATTTTGTCAAACCACGTCAAACAAAATCTCACAAAATATAATAATGTACTGAAATAAACACAGTATAGCAGTAAAAAATGTTCATATCTTAACCCTTGAAAGATGTAGTATATAAAAGAAAAGATGTATAGGATAATGACACAGCTCAATGCACACACACACGTACACACAAGCACTTACATACATATGGACACTTTCATGCTCTCTCACACATACACACACACACACACACACACACACACAATAATCACACATTATTTTCACGTAGAAAATCTCACTATATCCCCAAATAGGAATAGTACAAACCAAATTCCTTGATCATTAAGCAATAAAATAAGGAATATTTTTTTAAAAACCCATATTCTAAGAGAAAAAGAAGAAATAATGAAAGAATCAACAAAAGAAAGAAAAGCGAACCAAAGAATTAACAAATCAATGGAAAAGGAAGGAAAGAAAGGGAGAGAGAAGAAGGAAGGAAGGAAGGGAAATTGAACATTATTGCTGACAGAATTACAAAAAAACAGAATAACAAAAAATAAATAAAAAGCATTAATTAATAAAGACAAATTTGCAATTAAATGACTAGAAAACAACAATATAAAAAGATCATGATTTTCTGATAAATAGGAACACTGATGAATAGATAAGAGCTGATTTTTTGAAAAAAATATCAGAAGCTAATACATTCAGAAAAATAGAGCAAAATTAAAAACAAAAATATACAAAATTATAAATGAAAAAAACACCCAAAAGCATAGAGAAAATTTTAATAGTTATAAATCATTTTACTGAATCACATGCAAATAAATTTGAAATGATGATCTTACAACTGTGTCAAAATTTTTAAAATAAACTTAAAAACAGATAAATAACTAAACCTAAGCCAAATTATTATGTGGTAGAAAAAATAAAGATAAGTTGTCAAAGAACTTTCACTGCAGAAACACCAAAACAATAATTTTGAGGCCATTTAAACAATGGGTAAATGCTTCCTACACAAGTGAAAATGATTCCATACCTTTGGTTATGACTCTCTTACTAATTTACACATGAGCCAGTCTATGAACTACAGCTACCAAGTCAACACTGAGATATTCAGAATTTCTCCCCCACTTGTGATCATGTCACAGATTATAAAATATGGAAAGCCAAATGATTATTTTTTCAGGATGACAAAAACTAAAAGGTATCTATTGTTATACTGATATCACAGAAAATAAAGTAACTTAAGGCTCTTATTCTGCCCAAGTCTCATAGTTGAAAATAGGCAGAGTCAGAATCAAACCCTGGTCTATTCAACTCCAAAGACTTTGTTCCTTTCATTGTTTGTGCACTTTAAAGAAAATGAGTTTATTATTTGAAACAAATTACAGAAAAAGTTTCTTCACATGACTCCAAAATAATAAGCTAGTTTGCTAGAAAAACTCCATAGGGTTGTTTTGCTTTGTTTTTGCATATTTCATAAAAATGTATATAATGTCTGTAGATAAAAGTGATTAGAACATTTAATTGATTTGTCAAATAAAAAAAGTCAGGTATTCTTTCCTGTGACTAAAGTGGATATATACATATCAAAACTAGCGGGATAGAAAGATATGGGGAATAAAAAGACCTTTGACTTTTAAACAAATTTTTTATTGCCAAGGTTTTAATTACTTTTGTGATGTTGGGAGTCAATGATTGTGATATCAAATGACATGCGGTCTAATACCTTTTTTTAAAAAAGGTTTGGAGGAGGAGATTTCTCACTTATTCTTCAATATTAGTGATTATAATTTCATAAAAATTATAATTATTTTCCTTTACTTTGTGCTGAAACCTCTAAAAATGGAATACCACCCCCCGAAATATTTTTAATGAGAAAATCTAAAAAGTGTTAGAACTTTTCTCATCTATGTTTTTCTCCTATTTACACCTTATTCTCTTTACTTTCCACTTTTTGACTGTGGAATATGAAAGCTTTTTCCACCAAAATTATTACTGTTAGGCTTGAGGATAAGTTGTTTCTTTCCTCGACTTAGACACAGTTCAATCTAGATACTCTAATAATTGTTGTGTTTTAACTTCATATTTACTGCATTGTTCAAGGTTGTTTTTTTTTCATGCTCTGTTTGTGTTTATAGAGAGTTTGTCCAAAAGTGAAGACATTTCTCATATTTTATATTTGTTACATTCCATGAAGCAGCATCATTTAAATGTCATTTCCTTTCTTTGTTGATGATATTTCCTTTTAAATGACTTTCTATGATGAGGTTCACATACCAAAGTGATTTCGTTTTGTTTTGTTGATAATTTGCATGAAAGAAACCTATGAAACATTGATGGTAATTGGGTAACTCTAGTGACTATAGCTAGCTCACTCTCATTCCTGTAGTTTTATTATACAAGTACTATATCCTTTTATGAAGGAGTATGGCAATATGTGTCTTAAAATGAAAAATGCAAACCTATAAACAGGTTTATACAGTCGTGTGGTAATATTTAAATCAATGTTATCTATCTGTGATGCTTCTAACTTCATAGAATGATTCAAAACATTTCACATGGACAATGAACCAGCCAGAGCTGATAACATTCATTTGGCAACTAAAAATGAGTTACTCTTTCGGTACTTCTAAAACTGCTGAATTTATGATTTTTTAACTTCATGACCTAGTTTACATACATCATTGAAATGTAACCTCAGGCCATGCAGTCAAGTTTTTTTTTCTTTTGATAACTGTTTGTTAATATCTAAGTCTGCCCAGTTGTTTTGGTCACATTGGAGTTAATATGTGTTTAGGTCAGAGCTGCTACATTTGTTAACTGTGTGCATTAGTCAGTTTGGATTAAAATCCATTTAAGGAAATGGATTGTTCTACTACAGAGTAGACCTTGTAAGGACAAAGACATGGATAGATAGGTATGAATCATTTCAGGTCATTCTACTGATTCTATTCAATTTGCTGTATAAAGTTTGTGGTTTCAACTTATTTTAAATAATGTCCAATGTTCTGAATTTTGAACATCAGCATATTAATTCCACTCATTAATGCCCCAGAAATATAAGAACTGAAAAAAAAAATCTCAAAAAATTCAAAAGAGTGTTCCTTGAAGGCTCACAAGGAATTGCTAACAGCAACCCTCTAAAGACTTTTCTGGGGAAAAAAATGATAGTTATCTGTCAGAGATTTATACCCAAAATGTTTCCTAATTAAGTTTAATCAATAATCTTTTAGACCTCCTGGAACAAAATGTATTGTTAAATAACCACTGATTCCAGAAAGTCTCTTGTTATTTTTATATCACATTCTTGCATGGCTGAATAATATTATTTTACTTCAAATTTATTACTTGTTTCCTGATCATGTGTGATTGTTGTTGTCATAGTTAGTGATGTATTAGAAAGAGAATGGCAATTGGAGTCAGACAAATCTAGGATAAAATTCTAGCTGCACTAATGTCTAGTTGAGTAAATTTCAATCAAGTTCTGCAATTTTTGATTAACTTAATATGCATGGATTATTTCAACGATTAAATAATAAAGTGTCTAGGGTTCATAGAACCAGTGTAGTACTTAATTGGAACTCAATAAATTTTTCTTTATCCCATCTTCTTATTCTCCTTTCACTGGTATTACTCTACTTCTCCTAAAAATCATTTTATATTGTCCAGTTCTTGAATTGTATTCTTTTCCATGTCAAGTCTTTTTCTGAGAACTTGTTGCCCTTACTCTCGTTGCATGGATCAAGCCCTTATGAGAAGCAAGTTGATCTACAATGGCTCAATACAAAAGGTAAAGATTTTATGAAGGCTTCCAGAAAAAAAAAATCTTAAATACATTCCAGAGAGGACATGAGATGGAATGATGTTTTAAGAAATTTCAAGTATTGTCATCTCTCCAGAGACTAGTTTTATGTCCCACAAAATAGCAGCCACACATTTCCAACATCACTTCAACAATCACTGTCTCACTTGACAATCATCCCTATGCTTGCAATTCTTATCCCTGAGAGGAGGGGATAGAGGTTATTTTCTCTTAAGAGACTCCCTTTCCAATAATATCAAAAAGCTTGATACTAACTTTAAGGCTCAAGGTAGACTCACTGATTTGTCTACTCATCCAAAAGTTAGCTTTTCTTTCCCTCCTTGAACAGCCTCTCTATTGGTGTTTTCAACATAAGTTCATATTCCACAAAAGAGGTCTTGGACATCTTTCATATTAACTATTAGGATAGTTTAAGTCTTGCCGTTCCTTAGCAAAACAGAAAGCATACACTAACTCCTTGGAGACATCTAATTGAGATATCAAGAAAAAGATACATATAATAAGAAACAAAAATGAGAATCCATGGATGCTCAATTTTCTAATTATACTGCAATGTCATTTTTTGATATGAGATGTGAAAACCTGAACTTGTGTGGTATAAGACTGTAAATAAAAGTTTCAAAATATAAGTGAAGGAAAAAAATAAATAAATAAGTGAAGGGAGTTCCCCTGGTGGTGCAGTGGTTAAGAATCCACCTGCCAATGCAGGGGACATGGGTTCGAACCCTGGTCCAAGAAGATCTCACATGCTATGGAGCAACTAAGCCCATGTGCCACAACTACTGAGCCTTCGCTCTAGAGCCCACGAGTCACAACTACTGAGCCCACGCTCCACAACTACTGAGACTGTGCTCTAGAGGCTGCGAGCCACAACTATTGAGCCTGCGCACCACAACTACTGAAGCCCGAGCGCCTAGAGCCTGTGCTCCGCAACAAAAGAAGACACCGCAATGAGAAGCCCACACACCACAACAAGGAGTAGCCCCTGCTCACCGCAACTCGAGAAAGCCCGTGTGCAGCAATGAAGACCTGATGCAGCCAAAAATACGTAAATATAAATTTATAAAAAATATATATATATAAGTGAAATATAAAATAACTGAAACCTTCTCAAATTAGAAAGGTAATCAATAATTGCCTGATTTTAAAGCCAGAGACTAAAAAATTATAAAATATGTTTACGGCAAGTAAACCACAACCTTGCCCTTCATTCCTTAGACTAGTCTAGAGTTATGGGAATGTTCAATTTTATAAGTTTTTTGGAAATTCATTTCATTACAATCTTGCGAACTACACGGTGGAAATCAGGCTCTAAAAACTGCCAATTTTTTCTGTGAATCCAAATTAGTTTCAGAGCAGGTGATGAGCAGACATAAAGAGGAAAGTCCTTTTCCATCAGCAAATGTCTCTAGACAGTCAAACATAATGAGAAATCATGTAAGTACAGCAATTAAGCCAAGTGAATGGTTTTAATGCTTAATGACCGGTTTTATTTCTAATTGAAGCCAAGGAAGAGTTAATGCCATGGTATATGCTCTTGGACGACTTTTGACAGAAAGATTGTACTGTACTCTTTTTCTGACAAAATCTGTAGAACATATTAAATATTTGTTAGATGCAAAGACAAGGGATACATTTGCTGGCATTTTATATAAGATAAAGCATTTACTCTCCATGATGATTTCCATGAAATTGTCATCATCATCATCATCATTATTGCACTGTTCCACTAAGACATTTTAATCCAGAAAGTCACATAGCTATTTGGGGTTAGATATTTTAATATATTCTTTTCATTATGACAAATGCTCATCTCTGCCTTTCTAAAACACATGTTTAAGGGAAAACGTATGTTTCTTCATTGAGAGTGGCAAAGGAGCCTAAGATTAGAGCTTCGGTCTTTGTGCTGTCCTTAGAGTTCTCCCAGGCTTCCTCATCAATGTGCATTATTTTGCCTGAAGCCATAGTTCATGTTGTTTATTTTGTGACATGTTATAGGATGACTTTGACCCTTACATTGGAAGCCATCCGGTTATACCCACTGACTCAACATTCAGCTGCCATCTACATTTGCTCTCTGAGAACACTCAGGAATATCTTGAATTTTAACGCACCACATAGTTGCTGTGGGAGATCAATTATCTCTGGATCTTTTTTTCTCTAACGTAGGCTATTCAACTCTTCTATAAATATGGAATGCCTTTTTTTGTGCCAGGTAATCGTTATAGACATTTGACCAATATAAATGAACACTATGCTATAATCAATCTTTCTCTCTGAAGTTCATGACTCATGTTTGCCTGAGATGGTACTGATGTTGGGGCTACTCCAATAAAATGCATTTTTCATTCTATATTTTTGTGGTTCTTTGGTACTGGAGATATTGCATTGAAATAATACAGATGTGATTTTTGTGGTCATAGGGTTAACGTTCCAGGTTTTTTAATGGAAGGTCATGGCAGACAATTAACAAATAAACATATAGTAAAAAAGATAATTTAAGCTAAGATTAAATAATATGTTGAAGATAAAACAATGGGTAGATGATTAATAAAACAGAGAATAATTTCGTGAGAAAAAAATCATTGGCAGGGCATTTTACTGAGTAAGGCCTTACTCAGGAAGTGATTCTCAAGCACAAACTTTATTCACAAGAAAGAGGTATTCAGCAAAATACTGAGGCTGTTGGACTTCTTAGATTCTACAGGAAAGAACAATGAGCTATTTGAGGCAACTTGCACTATTCTTCAAGAAAAGGGACAAATGGAGAAGTGGCCAATATGGCAGAGTAGGAACACCCTGAACTCACCTCCACCCAGAGACACACCAAAATTATAATTCTATGAGAACAGCCTGAAGCAGAAAAGATTTTCCACAGCTAAAGACATGAAGAAGGAACTACAGGGTAGGTAAAAGAGGCAGAGACAAGGTATAGTCTGGAGCCACACCCTGGGGTCCACACAAATGAGGAATATCATAATCATAGGAGTTCTCCCCAAGGAGCTAGGGATCTGAACCTCACATTTGAGATGCTCCCTTTAGCCTATTAGCACGAGGGATGCAGTCCTGCCCTCCAGTGACCCACAGCCACCACATGAAGAACAGCCTAGCAACCAGCCAGGCCACGGGCCAGGCCCACTTACCCCCACACCACAGTAGTTGACCATGCTACAATACAAGGGCTGATGAAGCCCACATAGGAGAAAATCTCAGAAAAAGAATAAAGCAAAGTAGAGCTAAGCAATCTATGTGATTCCCACATACAGAGTACCCCTAGAACATATTGCTCTGGTGACCAGAGGAGAGCACGCTGCTAAGTCCCATAGTACGTCTCCTAAACAAGGCCACTTCTCTGAGATTGGGAAAAGTAACCGATCTAACACAATGAAATAAAAAAGAGAATGGGGAAAAATGAGGAGACAGAGTAATATACTCCAAATGAAGAAGTAAGACAAAATCTCAGAAAAAGAACCAAGAAAAGTAGAGCTAAGCAATCTACCTGGCTAAGAGTTTGATTAATGATTATAAAGATATTCACCAAACTGAGAAGAAGAATGAATTAGTACAATGGGAATTTCAACAAAGAGTTAGAAAATATAAAAAAGAACCAAACAGAGCTGAAGAATACAATAAGAGAAATTAAAAAATAAACTAGAAGAAATAAACAGTAGATTAGGTGATACAAAGGAACGAATAAGTGAACTGGAAGACAGAGTAGTAGAAATCACCCAAGCTAAGCAACCTAAATGTCCATCGACAGATGAATGGATAAAGAAGATGTGGCATATATATACAAGGGAATATCACTCAGCCATAAAAAGGAATGAAATTGAGTTATTTGTAGTGAGGTAGATGGACCTAGAGTCTGTCATACATAGTGAAGTAAGTCAGAAAGAGAAAAACAAATACCATATGCTAACGCATATATATGGAATCTAAAAAAATGGTACTGATGAACCTAGTGGCAGGGCAGGAATAAAGACACCAATGGAGAGGACAGACTTGAGGACACAGCAGGGTAAGGGGAAGCTGGGATGAAATGAGAGAGTAGCATTGACATATATACACTACCAAATGTAAAATAGATAGCTAGTGGGAAGCTGCTGCATAGCACAGGGAGATCAGCTCGGTGCTTTGTGACAACCTAGAGGGGTGGGATAGAGAGTGGGGGAGGGAGGCTCAAGAGGGAGGGGATAAGGGGATATATGTATGCATATAGCTGATTCACTTTGTTGTGCAGCAGAAACGAACACAACATTGTAAAGCAATTATACTCCAATAAAGATGTTAAAAAAAAAAAAAGAAAGAAATCACCCAAGCTGAAAACAGTAAGCGATAGGGATGTAATATACAGCATAAGGAACCTGGTCAATAATATATTAATAACTTCTTATGGGGACAGATGATCGTTTCATTGTGTATGCAAATGTCAAATCACTATGTAGTACACCCGAAACAAACATAAATTGTATGTCAACTATATTTCAGTAAAAAAGGGAAGAATAGCCCCAAGGTAATTTAAGAGATCATCAGGGCCATTGTTTCTGTTAAAATGCCGGATGGATTCCAAACAAAGACTTGAAGGCTGGGCTAGCCTCAGAATGAATCACTCGTATCTGATTTGGATGATATTCGGATGAGAGTCTGGAATTGGAATTGACACTTTAGAGTTGTTGTTAGAACAAGTTAAGACTTTGGGGGCTATTGGGATGGAATGAATTGTATTTTACACATAAGAAGAATATAAACGGGGGTAAAATTTTAGGGGTAGAATGCCATGGATTAAATGTGTCCCCCCAAAATTTATACGCTGAAGACTTAATCGCCAGTGCAATGGTACTTGCACATAAGGCCTTTGCGAGGTAATTTGGTTTAGATGAGATCAGGAAATTGAACCCCCATTATGAGACTAGTGTCCTTATAAGAAGACGAAGCAACCAGAGCTCTCTCTCTCTCTGTCACGTGAGAATACAGTAAAAAGGTATCCATAACCAAGAAGAAGGTTCTCATCAGAATCTGTGATGCCTTGATCTTGAACTTCCCAGCATCCAGAAGTGAGAAATAAATGTTTATTTTATAAGCCACCAAGTTTATGATATTTTGTTATAGCATACCAGCCTGAGCTAAGACATGTATCTAAAATGTAGAGTATTGATTTGAACACTTATCATTTTATTTGATTTAATACTCTATATCAGTGTTCTATATCATTTCAATAGAAATGTTTGTGATAATGAAAATGTTTTATATTTGCACTGTCCAGTACGGTAGCGACTAGCCACATGTGCCTATTAAGAATTTTTAAATGTGGCTAGTGAAACTGAAGAGCTGAAGTTTAAATCATATTTTATTTAGGTTAATTATATAAATTTAAATATCCACATGTGGCTAGTGGCCAGCCATAATGAACAACACAGTTTGTATAATCTTATGCAGCTTTTTTCTCCTGATTTTTATTTTAATCTTGGGGAAAGAAACATTTCTTAGTTGCTATAGTTCTAATGTCTTTCAGTTTCCTATTGATTCCACACATTGAATAACATCAATATTATTATACCTCTTTACAGTAGGTTTATTACATATACTAATTTGTACCAAGTTTTTCATAATTGGGCCATACTTTTTATGTTGCTATGTTCTATAGCCAATTCACTGTTCCTATATTTTATGCATAGTATTCTATAGCCTCTAGTGAACCAAACTCTAAGGAACACTCTATATTAAGAACTTCACTTATTTCTGACAACCTGTTTACTGAAATATACATATCCTCATATTCAAGAACTTCAGTGGAGTTATTATTCTGGGCTTTTCTTTTACTTGCCTGCTAGGTTGTTTATATTGTTCCTGGTTATTATGTTGTCTCTTTCGTTTGCTCTCTTATTTTTGTTACATGTAGCTACAAGTACTTTTCTAGGAAAACTGTGAGGGTAAATTTTCAGAATCCTTCAGGTGAAAAAAATGTCTTTTTTCTTTTCCATGTTTGATTACTAATATTTTGAATAATCATAAGTCACATTCCTTTGTACCTTTGAAGATGCTCCTTCATTGTTTTCACCCATCAAGCATCAAAATTTAATTATGATGTAAGTCTGATTCATGTTGATTTGTTGGTAAACTCTTTACTTTCTAGAAGATTGTAGGATCTTTTATTTATCTTAATTTCTGAAATTTTACCTGGATTTTACCTAGCTGTAAGTTTCTTAACTTCATCTAACCCTTAGCAGGTTTTTTTCAGCTTGACCCTCAACATGTTCCTTCAACTCAAAATTTTTCTCATATTAACATGTAATATCCCCTTTGTAATATCCCCAAATTTATGTTTGTATTTTTTGTGTGTATGTTTGTTTTTGGAAATCTGTTAAATATAGGTCTTATCTCTTGGATTAATCCTTTACATCATTTTCCTTCTTTGAAAAAATACGTTTTTGTAGGGAGCATTCTGTATTTTAGAAGATTTTAAGAGATAAACCATTCCTTCTAATTACTTGTATTATTTATTTTTTAAATTGAGAAGTTTTAAAAATCTATGATTGTTGCTGTATTTTAATATCATATCCTGGTTTATGTGTGGAAGTTATTTAAAATCTCTCAAAGGATACTACTAGATTTTTGAAAATACGTATTCTTCTGCAGATTGCTTCAAAGCCATTTCTTCTTTGTTCACCTTAGATTTCTTTATTTTAGATTTCAGAATTTCTCAAATTCAGGTGATTCTTAGGATTGTATTTATTTTTAAGAACGAAGCGATGAGGAGCTTCAAGATGGTGGAAGAGTAAGACACGGAGATCACCTTCCTCCCCACAAATACATCAGAAATACATCTACACGTGGAACAACTCCTACAGAACACCTACTGAACGCTGGCAGAAGACCTCAGACTTCTCAAAAGGCAAGAAACTCCCCACGTACCTGGGTAGGGCAAAAGAAAAAAAAAAAAAAGAATAGGGACGGGACCTGCACCAGTGGGAGGTAGCTGTGAAGGAGGAAAGGTGTCCACACACTAGGAAGCCCCTTCGCGGGCGGAGACTGCGGGTGGCAGAGGGGGGAAGCTTTGGAGCCATGGAGGAGAGCGCAGCAACATGGGTGTGGAGGGCACAGCGGAGAGATTCCTGCACAGAGGATCGGTGCCGACCAGCACACACCAGCCCGAGAGGCTTGTCTGCTCACCCGCTGGGGCAGGCGGGGCTGGGAGCTGAGGCTTGGGCTTCGGTCAGATCGCAGGGAGAGGACTGGGGTTGGCGGTGTGAACACAGCCTAAAGGGGGCTAGTGCACCACGGCTAGCCGGGAGGGAGTCCGGGAAAAGGTCTGGAGCTGCCGAAGAGGCAAGAGACGTTTTCTTGCCTCTTTGTCTCCTGGTGCGTGAGGAGAGGGGATTCAGAGCGCCGCTTAAAGGAGCTCCAGAGACGGGCGCGAGCCGCGGCTATCAGCACGGACACCAGAGACGGGCGTGAGACGCTAAGGCTGCTGCTGCCGCCACCAAAAAGCCTGTGTGCAAGCCCAGGTCACTCTCCACACCTCCCCTCCCGGGAGCCTGTGCAGCCCGCCACGGCCAGGCTCCCGTGATCCAGGGACAACTTTCCCGGGAGAACACACGGTGCGCCTCAGGCTGGTGCAACGTCACGCAGGCCACTGCCGCCGCAGGCTCGCCCCGCATCCGTACCCCTCCCTCCCCCCGGCCTGAGTGAGCCAGAGCCCCTGAAGCAGCTGCTCCTTTAACCCCGTCCTGTCTGAGCGAAGAACAGACGCCCTCAGGCGACCTACATGCAGAGGTGGGTCCAAATCCAAAGCTGAACCCCGGGAGCTGTGTGAACAAAGAAGAGAAAGGGAAATTTCTCCCAGCAGCCTCAGAAGCAGCGCATTAAATCTCCACCATCAACTTGATGTACCTGCATCTGTGGAATACCTGAATAGACAACGAATCATCCCAAACTGAGGAGGTGAACTTTGGGAACAATGATATATATATATTTTTTCCCCTTTTTCTCTTTTTGTGAGTGTGTATGTGTATGCTTCTGTGAGTGGTTTTGTCTGTATAGCTTTGCTTTTACCATTTGTCCTAGAGTTCTGTCCGTCCGTTTTTTGTCTTTGTTTTTCCTTAATAATTTTTCTTCTTAACAATTATTTTTTATTTTAATAACTTTGTTATTTTATTTTACTTTATTTTATTTTATTTTATTTTATCTTCTTCTTTCTTTTTTTTCTCCCTTTTATTCTGAGCCATGTGGAAGACAGGCTCTTGGTGCTCCAGCCAGGCATCAGGGCTGTGCCACTAAGGTGGGAGAGCCAAGTTCAGGACACTGGTCCACGAAACAGCTCCCAGATCCACATAATATGAAACAGTGAAAATCTCCCAGAGATCTCCATCTCAGCACCAAGACCCAGTTCCACTCAACGACCAGCAAGCTACAGTGCTGGACACCATATGGCAAACAGCTAGCAAGACAGGAACACAGCCTCATCCATTAGCAGAGAGGCTGCCTAAAATCATAATAAGTCCACAGACACCCAAAAACACACCACCAGACATGGACCTGTCACCAGAAAGACAAGATCCAGCCTCATCCACCAGAACAAGGGCACTAGTCCCCTCCACCAGGAAGCCTACAGAACCCACTGAGCCAACCTTAGCCACTGGGGACAGACACCAAAAACAACGGGAACTACGAACCTGCAGCCTGCAAAAAGGAGACCCCAAACACAGTAAGTTCAGCAAAATGAGAAGACAGAGAAATACACAGCAGATGAAGGAGCAAGGCAAAAACCCACCAGACCTAACAAATGAACAGGAAATAGGCAGTCTACCTAAAAAAGAATTCAGAATAATGATAAAAAAGATGATCCAAAATCTTGGAAATAGAATGGAGAAAATACAAGAAACGTTTAACGAGGACCTAGAGGAACTAAAGAGCAAACAAACAGTGATGAAAAACACAATAACTGACATTAAAAATTCTCTAGAAGGGATCAATAGTAGAATAACTGAGGCAGAATGGATAAGTGACCTGGAAGAAAAAATAGTGGAAATAACTACTGCAGAGCAGAATAAAGAAAAAAGAATGAAAAGAATTGAGGACAGTCTCAGAGACTTCTGGGACAACATTAAACGCACCAACATTCGAATTATAGGGGACCCAGAAGAAGAAGAGAAAAAGAAATGGACTGAGAAAATATTTGAAGAGATTATAGTTGAAAACTTCCCTAATATGAGAAAGGAAATAGTTAATCAAGTCCAGGAAGCACAGAGACTCCCATACAGGATAAATCCAAGGAGAAACACACCAAGACACGTATTAATCAAACTATCAAAAATTAAATACAAAGAAAAAATATTAAAAACAGCAAGGGAAAAACAACAAGTAACACATAACAGAATCCCCATAAGGTTAACAGCTGATCTTTCAGCAGAAACTCTGCAAGCCAGAAGGGAGTGGCAGGACATATTTAAAGTGATGAAGGAGAAAAACCTACAATCAACATTACTCTACCCAGGAAGGATCTCATTCAGGTTTGATGGAGAAATTAAAACCTTTACAGACAAGCAAAAGCTGAGAGAGTTCAGTACCACCAAACCAGCTTTACAACAAATGCTAAAGGAACTTCTCTGGGCAGGAAAAACAAGAGAAGGAAAAGACCTACAATAATAAACCCAAAACAATTAAGAAAATGGGAATAGGAACATACATATCGATAATTACCTTAAATGTAAACGGATTAAATGCTCCAACCAAAAGACATAGACTGGCTGAATGGATACAAAAACAAGACCCGTATATATGCTGTCTACAGGAGACCCACTTCAGACCCAGGGACACATACAGACTGAAAGTGAGGGGATGGAAAAAGATATTCCATGCAAATGGAAATCAAAAGAAAGCTGGAGTAGCAATTCTCATATCAGACAAAATAGACTTTAAAACAAAGACTATTACAAGAGTCAAAGAAGGACACTACATAATGATCAAGGGATCAATCCAAGAAGAAGATATAACAATTGTAAATACTTATGCACCCAACATAGGAGCACCTCAATACATAAGGCAAATACCAACAGCCATAAAAGCGGAAATTGACAGTAACACAATCATAGTAGGGGACTTTAACACCCCACTTTCACCAATGGACAGATCATCCAAAATGAAAATAAATAAGGAAACACAATCTTTAAATGCTACATTAAACAAGATGGACTTAATTGATATTTATAGGACATTCCATCCAAAAACAACAGAATACACATTCTTATCAAGTGCTCATGGAACATTCTCCAGGATAGATCATATCTTGGGTCACAAATCCAGCCTTGGTAAATTTAAGAAAATTGAAATCATATCAAGAATCTTTTCTGACCACAACGCTGAGACTAAATATCAATTACAGGAAAAAATCTGTAAGAAATACAAACACATGGAGGCTAAACAACACACTACTTAATAACCAAGAGATCACTGAAGAAATCAAAGAGGAAATCAAAAAATACCTAGAAACAAATGACAATGAAAACACAACAACCCAAAAACACGATGACCCAAAACCTATGGGATGCAGCAAAAGTAGTTCTAAGAGGGAAGTTTATAGCAATACAATCCTACCTTAAGAAACAAGAAACATCTCAAATAAACAACCTAACCTTACACCTAAAGCAATTAGAGAAAGAAGAACAAAAAACCCACAATTTAGCAGAAGGAAAGAAATCATAAAGATCAGATCAGAAATAAATGAAAAAGAAATGAAGGAAATGATAGCAAAGGTCAATAAAACTAAAAGCTGGTTCTTTGAGAAGGTAAACAAAATTGATAAACCATTAGCCAGACTTATCAAGAAAAAAAGGGAGAAGACTCAAATCAATAGAATTAGAAATGAAAAAGAAGAAGTTACAACTGACACTGCAGAAATACAAAGGATCATGAGAGATTACTACAAGCAAATATGTGCCAATAAAATGGACAACCTGGAAGAAATGGACAAATTCTTAGAAATGCAGAACCTTCCGAGACTGAACCAGGAAGAAATAGAAAATATGAACAGACCAATCACAAGCACTGAAATTGAAACTGTGATTAAAAATCTTCCAACAAACAAAAGCCCAGCACCAGATGGCCTCACAGGCAAATGCTATCAAACATTTAGAGAAGAGCTAACACCTATCCTTCTCAAACTCTTCCAAAATATTGCAGAGGTAGGAACACTCCCAAACTCATTCTACGAGGCCACCATCACTCTGATACTAAAACCAGACAAAGATGTCACAAAAAAAGAAAACTAGAGGCCAATATCACTGATGAACATAGATGCAAAAATCCTCAACAAAATACAAGCAAATGGAATCCAACAGCACATTAAAAGGATCATACAATATGATCAAGTGGGGCTTATCCCAGGAATGCAAGTAATCTTCAACATACACAAATCAATCAACATGATACACCTTATTAACAAATTGAAGGAGAAAAACCATATGATCATCTCAATAGATGCAGAAAAAGCTTTTGACAAAGTTCAACACCGATTTACGATAAAAAATCTCCAGAAAGTAGGCATAGAGGGAACTTTCCTCAACATAATAAAGGCCATATATGACAAACCCACAGCCCACATCGCCCTCAATGGTGAAAAACTGAAACCATTTCCACTAAGATCAGGAACAAGACAAGGTTGTCCACTCTCACCACTATTATTCAACATAGTTTTGGAAGTTTTAGGCACAGCAATCAGAGAAGAAAAAGAAATAAAAGGAATCCAAATCGGAAAAGAAGAAGTAAAGCTGTCACTGTTTGCAGATGACATGATACTATACATAGAGAATCCTAAAGATGCTACCAGAAAACTCCTAGAGCTAATCAATGAATTTGGTAAAGTAGCAGGATACAAAATTAATGAGCAGAAATCTCTTGCCTTCCTATACACTAATGATGAAAAATCTGAAAGTGAAATTAAGAAAACACTCCCACTTACCACTGCAACAAAAAGAATAAAATATCTAGGAATAAAGCTACCTAAGGAGACAAAAGACCTGTATGCAGAAAATTATAAGACACTGATGAAAGAAATTAAAGATGATACAAATAGATGGAGAGATATACCACATTCTTGGATTGGAAGAATCAACATTGTGAAAATGACTCTACTATCCAAAGCAATCTACAGATTCAATGCCATCCCTATCAAACTACCACTGGCATTTATCACAGAACTAGAACAAAAAATTTCACAATTCTTATGGAAACACAAAAGACCCCAAATAGCCAAAGCAATCTTGAGAACGAAAAATGGAGCTGGGGGAATCAGGCTCCCTGACTCAGACTATATTACAAAGCTTCAGTAATCAAGACAGTTTGGTACTGGCACAGAAAGAGAAATATAGATCAGTGGGAGAGGATAGAAAGCCCAGAGATAAACCCACACACATATGGGCACCTTATTTTTGATAAAGGAGGCAAGCATATACAGTGGAGAAAAGACAGCCTCTTCAATAAGTGGTGCTGGGAAAAGTGGACAGGTACATGTAAAAGTATGAAATTAGAACACTCCCTGACACCATGCACAAAAATAAACTCAAAATGGATTAAAGACCTAAGTGTAAGGCCAGACACTATCAAACTCTTAGAGGAAAACATAGGCA
Source organism: Balaenoptera physalus (assembly GCF_965194825.1). Lineage (NCBI taxonomy): Eukaryota > Metazoa > Chordata > Mammalia > Artiodactyla > Balaenopteridae > Balaenoptera > Balaenoptera physalus. Next base: position 158,064,480 of record NC_138890.1, read on the forward strand.
GAACACTCTATGACATACATCACAGCAAGATTCTTTTTGACCCAGCTCCCAGAGAAATGGAAATAAGAACACAAATAAACAAATGGGACCTAATGAAACTTAAAAGCTTTTGCACAGCAAAGGAAACCATAAACAAGACCAAAAGACAACCATCAGAATGGGAGAAAATATTTGCAAATGAAGCAACTGACAAAGGATTAATCTCCAAGATTTACAAGCAGCTCATGCAGCTCAATAACAAAAAAACGAACAACCCAATCCAAAAATGGGCCGAAGACCTAAATAGACATTTCTCCAAAGAAGATATACAGATGGCCTACAGACACATGAAAGAATGCTCAACATCATTAATCATTAGAGAAATGCAAATCAAAACTACAATGAGATATCATCTCACACCGGTCAGAATGGCCATCATCAAAAAATCTAGAAACAATAAATGCTGGAGAGGGTGTGGAGGAAAGGGAACACTCTTGCACTGTTGGTGGGAATGTAAATTGATACAGCCACTATGGAGAACAGTATGGAGGTTCCTTAAAAAACTACAAATAGAACTACCATACGACCCAGCAATCCCACTACTGGGCATATACCCTGAGAAAACCATAGGTCAAAAAGAGTCATGTACCAAAATGTTCATTGCAGCTCTATTTACAATAGCCAGGACATGGAAGCAATCTAAATGTCCATCGACAGATGAATGGATAAAGAAGATGTGGCACATATATACAATGGAATATTACTCAGCCATAAAAAGAAATGAAATGGAGGTATTTGTAATGAGGTGGATGGAGTTAGAGTCTGTCATACAGAGTGAAGTAAGTCAGAAAGAGAAAAACAAATACAGTATGCTAACACATATATACGGAATCTAAGGGGGAAAAAAAAAAAAAAAAGGCCATGAAGAACCTAGTGGCAAGACGGGAATAAAGACACAGACCTACTAGAGAATGGACTTGAGGATATGGGGAGGGGGTGGGGTGAGATGTGACAGGGTAAGAGAGTGTCATGGACATATATACACTACCAAATGTAAAATAGATAACTAGTGGGAAGCAGCCGCATAGCACAGGGAGATCAGCTCGGTGCTTTGTGACCACCTAGAGGGATGGGATGGGGAGGGTGGGAGGGAGGGAGATACAAGAGGGAAGAGAAATGGGAACATATTGTATATGTATAACTGATTCACTTTGTTATAAAGCAGAAGCTAACACACCGTTGTAAGGCAATTATACTTCAATAAAGATGTTAAAAATAAATAAATAAATAAATAAAATTTAAAAAAAATAAAAAGATGTGGCACATATATACAATGGAATGTTACTCAGCCATAAAAAGAAACGAAATTGAGTTATTTGTAGTGAGGTGGATGGACCTAGAGTCTGTCATACAGAGTGAAGTAAGTCAGAAAGAGAAAAACAAATACCGTATGCTAATCCATATATATGGAATCTAAGAAAAATAAAAATGGTCATGAAGAACCTAGGGGCAAGACGGGAATAAAGACGCAGACCTACTAGAGAATGGACTTGAACATACGGGGAGGGGGAAGGGTAAGCTGGGAAAAAGTGAGAGAGTGGCATGGACATGTACACTCTACCAAATGTAAAATAGATAGCTAGTGGGAAGCAGCCACATAGCACAGGGAGATCAGCTCAGTGCTTTGTCACCACCTAGAGGGGTGGGATAGGGAGGGTGGGAGGGAGGCAGACGCAAGAGGGAAGAGATATGGGGACATATGTATAACTGATTCCCTTTGTTATAAAGCAGAAACTAACACACCATTGTAAAGCAATTATACTCCAATAAAGATGTTAAAAATAAAAAAAAGAATGAAGCGAGAAGAGATATGTTATATGTATGTCATCAGATTTTGTCAACTTTCCGGCTTTCCTTTAGGATTAGAGTGTAAGATTCTGACCACTGTTCCTGGCCATAGAATGACAGACAGTTCTCTATAGGTAAGCCCACATCAGGTCTTCTAGTATCCCATAGAAAATTATTTCAATTTTCTTTGAGGTGAAACATCTGAAATTTCCTTCAGATTCAGGAGTGAAATTGTCGAACTGTTCTCAGTGTGTGATGGAGGTGGGGTCATAGGTAGTCACAACTCAGTATGTAGTTTTGGCACTAAATCTCCCTGTGTTTTACCATGTATTGGTCTCCCACCTTAGAGAAGTAGCAGGAGAAAGAGAACTGGCATGAGTTTGCAGGTTTCATCAGAGGAACACAAATGCATGACTCCCTATACTCAGAGATCTTTCTTTAATTGAAGAGGGTACTGACGCCAAGTTCAAACTCCAGAACAATGCAATTTATGGTAAATGAGAGAGTAAGAAAAAATTAATCAGGTTATCTTATTTGAAGATGTTCAGAGTGGTGGAGATTGTGAGAGTCAATCTCTGAAAAGGGAAGAATCATTTCTTATTTACAACTCTGGTGAGATATCAAATATAATGAGACCTTCAGATTCAGTACAAACTGTAAAGTGAGGCATTGTAGAGTGCTGTGGATGGAGCCCGGATTCTTGAGTGCAAGGAATATTACTCTAAGGAAAAATGGCAAGATGAGCACGTATATTAGCTTTTCTCCCTTTCCAAAAAGCAAAAGTTTATAGAAGGCACTTACTGCAGGAAGGAGGCTGGCTATCAGCAGACAAAGATTTAGATAGATTACTGAATGATGGATGGCAGAAGTGATCATAATGACGCACACAGCGGCTCAGAGCTTACAGAATAGCATGTTCGAGTGAATATGTGAGCTGTTCATTTTTCATATTGAAACATTTTTTCACGTTATATAGTCACTCAATCTCTCTCTTCTTCACTAGTGACCTAGTCAGCACAAACCAAGAGCAAGTGTGAGGAAAGTGTTACTACTCAGCAGCACAGATTCAATGAGTAATCTTGCAGCAGTTGAATGGGTTGGCCAGCTCCCCACAATTTCCCCATATTTCTATGTACCGGAGAAGATATACTAAAAAAATGTATATTTGACTTTAATTCTGGGGCACCCAAAGTGTAAGTTATATCCCCTGAGTAGAACTATTATTTTGGCAGGGAAAGGAGTGGTTTGCCATCTTAATTATGTTCTCCTTGACACATTCTGTCCAGAAATTAGACACTGGTAAGGTCATAGAATATTTGCGATAACAGCCTATCTTAATCAACATATCGTGTACGTAGGTATGGCCTTAATACAACACAAAGCAAAATATCAAAGTACAAAAATTGAACAAATAAAAAAGAGAGGAAAATATTACGGAAGGGTGAAAAAAAAGTAGAAAACCAATGATTATTTTCAATATTATTGTATTATTGCTTTCATAATACAATAGAGGCTAAGAAAAAAAGTCATAGGAAAAAAACCATAGAAATTGAATGATAATTGATGAAAGAAAGTATGCCATACAAAGCTAACAAAAGTTAAAGAGAATTCTCCAGAATAGAAAGGAAAAAAAGAAACAAAGATTTGAGGAAACATTAAATAATTATTGCAGATTGATCCATCAGAGCCAAAACAAAATGAGACAAAGCAAATAAAAATTTCATAGGATTTTTTGTAACAGAAAATATTTTAAAATGGAGAGAAAACACACTGTATTTTTTTAAAACTGGGGATAAAGAGAAAAATTTTGGAGCAAAAAAAGCATACCCAGGACCAAGCTCAATGAATGAAAAAAAGAACATACAAATCCAAACAAATTCTCATGGCATTCCATGACTTCTAGGATAAAGAGAAGATTACAAAACCCCCAGAAGTTGTGAATCTATACAATAGTTCCATGAAATCACATGACTGTCAGAGTAACCTTAAACCACTTACCCCCCAAAATGCTAAAACATGAGATAAAGAAGCTTTGTTTTAATATTTATCAGAACATTATTTGAAACATAGAATTATATAATCATCCAACATAGCAATATAGTATAAGAATGAAAAGAAGACGTTTTTGATTACAGAAAGATTCAATGAGTCTCTCTTACAACTTTGTGAAGAAATTACCTGAGAATATACTTAGCAAAACATGGAAGGAATTCAAGAAGTAAAAAGCTTGGACTCCAGCGACAATGGATCTAACCCCAATGTGCAAAAAGTAACTTCTAGGGTGAAATTAGGCCTTGAAAACATTTATAAGTGCTTTAAAATATCATGGTTATAGAGAAATACAGTGAAATTGAAAAGGGGAAAGAAAGACAATGAGTATATTGCAGTTGTCAATTTCACTGATGATGCTTCAAAAAACAAAAAAAACCAAAAAACCACCAAACCCTGTGTTATCACACACAAATATTTATTTTTGCTCATAAGCCTAAAGTCAGCTGGGTCATCTTTCTTGTGGTGACTGGGCTCCCTAGGACAGTTGTGAGTCGAAAGGTCAACTTTGCTGACCCTGGTTGGGCTCTCTCAGATACTAGGTGTTGATTGTAAGCTGTACAGTGTCAGCTAAAGCAGCTGGGCTCTTCTCCACAAGGTCCCTTATGTCCAGCATGCTTGCCCAGACTTATTCTTATGATGAACCCCCTTGTCTGAAAGAAAGACCAGAGGTCACACGCATTGAGATCTAGACACTGAAATGGCACACCATATATTCTACCACATTCTATCGGCCATAGCAAATTAGAAGTCCCGGCCAAATTCAAGATTTGGGGGAATATATACCTTCTCCTGAGGAGAGGTGCTACAAATTCCCATTAAGAGGGCACTGACATAGGTTGGGATGAAGAATTGGGAACATTTCCTACATCTACCAGAAAAAAACTAATAAATATAAAAATATACATATATCTGTTGACAACAATATAGAAACATTTACTTATAGGTGCAGATATGTGTATATGGATATCTTATGTAATAAATTCTATTTTAGGTTGTAAAAACTCAGGAAAGTTATGGGTAATGGAAGTGTGATAAATTTCTCTCCTTTCATAATAAGTCAACATATTTTGTACCAATTTGCTATGTAAATAAATAGGGTTATAAAGAGATTATTTGGAAGTATCTAGATAAATATATCATAAATTTAAAAATAAAGAAAATTTCCTCCTCTGAGGTTGAGGTTGAAGAGAGGGAAGGTGAGAAATTTAGATTTTGTGTATGATCAGTTCTGTATTATTTAAATAATTTTTCTTTGTGTATGTATGTGTATATACATGTAGCATGATGGCTTTTTCAAAATAAGCATTTTTTTAAAAGAACAAAGATAATGGGTGTATACTACGTGTGTGAATGTGAATTTCTGTAATATATGGTAGGGAAAAAAATAGAACTGTGGCTTGAGAGAAAGCAGGGTCAACCCTTGTTTCCAGCAGAGAAAAACTTTCCACCATCAAAATGGCATATTCATGAGATTATATATGTATTACCTCTTTCCTACTCATTGTATTTCACTTAGAATGTGCTACAAGACACTGGACATTTTAATTTTCCTTTCATTGCTTTTGGCACTCTGTTCATCTGTTCCTACTGTGGGACAAAAAATGAGATGGATGCTCTGTTCCCCACTTAGGTGGATTCCTATGGTATTCAAAGGTCAACAAAGCAGCTAGCAATTGGGATAGAGTATATTAGATTCTAAAAGCTAAAATCTCTTATTTTCTAACTTTCTTAGGTTTTATCTCTTTGGAACACATCCCTGTGACTTTCTCATCTAATTGGAATACCTGAGATATATATATATATATATATAGCTTGATTTAATACTGCCCTGTGAGCATGCCTTTCTTATACTCTCCCAAGTAATTGATTTTAGTCTTAGATCTTTATGTGTATTACTAATCCTTAAAAGACTGGGGGTATTGGAAACACTGGCTGTTGTATACCCTTCTCTCTTATTAGATGTCTAATTATATTATATGTAAAGAATTTTAATAATCAAAAATATCATATAACAAAATTAAGTCAAGGAGTTGGTACAAAAAGATTTTGAAATGTCATGTGACCCAGAAATCCCATTCTTTCTAATATATTTCACCTGATTCATGACATCCAAACCGTTAAGGATATACTTTCTCGAGTTCTCCTTTGACCACCTTTAGGTGCTCTCCAAATTATTATTCTTGCTTTCTTACTTTGGTCTTCATAATCCTGAAGACTATCTCTCACTCACGGTTAAAACTGTACAATTGTATGCTTTCATAAAGATATGAAACATCATGATTAACCAGATTTCTCCTGCATAAATATGGTAGCTCACTGTTACCCACCCTCCAGCAATTTTAGGCTGAAATTGCTGGGGGTGGTGGGTAAAATTCATGTTTTCAACTAAAATTCATATATTGAAGCCCTAACCCTAGTACCTCAGAATGTGACTACATTAAATGAGTCTTCAAAGAGAGGATTAAGTTAAAACAACTCCTTTAGGATGGGCCTTAATCCAAACTGAAGGATGTTCTTATAAGAAGAATTAACACATAGTGAGACAGCAGGGATGCTGGTGCACAGAGCAAAGACCACGTGAGGACACAGGGAGAAGGTGGCCATCTGCAAGCCTAGGAAAGAGGCTTCAGGAAAAACCAAACTTGCTGATACCTTGAAGTCAGACTTCGAGGCTCCAGAACTGTGAGAAAACGAATCTCTTGTTATTTAAGCCACCCAATCTGTGGTACTGAGTTATGGCAGCTCTAGCAAACTAATATATTCACCAGTGAGAAATTCACTTGGGTGTGATTTCCTTAAGGTCCCATGCATAAACACGTACAGGCCAACCTGGGCAGCGTATAGTTGCCTGGCTACTGGAGATAGTCCTAAAACAATGAGACAGCACTTGGAAATGAAAGGATGCCAAAAACCATATTCCTCATTTGTGTAAGAAACAGGTGTTTCTTAGGAAAACAAAAACGAGCTTTGTTACTTATTCTACCTTTATCTTACTTCTAAAATAGAAGGTTTTATTTGCATTTTTATAATGACCCTAAGTCCCACATCTCATCAGCTCATTTAGGACATTGCAACACGATCAAATATTTATTTTAAGCTACATTTCACATGATATTTTTTCTTTCCCTAGTATAGCTTTTGCTTCAGTCATAATGTAAGCTGTGTTTGTTTTTAATTTTGAACTTAAAAAGAAAGTGAAGCAATGAAAAAAAGAACAATATTCATGATCACTGAGATATTTTCTTTTGCTAAAAATGTACCTTGATGCTCCAGCCAAATAAGTTGTCCCGAAAATGTTGAGGACTGAACAAAATTCATTGTGATGGTAACTGAATACTATGAAAAAACTTCCTGCATTCAGCAACAGCTCTGCAGGAAGTACAGTTAAATTATTTGACAGTTTATGAGAGCAGAAAAGAAAATTTTCTACTAATAATCAGCAGGCTTTAGCACACACACACATACATTGTAAAGAACACAATGCAGCCAAATATAAATTAACAAAGAATAAGTAATAAGTACTATTCTGCTTTCATATATTTGTTCTGTATTTCTTTGGATCCACTGTTTGCTTGTTTCTGAGCTAAAATCACTTTTTTCCTGATAATCTTTTTGAAATGTCTCCCATTGTTTTTAAGAGTAAATTATTTTCTGTAGCTTGCAGCTACTTTCATTACCTGAAGAATTAATAATGGTGTTGGCATAGGTCAGCCTAAATTTTACCAGTTGTAGGACACAAAATACTTTTGCTTTTCAAGCGTGCAGTGCCTTTACATCTGATTCTACTTTCTTTCTATATTTTTGTTAATGTTGATATAAGAAATTATATCTATTAAAGAGACAATATAGATTATGTATCAGTTCAGTTCAATTAAAAATGACATTGATTGAGTACCGATTAAAAGCCAGGCATTATACTAGGAGCTAAAAATACAAAAATAGAGATATGCTCCTTCTTTTAAAGATTCTCAGCTAAAAAGGATAACTTAAATACGTAAATGCAATGCTTAATTATTCAGAGAGGTTTTCGAAAAGGGCTGAACTGATTTTTTTCTTTGCTTACTATATATTTCTTCAGAAAGTTGTAAATCCCATGTAAATCAATTTGACCATATGAATTTTAAAATATGTAAAGATAAATCACTATTTTCAAGTTTTGAATTAGTTGCAAATATTTTTATAGGTAACCTACTATTCAAAGGCATGAAAGTAATCCTTTATAGTCTACTATACACTCCCTGTATCTCTTAGAACATAGTGTTCAATAAACTTTTAGATTAATTAGTTCCCATGGTCATTTTCACGCAATGTGTTAGCCTTCGAGCCACTGTGAGTGCTCAGAATAAATAGAAATGAATCTCTAAGTCCATTAGCTTAATCTCCCATCCACTCTGAGTCTCTTCTAAATTTTCCACCAAATTGTCATCTAGTCTAGCCTATGTTTGAGAACATCCCACATCAGGAACTCTTCACTTTATGAAGCAGATCATTAAATTAATGAACAATTTTAACGTTGGAAAAATTCTCCTTAATCGAGCTGAAAACTGCTTTCTCTTCATTTCTGACTCTTGTTCCCAGTTCTGCCTTAAAATAAGCAGTTCTTTCTTCCAAATACCAGGTCTTTCATGTTTAGATCTATATCTCCCTAGTTTGCCTCCTCTAATTCAGGGTAGACATTCCATTTGTCTTTTTTTTTTTTTTTTTTTTAAGAATTTCACATTTCTTCCTAGTCTGGATACAATCCAGTTTGCAAAAGCCTGGCTTGCAAAAGCCATGTCTATATACCAGTAGCAATAAGGTTTACTGCAAATATCTTAGAAGCAGAGAAACATTTGAAAGCCCACAATCACCTAGCTCTCAGTGACCCACAGAAAAAAGAGCTCGAGTCAAGCACGTAATGGAAAATACTCCAGCAGAGCACATTTTTATATGGATATTGAGATGAGTTCAGAGAATTACCAGTCAACTCTGTAAAAATGGGTGTTTTCTGATCAAGGGGATTGCTTTTTTGTTTGGAAGTTAGCTAAAGAGCTTCACATATTAGTATTGATGGAATCAGCTGAGAGACTCTGCCACACTCTATGGGGCTAGCTCAGTCCTATGAAGCAGCTTTCTACTAAATGCCATCCAGCCACCAGTGCCATGCGAGAGACCAATGGCTGGCTGTCCTCAGCTCTCTAGACTTGAACAAGCATCCCAAATTGAATCCAAATAAAGGGATCCATTTCTTGTGATCTGGGATTCATTTGTCCCACTGATCCTATATCGACTGATTTTTAGCTTCTCTGTCAGTCTGCTTTCTCAAATTAAGCTTTTGACCACAAAAGAACTCTTAAGTTCATAACACTTTCACTTTACATATATAATTTTAGCATAACTGCAATTAGTTACAGTTAAAATGCTTTTTAAGTGTTCATGACTTAGATTTCAGAAATTCACCAATGTAATTTAGTGTTTCCCTGCTTAGTACAAATTTGTGGAGTTTTCCTCTTTCTCTATTTCCATTCCACTCCTTCCATCAGGTTTTACTGGGAACCTACTATTTCCCTGGCATTGAGAAATACTGTAGCCCGTGACCTATGGAGGAGCTTCAATCTACACTTATTGTTATGAACTGGATTATGCCCCCCCATTCACATGTTGAAGCCTTAACCCCTAATGTGACTGTATTTGGAGATAGGGCTTTCTAGGAGATGACTACCATTAAATGAGGTACTAAGGGTGGGGTCCTAATCCAATAGGACTGGTGTCTTTATAAGAGGAAGGGACACCAGAGCTCCCTCTGCCCTGCCCACCCTCACTGAGAGCACACAAAAAAGGTGATGTGAAGACACAGTGAAAAAGAGACCATCCGCAAACCAGAAGACATGCCTCACAAGAAATCAACACTGCTAGCACCTTGAACTTGGACTTCCAGCCTTCACAACTATGAGAAAATTAATTTCTGTCATTTAAGCCGCCCGGTCAGCTATATTCTGTTATGTCAGCCTAAACAGACTAACAAAACCTACCAGCACAGAAGCAGTATTTATTATGGATATTCTTGAAGAGGTTACCTTACAAGGTGCTATAAAAATCCACATGGAGAAAGAAAAATTTAGGAAAAATATCGCATGCCTCTAAAAATAAGCACCTTTTCATAAGTACATTAAAGAATGCATCAAACTTAGCAAACCAATCACATTTCACTGACACTACAACATACATCTTAGAGAGACCTCAATATTAGATAATGCTGCTTGTGTTGCCCAGATATATTTGCTTCATTTGAAAGAGGATTATAGGATTTAAGTAAAGCCAGAATTAGCAATACCAGAATGATGGGCATTACTCAAAGTTGAAAATACACTTAAATAACTTCTTTTGATATAGATAGTAGAGATATTCAATATGAAACCTTCTCTTTCTCACCACATTCAACTAGAATGACTGAAGTTTTCTACCTGCAAGCTTATCCATCCAGTTTCTCTACAAATACTTGTCTGGACTTACATTATACTTAAAGTCTTAGATTGGGTTAAATCATTTTACCAAAGATGCAGGATTCAGTGCACCTGAAATTGTGGAGCCTGAATGTATTTCACCATGGAACTTTGTTCCCGGAATACAAAAAATTAAAAAAAAAAAAAGAGAGAGAGAGAATTTTGCTCAAGCTTATCAGCTCCTATTTGACCTTTTTCTGTCTAAAACTGGAGCCTAGTTCTTATTCTCATATACGGCATACCCTGCTACACAGTTACCTTCCTGTGCCTGAGGAACAGGAAATTGTTCATATGTGCTCAGAGTGCTGAGAACTTTAAGGTAACTGGCTTGATTTCCTGAAAACATGAATACATTGACTAGCTAATGAGTATTTAATGAACTGTAATTTTGTGCTATGCAATAGATCTGTTTCCTATTAGTCAAGAAAGTCTGCTCCTTTCTATTAGTTTCGAAGCCTTAACACCCTTTGATTTCATGCTGTATGGTTATAAGACATGCCACATAGAAATAGGAGTCTTTGGCCAGTGGGTCACTATACTGTCAGGAATCATTGACTGAGCTTCCTACACTAGTCAAATCAGGCAGTGGGAACTTCCAGTGACTCCAACACCCAAATGTTAAATGTGTCTCACTGTTGAACGAAGTGTCCAGAAAAACCAATCAGTTGATCTACTTTCCTATTTGGAAGAGTAACTATCATCTCCATTAATTACACCATAATAACTTGCTCAGCAGACACAGATACTATCATCAAAAATCATGATACATCCAAGGTTCATAGAAATCTTACTAGAAAGTCTTTCAAATATCCAAAAACCTTTCTCTTCCTCTCATAGCATTCCTCTGGAATTTAATCCAATTATTATTCTTACTTCTGTCCCTTCTTTATTTAAAAAAATAAAACTTTTGGTTTTGATCTTATTGCTTCATATACAGTGGCCCAATACATAGTCTTTTCAAGCACTCATGGAAAATTCTCCATAATAAGTAATAAAACAAACCTCAATAAATTCATACAAAGTAAAAATTCCCTGACCACAATGGAATGAGTAGTCTTTTCAACCAATGATGGTGGGACTTCTGGATATCCACTTGTAAAAGATTATTGATGAACTTCTATCTAACACCATGCACAAAAATTAAGTCAAAATGGACAGAGACCTCAAAGTAAGTTGCAAAACTATGAAACACTTAGGAGAAAACATAAGAATAATGTTCTGTGATCTTGCATTAGACAAAACCTTATTAGATATGACAGTAAAATTACCTTCAAAATAAAGAAAAAAAGAAAGATAAATTTTGTCAAAAATGAAAAGTTTTGTACTTGAAAGGACGTCATCAAGAAAGTCAAAAGACAACTCACAGAATGGGAAGAAACATACAAATTTTATATACAGATAGCCAATAAGCACAAGGAAACTTGCTCAGCATCACTAGCCATCAGGAAAAGGCAAACCAAACTCCAGTGGTGTATCATTTTGCACCAACTAGGATAGCTATGATCAAAAAGAAAGGTAACTAGTAAGGCTGAGTTGGAGTAATTGCAACTTTCATATACTACTAGTGGGAATGTAAAATTGGGCAGCAGCTTTCTAACATAGTTTGACAGTTCCTCAGAATATTACTAATAAAAGTTACCATATAGCCCAGAAATACTCAAAGGATATGAAAACATATGTCAACACAAAATTGTGTACACAAATGTTCATAGTAGCATTTTCATACTAAACAAAATGTGAAAACAACTGAAATTTCCATCAACTGATAAATAGATAAACAAAATATACTCTATTCTTAAATACAATGGAATATTACTCAGCATTGCAAAGGAATGAAGTACTTATATATGTCTGAATCTTCAAAACATTATGCTAAGTGATGGAAGCCAGTTACAAGAGACACCATATTGTATGAGTCTATTTACATGATATGTCCAGAATAGGCAATCTATGAAGACAGAAAGTAGACTGGTGGTTGCTGGTTGCCTAAGTGCTGAGAGACTGGGTAAAGAGTGGGTAATGACTACACGTTGGCATGGGGAATGTTTAGGGGTGAAGAAAATATTTCAGAATTGATTGTGGTGATGGTTGCAGTACTCTGTATACTACAAATATTGAATTGTACAATTTAAATGGGGGTCAATGGTATATATGTAAATTTTGTCTCTCAATAAAAATGTTTTTAAAAATAACACAGAAGTAAATTTGATTTATAAAAGAATAAATAATATTTATGATTTTTATTGACTCAATGAAATGCATAGTTCAAATACAAGTAAGAAAGTATTAATAAGTAGAGTTACCAAAAAGTAATGAACCTATTAATAATTCAGTTTTCAAATTGATAGAAGCAAATAATGAAAATAATTATCAGAATAGTAGTTGGTCAGTCATTTTGATTTCTAGCAATGGAAGAGAGTTATTTATGTGGTTTTGAAGATGATGACTTTCTAGGAGTTGATGATGAAGAGTAAAACTTTCATGATATATTTTTATATGCTTGGTTTTTGATGTTTTGCTATAATAATGATAGAATATCTGGTTCTATTGGAATGAATTCAATTTTTTGAAACCTAGTTTCCTAATGTTCAAAAAATACATGGCTTATTGCATGTATGGGTATGACATTGAGATTGTTTTAAAAATATGAGTGATTTAGAATAGATTTTCCGAAATATTTATTTGACTAGAAAAGATTTAACATAGCTTGCTTTATTGCTTTTTTTTGATGGACCTTCTTACAAGATTGGTCCTTGGCTGGCTTCTGGGGACTTGGATTTCTGAGGGTCCTCACCATTCCCAGAATAGATAAGAGTGATTTACTACTGCTGAAGGGCTTATACAAACCTTGTGGATTACATTGAACATTTGGTTTCTTTCTGGGAGTCTGGAAAATTGGTACATGCTAAACAGAGGGCGCCTATGTGACCAACCCCCAGTAAAAACCCTGGGCCCCAAACCTCAGTGAACCTTTCTGGTATACAACATTTTACAGCTGCTGTCACTCCTCCTTGCTAGGAAAATTGTGTGTCCTGTATGACCCCACTAGGAGATGATCTTTGGAAGCTTATGACTGATTTCTTCTTCACTTCACCGCATTGGCCTTTCCCCTTTGCTCATTTTGTTTATATTTTTTCACCGAAATAAATCATAGCCGTGAGTACAATGTGCTGAGTACTGTGAGTCATCTTAACTGATCATCAAACCTACAGGTGGTCTTGGCAACCCCTCAAAATAACTATATAGCAACTATGCTACATTTGTAGGATGACATTTAAATTTATTGTATTTGGTACCTCAATCTAAGTTTTAATGATAATTTTGTTAAGTCTGAATATACTATATATAAATACCATAAAATATTTTTATGGGGGACAGTTTTTGAGTTACCAATATTCACTAATGTACAATTCTTGTATTTTCTCCTGTCACAAACGTGGTGTAAGGCTTATTTACTAGTACGTATGTTAGATTTGTTGCTGGCTATATACCAACCATTTACTGATCTGATATTTATTTTCAGGGTTTAACTTTATATTTTTTCAGGGACAATAGATTATGGCTGTATATTCAGAACTTATAATTACGGACTAGTGTCTATGATGCATTATATTTACATTAAAAAGTTTCCCTTAGGGAAAAAGAAAACCGAATTGCATTAATTTTTCCCCAAAATATCCTTAAAAATAGAGAAACAGGGGGCTTACCTGGTGGCGCAGTGGTTGAGAATCTGCCTGCTAATGCAGGGGACACGGGATCGTGCCCAGGTCTGGGAAGATCCCACATGCCGCGGAGCAACTAGGCCTGTGAGCGACAACTACTGAGCCTGCACGTCTGGAGCCTGTGCTCCGCAACAAGAAAGGCCGCGATAGTGAGAGGCCCGCGCACCGCAATGAAGAGTGGCCCCCGCTCGCCGCAACTAGAGAAAGCCCTCGCACAGAAACGAAGACCCAACACAGCTAAAAATAAATAAATAAATAAATAAATTTTAAAAATTAAAAAAAAAAAAATAGAGAAACACAATAGTATACTTTTTTATCTTATGCACAAGATAATATGGCAAAATATTTCATTCTTCTTTTTCCTCCTTTGTATTTGCATAGTTTCTAGCACTTTAGTTTATTATTTTAGTTTATTAAAAATTGAAAGTAAAGGGATATTAATGGTGTCTTCTCTGTTCTCTCTCATCTCAGGTCAGGATAAACCAAGTGCCACAGTGTTTTTTGTTTCTTGTTTTTATCTAACTACTCAGAATGACCAAAAGGAAAACTACACAGCCAGACCCAAACTGAGTTAACAGATGCTGCTTCTCATAGCAGAAGGTATGTGTGAAAATTCATCCAGGAAACATTATCAAGATTGCCTGTTAGTGATAATAAGTTCAAAAAACAGCATGGGTATTTTGGTCTCCCAGAAAGTTGCCTTTTTACTACTAGGAGATGCTCTGTGAATAAGCACGGGGAAAAAATAACTAGGACTAAAGGTTAAAATACAAATTAGGTGTGGACAGTGCCTATGGCATTAGGCTTGCCAAGACAGTCCTCTGCTTATATGCACTTTTCTATCCATAACCTAGTGGCAACTGAAGAGGATAAAGTTGAAGTTTGATTTATTAATACCTTGAGTGCCCTAGAAATTATATGACAATACTTTAATATTGGGTATCTGTTCCTAATTGTCTTCTATTCTTTATTTATTTTTCTATGTGTGGGGCTTATTTCTTAAGAACAAGAATCTTGAAACTGGAATAATTTAGAAATCAGGCATGTTTACACAGGATGAAAAGATGGTATAAGCATCAATCTTGTGTTCCATACCTATCTCCAACTGATAAATCATTTAGTCAAAAGTCTTCTAATGTCTGCACACAAACACAATATTCAGTGCAACAGACCCTACATCATTCTCTAACACAAATTAAGGAAAATTAGTTATAGCATTCTGGAAACTTCCTTGGTCATTTTAAATTGCTTTTGTTCTAGAGTGAATTATTTGTGAAAATAAAATTCATATCAATGAATAAATTTCAGGAAATAAAATTAATTAATTTATAAAACATACAAAAAAATACAATGAATGTAGAATTAACCCTTAATACAACTGTAGTGTATATTATAGGCACTGAAAGTTTCCCACTCTATATATCCAATCTTACCTCATTTGTATTTCCGATAAGTATATTATTGATGCACTGTTATAACATGTTCGTTTTCAAAGAGAAATTATAATTTTTTGCATCATGATTAAATAGTTTGTCAGAGGCAGCTCCTAGGTAAACATTGCTTAGTCTCTATTTATATGTGCTGTATTGTGATTTGGAAGAAATATATTTCTATATGTATATATACGCATATATATATATTTGATCATTCAGATACGTGAAATATCAGAAATATACATATTTTTCATATATATTTGGTCTTCGTCCATGGTTCCTGGCTCACAGCTCCCAAAACCCTTAGAATTTCCTAAGTAATGAGAGGGATAAAGATGTCTTTTATTATATTAATGAGGTGACCTTTAGAAAGCACCTAAGTATGGGGGCTGGTTGCCAGGGCACCACCCTTGTGAATAGAGGGCTGGAACTTTCATCCCCACACCCTGATTTCTGGGGAGGGAAAAGGGGCTGGAGTTTAAATCAATCACCAATGGCCAGAGCTTCCCTGGTGGCGCAGTGGTTAAGAATCTGCCTGCCAACACAGGGGACACAGGTTTGAGCCCTGGTCCGGGAAGATCCCACATGCCGTGGAGCAACTAAGCCCCTGGGCCACAACTACTGAGGCTGCACTATAGAGCATGCGAGACACAACTACTGAGCCCACGTGCCACAACTACCGAAGCCCGTGCGCCTAGAGCCCGCGCTCCGCAACAAGAGAAGCCACCGCGATGAGAAGCCCGCGTGCCGCAACGAAGAGTAGCCCCTGCTCTCAGCAACTAGAGGAAGCCCACGCGCAGCAACAAAGACTTAACGCCGCCAAAAATAAATAAATAAATAAATAAAAAGAATTTAAAATCAGCAATGGCCAATCATGTAATCAAACAGGGCTTTGTAACAAAGCATTCATAAAATCCCAAAAGGACAGGGTTTGAAGAGCTTCAAGGTAGGTGAAAACATGGAGATTTGGGGGGCGTGGCACACCTGGAAAGGGCAAGGAAGCTTCGTGCCCTTTCCCCATACCTTGCCCTGTGAATTTCTTCCATCTGACTGTTCCTGAGTTATATCCTTATGTAATAAACTGATTAGTAAGTAAAATGTTTCTCTGAGTATTGTGTGCTACTCTAGCACGTTAATAGAACCTAAGGAGGAGGTCACGGGAACTTCTGACTTACAGCCAGTTGCTCAGAAGCACAAGTAACAATCTGGGCTTGTGACTGGTGGCTGAATTCATGTAGGATTAAATCCTTAACCTGTGGTATCTGATGCTGTTTCCAGGTAGATAGTGTCTGGATTGAGTGGAATTTGGGGACACACTGCTGGTGTCCAATACTTGCTTGGTGTTGTGAAGGACACCTCCCTACCCCTCCTCCCCCACCCCCATACACACACTTTGGAATTGGATCCAGGAAGCTAAAAGAATATGAGATAAAATTATCACAATTGTGCTAAAGATCACTGTTCTTTTTAATCCTCAGATAACTATGTTTATATAAAGCTCGTTTTGTGAGTTTCTAACCAAAGGCTGTAAGTGTTAGGTATGCTTATAAGAGCAAGGAACTGAAAACCATTTAATGGGTTTAAATTAGGAGGGCATTATCTTTGTTACCTTAAAAGAAATCTAGAGATTGTGGTTGCTCTCAACAGTGTAGCTGTCAGCAGTGTCGTCAGGGCACAAAGACTTTTTTTCTGGCTATTCACTCTTTCATGTTGTGTTTTGATCTAATGCATGTGGCCTCATGGTCAAAACATGGGGCCCTGCAGCTCCAGGCACCATGTTCAAGTTCAAGGCAGAAGGAAGTGAAGAAGGAATATCACCATCATCTGTCCTCTTCTACTAGAAAAGCAGAAATTTTTTTCTAGGATCTACCGAACAGAATTCCCCTGATATCTCATTGACCATATCTGGGTCACCCTCCACATCAAGCTACAAAGGAGCTGGGGAAATTAAAGAACTGATAACTCATAGGACTGTCAGTCAATCATGTTGTTTCAGTGATATAGACACAACATGATAATCATATCGTATGTGGCTTGGACACATGGTTAGCCCAGACAAAATGAGAAATCTACAAGCAAGAACAATAGGAGAATAACTAACAGGTGACAATCACCTATCCAGTATAGCATATGCTTTCCAATATTATAATCAAAGAAAATTACAACTCACACTCTGACAAGTGGCAAGGTGGATATTGCACAGCAAGTGAGATGAGACTGAGTGAGTGTCTCTCCTTACACAGAGGCAAAACCATCCCTCACATGCCTGATTATTCATCTGACCCAAGTATTCCACGTTTTTGAAAACTTTGCGAGAAAAATTAATGATAAAACACAATTGTTTGAGGCTATCCATCATAATGGGAAAGAGAAGAGTGTTCAGAAAACAGATGCCACTCTGTATTTTTCAATGTGGATTCTTTCTTAAGGTTCTAGGAATAAGACAAAAATCTCTTCTGTTTTGAAACATAGTGAGAGTATAGTATTAATATACCCAATTAGAAATTGGTGATGGTTTTCAACCACTTTATAAGTGCACATTGTTTTTCTTTCTAACAGAATGATCCCTTTGGATAATTCCTGGCGTGGGGTATTAAGCAAATCATCTAATTATAACAAAAA
Organism: Balaenoptera physalus; assembly: GCF_965194825.1. Lineage (NCBI taxonomy): Eukaryota > Metazoa > Chordata > Mammalia > Artiodactyla > Balaenopteridae > Balaenoptera > Balaenoptera physalus. The sequence continues at coordinate 158,082,618 of NC_138890.1, forward strand.
CCTGGGCATTTTAAGATCTGCATTTTAATATTCACCTAACGCGACGTTTATGTTTCACTGGGAGAAAAATTGGTATCTCTGATTCTTACAGATGTTTTAAAAAGGCAGGACTGAGAAAGGATTGAATTATTGCCACTAGAGTTTTGGAAAATGTAATTGATTTTAATTTATAAACATAAGTAGAACTTTGATCATTCTTCAAGGGCAAAGATGTATCTTGGAGGCAATATTTCATTTACATCTCTGATGCCTGCTAAAATCCCAATGTATTTAAGTTGAAAGATTTGATAGTCTACAGAGGAAAGAGAATACTATTGCTGCCATCCATAATGAAATTTGGTATTTGTACTTTATTACCTTGAGCAATTGTTGCACACAAGCATGGTGCCGTGCTATACACTTGGCAGTATTTGTACAGATTTAGGGGGGAAATACCTGTGCTATATTCTGTCCATACCTTCTCTACCTCCCCTCAAAAATTTTACGCTGTTCTTCCACAATTGATTGTTTGGAACGAGCCACTGTCAGACGAATAGAACAACTTAATCATTTCCGAGTGATATGTGACATTCCTAACCTGCTCTTTAAGGCACAGCCAACATCAGCAGCGGGGTATTTAAAAGTGTGTACAGCTCCCTATCAATCTTTAATGCATCGTTCTTTTAAATACATCTCCCCTTGCCTCTGCTGGAGCTGATCATTTGTTTTATTTGACTCAAGGATTTGCTTGATTTAGAAGCTGGAAATATACATCTGTAGTATTGACAAAAGCCTATTCATAAACTGTGGAGATTCTGCCATACATGCCAGAGGAAAAGCAATGTGGCAAAGTGAAGTGCAAAATTATTTCTGTCTTGGTGTTATTTGTGAGTCATATATCTCTGCCTTTTTATGAACAGCAGGCATATTTGGAAGAATTATGTCTGAGTCATAAATCCCAATTTGCCTGGGACATGACTAATAGGTGTCTTTAATGTAGTAAGATGATATTACTGTCTTATCTTGCAAAAATTTGTTAAACCCTCAATCACAAATAAGGCAGGTCAGATTTAAATGACAAATATTAACGTTTGCCTCATCAAAAAAATGTTGCCACTGCCTTTTCTAGACCACTTTGCACAAATATGCCGTATGCATATATAACTCTATTTTGTTATTTAGTAAGCAAAACTGCCCTGATTGATCTTAGTCCGTAGCTGTTTTTAGAAGGATATGCGAGAGATAAACTTAGAAAATGAGTTAAAAAACAAAGACAATTGACTGATCTCTATTTCAAACATGGAGAACTATAAATCCTATTTAATTGAATAATGGTGCAAAGAGCTTTCATTTCACCATAAATTTTCAATGATAGGAAATAGTTGTCTATCCTTCTATCATCTGGTTTTATGGAGCAGGTTATAAATGATAGTTCAGGATTCTCACATTATATAGGAGAAATCTGAAAATATTGGAGAGGTGTGAGATCACAGGAGAAGCCTACGTTAATGAGTGAAACAGACAACAGCTTTACAAGTATAGTTTGTTGAGTATAAAACCTAATCGTTTAGTCATAAACTTGTGATTGAAATTATAGGATCCATCAGAATCTCAAATTTCCATCATGTTGTAGAAGAGGGTTTAGAACCAGAATGTGAATTCATATAATATTCTGAGGGGAGTATCTTTGACTAGACACCAGTAAGGGAGAGTAAGACTGGGAGACAGATTTTTTTTTAATTGCAGAGATTTTCCTGGTTAAGTGAAAATCTACTGAAATGGAGCACCAAAGGAGAGAAAATTTTGAGACTTATTTTGGGATCTCACGCATGAGGAACAGAATTTGGAGCTTTACTTTTAAATGTTAGTTTTTCTATCAGAGGAAGTCACCAGGTGGGTTTTTTTGTTTTGTTTATTATTTTGCTTGGAGTCAATAAAAATATGTTTTCAAATGTGTGTTTTACAATAGGTGTCTGTGTGAGTTTCAGGCTCTGTGAAAGAAGCACCAATCTTGAAGTCACTTATAGAATATTTATGGAACTGTAATAGGGAAGAACAAATCTGATTCCATATTGGAGCTGTTTCTTTTACTTTAAACTTTGTGTTCTATTACTTTTGCTACAAGTTAATCACTAAATGGATATTGCCTGTAGCTTAAAGTACACATAGTGGCCCATCTCTGGGACCCTGCCTCCCATGCCTGAGTGTTAAGCTAAAATACCTTTGTTTAGCTCACAGGAAACAAGCTGACAAGGCCTACCTGAGAATGCCTGCAGAAAAGAAGAAATTAACACATCCCATCCCAAGTCTGTCCAGAACCAGGAAATATTTGCAACAACTTAGCATCTTTTTTACTTTACCTCCTCACCTCCCCATCCTTGTTCTATAAAAGAAACTAGCATCCAAACATGGGCAAGATGGTCCTTTGGGACACTAGTCTGCCATTTTCTCAATCTACTGATTTTCCAAATAAAGTCGCCATTCCTTGCCCCAAAAACTTGTCTCTCGATTTATTGGCCTGTCATGCAGCAAGCAGTATGAACTTGGACTTGGTAACAGAACAAAATTGAAGTGACAGATATAATCTCTAGATTTTGCTATTAGAATGTTAAAATTTACTTTTTTATCTATTATCTTTAGAATTTTCTTTCTACTTCCCCAATTAGCCTCCCCACCACATACACACACATCTCTTTTGAAACTCACAATATTCATTGGAATATTTCTTGAATAAATACCATTAACTCAGACATGTTACAAACCTGGGACACTGGGAGAATATCAATTTTTGTCAAGGAAAGTTTGCTAAGAATCAGGTCGTTTCTTTAAATAATTGAAACCCAAGGAACTCAGAAAATAATTTTAGAAAAATCAGTAAACCATAAGCAAAGTGCTTCCTTATGAAATAATGGCATTTAGTAAAGATCAGTTTTGACATAATTCAACAAACTCTTCCTCACATGCTTCACTGTCAATTGTCCCTCATTTTCCACATACTCCTCTGTCATTTCTATCCTTTGAAATATCTTTAGGATTTTTTCAAGTTCTTCATTTGCCAATTTGGACATGAAGCCATACCAAAACTTCCTTCATAGGAAAAAAAAGGGTAAAATTGCACTTATTTTGCATTTCTTAGTTTTATTTCTCATGACCTATGTAATTATAGTAACTTCTACTGGCCGTGTCACAGGTTAACCTTGCATTATTGATATAGGTATCACTTTTCTTCACCTTTACCATGAAAATAACTGTAAATGTACTGCCCTTGTTTCCAACTGAATACATGCAAATGAGAAATAAACAAAATGTGACTCTACATTACACTGAATTGATTTAAACCTGGAACATCTCTTTGGAGATTCAATAGCAATCAGTCTTTATCCTTCCATGGAAGAGTTGATTTTTGAAATTGTACAAATTCATTCTAGCCAATTTTGGATAATGAGATGTGCCAGTAAGCTGGGTAATAGTGTTTTCTGCCCCAAATGCAGCTTTACTACAAAGTAGTGAAATGGATTTTCTTGAGTGGTTCACAAATTGATCCTATTTCAATTACAAATTAGGAGTCTCAGGTTTCTTCTGAGCTATGACTATTGTGACTATATACATATGTATTCTACTCAAATGATGAATGTCAAGAACACCAAAGATTTCTAAGTTTTATTTGCACTTGATATACTTATTATTTTATATCCTTGCCTTGCATAGAATGCAAATCCTGTAATACAGGGATTGATTAATTTAATTAGTCCTTCAATACAAACCATGACCCATTGTTCAGCCATCTGTTTTTGTAAATAAAGCTTTATTGGAACACAGTCATCCTGTTTCATTTACATATTGTTTATGGATACTTCTAAGATTCAACAGAGGAGGTGAGTATTTGAGACAGAGGTAGTCTGCCTCACAAAGTCTAAAATATTTACTATGTAGCCCTTTACAGAAAATGTTTGTGATCCCTGCTTTAGAAAATACTATATTGGTAATACTGTCTTTTAGGATGATAAACAAACCAAATAGCATCTTGTTGTATAATAATAGTACACTATGCTGACAACAGATTAAGATTCATAGGCCACTCTGGAGAGCCGGATGGCTCTCATGGGAATTCTAGGGAAGGAGGCTCCACTGGGTGTACTTTGTCACTAAGGGTAGAAAAAAAAAAAAAAAAAAGCTGGGGCTAAACAAAGCTCTGAGGGCCTTTCACTCATGTTTATTTATTGTGGGCAAATTGGTAATCTGATTCAAAGAGAACACATTTGCTTTTTTCTCTTATTCAATCCATGCGCTGCTATTTGATAATGATCAGCACCAAAAGCACAGATTTACCTTCAAACCAAGCTCATGGGAATCTTTCATATGAACCCAATTAACTTATGACTAAGAACAATTAAAAGAGTTATTCTCACCATAGTAAAAAATTTGGAGGGGAGAGGCAGTCTAAATGTATATCTTTAAAAAGTTTAAAAAGTATGAATTAGAATGATATACTAATCAATGTTTATTTTTATCAATTGCCTCATTTTAAGGAGCATTAAAGAAAGCTTTTATAAATATAAAAAGTTGGGGAAAATCAAGTTAATGTGATGATAATAGCAGAAGAGTAAGAAAAGGCTTATGGTGAAATTAGCACACAGAAATGTATCAGTAAAGCCTGCAGCACAACTTTAAGAACTAAGTGACAAATTTGGATATGAGCTTTATAGCTATCAGTGCAAAGAAAAACAGTGATTATTTATGATTCACATTGACTTGATTGTGGCATGCCTGTCCCACATTGCTTTAATTAAGGTTAGAAAAAATGTTTTTGAATTGGAATTTGATATTACACCCACCAAGACTGGCTAAACTGTTTGTGGGACACAATGAAAAAATGATAATTCAGGGCCCTTTGATCAAAATTATTAATTTCAAGACAGTGACAGCAAAGCATTATACCAGTGATGGCCCTTCTAAGTGCCTGGCTGTGTATTACTCAACAAGGAGCACATCCATGAAGCAGACCCTGATGTCTACAACTTACTCTGAGGAGAGTCACCAAGACTTGTCATATTCATCCTAAAAGTACCATCATCATCATCATCATCATCATCATGGCAGATATTTATTGAGTACTCAATTTATGCAGTTACTACTGTAAAATCATTTTATTCTCCCTCCAAGCCAATAATTTAGATAATATTATTAGCTCAATATTAGGAGTGAAAAAATTCTCTAGGAAATAATTTCAAGGAAAATATTTTAGAGAGTTAAAGATGTTCTAGAGCTAGGGCTCAAACAAGATCTTCCATATACTGAAGTCCATGATCTTATCAACTTTACTGATCACCTACGATGTTCTGATACTATTTTCTAAGCACTATATTCTAGATACTATGTTCTCAGTACTCTGTTAGGTGTTGGCTAACTAGTCATAAATGAAACAGAGCTCCCTGGAGCTTAGAGTCTAAAGGAGGCTGGGGTAGGTAGAATGGAAACAAGTAAATAAACAGATAAGTAAATTACAATTGTGGTAACTGCTTTGAAGAATATGAATAGAATGTTGATTGCGGTTAATCTGAGGAATTTCAGATACAAGGGTCAGGGAACGAATGCATCTTTGAAGAACTACTTTTTAAGCTGAGCTCCAAAGGATGGGAAGAAGTCAACAATCATAACTTCTAGGATGAGAGTTTTACAGGCTTAGGAAGAGCTTGTACAGATGCCCTGAAGTGTATAAGTGTGAAGTATTCCAGACACTGAAAGAATCCCTATGTGGCTGGACTAGTGACCAACCACGTGAGACAGAACGAGGTTAGACTTGTGTGCAGGGGGAAATCATGTCGGACTGTACAGGTCATGACATGAGTTTTGTTTCATTTTGAAAGCAAAAGGAAGCCACTGAAATTTTATTTACTAGACTGACATAATGAGATTTGTATTTACTAAATATGATTTCAGCTACTATATATTTATAAGTTAGAGTGGAGGAAAGAATACAGGATTTAGGTGGCTATTTTAGTACATCAGGCAAGAGAGAACATTGGCACATGGAGATGAAGAAGAATGGACTCACTGGAGGAAAGTTTATGAATTAAATTGTGGACCTTGTGATCATGGACTCTGTGGGATGGAAGAGAGGAAAGGAAGCAAATGTTTTCCTCTGAGAAGAGCAGAGCAGGCGGATCATGGGTGTGAAATGGGAAAGGGAAGAGACCGAGTCAGGGATCTTCTTGCAACATATTCATTTAGCTATTCATATGGAACTTCTAAGCTTAGAGGTCAAGAAAGCAGTTGGATATACAGGTCTCATGCTCACAGAAAAGATTTACCCCAGAGATATAAATTGGCTTCCTCGTGGTATCCATGGCATTTAAAGCCATTCAGGTGAACGGGATCTCCAGGGAATGGAACCTAGCTTGAAAAGAGAATCCAGCCTTTGATCTAGCCCTAAAAATCTTCACTTTTTAGAGTCTGAGAGAGCGGGATATTTTAGCAAACTAGATGTACTAGATACGCTAGGGTATACCAGCAAACTAGATTAAGAACAAATGATCAATAAAGTAGGAAGAAAATTTAGAGACTATGAAGTCATGAAATCCAACAGGAAACAGTAACACAACTGTGTCAAGTGCTGCTGACAGGATGAGGTTCTTTCTCTGTGGATACCTCAGTTTAAAATATCTGAGCCATGCCACGTGATACTTCGAGTTTGTATTGTTTAGTATGGGGTAATCTCTGCTTTTCACATTTCTCATACCAAGCCACCTCGCTTGAAATAAGAATGGTGGGATTCCAAGGTGCAAAGCTTTTTGATGTAAAAGGAAATATTTTAAAACTCTTTTGAAAATGCTTCAGAAAATGTAAAGCCTCGATGTGAACTATGGCTTTGGTCGTGTGAAATTTGGACATGGGAATTAAATGGGAGTGATGAGGGAGACTATTCTGAATGGAGTAATAATATGAATTAGGGAACAAAACAAGAAATTTTGAGGTGTTTGTGTTGGTGATATTATTGAGGAGAGCCTTGACTATGACGAAATTGTTTCATTTTTCCAATGAGAATATTAGTACTGAGGTACTAGTGAGAGAGTATTGTGTTTCATCCGACAATTTGAAGGTGTCCTTAACTGGTACTTCTGGTTTCTACCGGAGTAGTAAAATCTTTTTCTAAGATGCCTTCATTGGATTCAGTTCTAAATATGAGCGCCCTCTGGTGTTCATTTTCAGTATATGTCATAAAAACTGCACATTTTAAAATTGGAACTTGATATTTTTCATGCATTAACTAATCCCAATACAGAATGCGTAAAAGCAATATTTACATCTTAAATGCACATCGCTTTTTATTTTGATTTAAATTTAAAATGAGTTGCATTTTAACAGGAAAATATTTTCAATTTTTCAATTGAATAAAAATGACAACAAAAAATGTAGTGTTATTTAGGAAACAGTCCATTTGGCCATTGGTTAATTTCCATGGCATTTGATCATTTGATAATTCTATTCAATCTGTTTAGGGTATAGAATGGCAAATATCCACTCTTTCATACACATACATTAATGTAACAAGTATAGAAATCACCACTGTCTTCATAAAACCTTAAAATTTGGAAGCCTCACTCTTTGGCACTGGCTTAGTTCCAAGTGTTTAGAAGAACTAAATGGAAGATTGATGGGATTTTTTTTTGTCAAAAATATAATCAATAATGAACTGGATTAATACAGTAATCTAATTAAACAAAAAATTTGTGTTTATATTAACCTATTAGGTATTCATTATGGAGGTCCTAGGTTCCTAGCTTTGGAGAGTTCACCCAATCCAGGTTCTCTGACTATATATTCAAAAACTGCTTAGTACTCTAGACAAAGAGATGATGCAAAGAAAGACAAGAGACTTTGTATTGATAAGGCACCAACTCTGTGCTAATATCTCCCTACTTTATTGTGTCCTCACCAAAATCTTATTGTCTTCATTATATCGATGAGGAAATTAAGGCGGAGAATGATTAACTAGGCTGTCATATCATATTACTAGTAAGTAAAAGAGTTGAGATTCAGTTTCCACTCTGGCTGACTATTACACTGAAATTACAGAACAGAATAGCAATTACCTGGATCCAGGTAAGAGTTGGTGCTGAAGAATGTCTTTGCTTTTTATAGAAGACAGTTGTATACAATAAATAAAATATACAATATTAATGTTCCAAATGAAGGATTTACTTGAAATAATTATTTCGAGAAAAACCACAGAGCCTAAACAAGAGAGAGGTAGAATAAAGAAAAGTTATCCACAGGTAAACTTGAACTATTTTGAGATAGAAACCACAAAGGCTCATCAAAGAGGGTTTTATACCTTCTCTATTTCAATCACCTTTCTTTTTAATATACACAATTAAATATATTTCGGAGGAGTTCTTAGTGATGGTTGTGAAGGAACAGGTGAAATTATTCATTACATGGATCATATGACAATTTAGAGGGATGAGACCCTGGGAATATTTACCATATGTCCAGTTTGGGCAAATTGAATCTAGACATGACAATTCTATCCCAGCCTCGCACTGGAATAGAAAAGGGAGTAGATGAAAAGATGCTCAACATAGTTAATTATTAGAGAAATGCAAATCAAAACTACGATGAGATATCATTTCACACCAATCAGAATGGCCTTCATCAAAAAGTCTATAAACAATAAATGGTGGAGAAAAAGGAACCCTCCTACATTATTGGTGGGAATGTAAATTGGTACAGTCACTATGGAGAACAGTATGGAGAAAACTAAAAATAGGACTATCACATGGATCCAGCAGTCCCACTCCTGGGCATATATCTGGAGAAAACCATGGTTTGAAAAGATACATGCACTCCAGTGTTCACTGCAGCACTATTTACAATAGCCAAGACATGGAAGCAACCTAAATGTCCATTGACAGATGAATGGATAAAGAAGAAGTGGTACATGTATACAATGGAATATTACTCAGCCATAAAAAAGAATGAAATAATGTCATTTGAAGCAACATGGATGGACCTGGAGCTTATCATACTAAGTGAAGTAAGTCAGACAGAGAAAGACAAATATATGATATCACTTACATGTGGGATCTAAAAAAAATGATACAAATGAACTTATTTATAAAACAGAAACAGACTCACAGACTTAGAGAATGGAATTTATGGTTACTGGGAGGGAAGGGGTGGGGGGGATGGATTGGGAATTTGGGACTGACTTGTACACACTGCTGTATTTAAAATAGATAACCAACAAGGACCTACTGTATAGCACAGGGGACTCTGCTCAATACTCTGTAATAACCTAAATGGGAAAAGAATTTGAAGAAGAATAGATACATGTATATGTATAACTGACTCACTTTGCTGTACACCTGACACTAACACAACATTGTTAATCAACTATACTCCAATAAAAAATAAAAATTAAAAAAAGACAACAACAACAACAAAAAAGAAAAGGGAGTAGATTTCAGAACATGTGTCTCTGGGAGATTAGCTCAGCCTGCTGAGGTGCTCACCTTCCTGTTTCACTATTCTGTCCTTAAAGTACCTTCATAGACACTGTGATTCCTCTGGAGCAAAGCATGGGTGGATCTTAGAAGATATGTAGTATCTTTAGGAAACATTTCAGATGGATAGATGTTAGAGCTGTTTTAAATTGTATTATTTTTTCTCTAAATACACACTTCAGTTTCTCTGTTAATGAAATGGAGTTGATATACATAGTGCTCTTGCAAGAGTCTCAGCATAAAGAACATGCACTGTTATTACCATTTAAAACGTCCCCCTGATTTAGGAGCCCAGCGTAAGTAAGAGACATCGAAGGATGTTTTAGAAAATGAACTTTAGGTATATAGTCTACCGTTGACATAAAAATTCCAGTGATCTTGTTTCCTTAAACTGTTTCAAAAGTATCTTCATTCTAAAGAAGAGATTATCAACATATTGGCTGAATAATCCTTGTGAAGAAAACTTTTTTTCATAAACATGGGAAAACTGAAATTAAATAAACAGGTGGGGATTCTGAGTATAAAGACAATATTCAATGGAGAAGGAAAAATAAGAAAAGATTATTTGTTATTTTAGCAATTGCTTTGATTATTTTGGTTTTTTACCAGTGGCTGGTATTACTCAATTCCTAAGGAGCACTGCTGTACGGTTCCTTTTGTAAATTGTAGTATATTCGAATTATTTATTTGAGGATATTGTAGATCATGCGGTTTTAACACTAGAACTAAGGAACACGGAGCTCGTATCTCCCTCTCATTCAGAGGAACACATATTCTGTAGGTGGCATGGAGAGGTGCCTCTGATTCCACAGTGTTTCCTTTAACATAGAAATGAAAAACAGCACAATTCTATAAAGAATCCATGTCCGGTCAGCATATCTCCCTGTATGTTTCTTTCCCAATGTCTAAAAAGTCAGGATCCAGAATCTACAAATTAATGTTTCTGTCCTCCAGGGTGTGTGCTGCTCTTATCTACCCCTTCCTGATTTTCTACATCTCTGTTAAGTGCTTCCAAGTTACAGGAGTAACTCATAGAGTCCTCACAGACCAGCAGGATAGGCATCTCCTGGGAGCATTTTAGGAATTCAGAATCTCGGGCCCCAACCCATGCCTGCAGAAGCAGAATCTACATTTTAACATGATCCAGCTGATTCATGTTCAAATTATAATTTGAGATGCACCGGTAATGGACCCAAGGAACAAATACATATAAATGTGAACTTTAATGCCAGCAAACCCACTGGAAAAATTTCTTCATTCCCATTTGTACACTGATCTTTTAGTCAACCTATAATCTATCCTCTATGCTCTCCCTCAAAGTTAGCTCTGCTACCTTCTTCAAACCATTTTTTTTAATTAATTAATTTATTTATTTGGCTGTGTTGGGTCCTCGTTTCTGTGTGAGGGCTTTCTCCAGTTGTGGCGAGCGGGGGCCACTCTTCATCGCGGTGCGTGGGCCTCTCACTGTCGCGGCCCCTCCCGTTGCGGAGCACAGGCTCCGGATGTGCAGGCTCAGTACTTGTGGCTCACAGGCCCAGTTGCTCCGCGCCATGTGGGAATCTTCCCAGACCAGGGCTCGAACCCGTGTCCCCTACATTGGCAGGCAGATTCTCAACCACTGTGCCACCAGGGAAGTCCCCTCAAACCATTTTTTGATATATTGTTTCTTTTGGAAGATCCATCTCTTGAGCTGGGTGCATCTGTTGGATCTTAAAATTTGGCTTAATTGATTATTGAGTTATTTCCACCTTTTTAAACCTCTCTTGCTGGACTCATCTTCGGTCCCTGTCTCTCACCTGTAGATCCTTTTTTGGTATGTGATTATCTTTTATCCCCAGTGAATACAATTTATATTGTAATTCCTTTTTCCAATGATGATTTTATTTAGGAATGACTCACTTTAGGGATAAAACTGTCAAACTTCCATCCTGTGAATGTTTAGCATTTCATCATCTAAAGCTGACTTTAATTCAGACTTTGACACCTAAAGGCAGCCACTGCCATCTGTAAGGCCAGAGGGAAAAAAGATGTTTGATCTCGGTGGGCTAAATCCATTATTACAGTAACAGCCTTTAACAATCTCTCTCTGAGAGTAACAGAGAAAATAATTAAAAATACACAGTGTTTCAAAACTATATTTAATAAGCTTGAACTGGAATATGAGTATTTAGACATCAAACGAGGTATGGAACATTAACTTACAGAGGTACCAAAAACATTCACGTAATTTGATTATGCACTAGACTGACATTAAATCTCAGAAAAAAAAAAAAAATTCAAGCAAGCATTCCCATATAGTTTGCATTGACTGATTGAACTAAAGAAATAAAATATCAAGAAAATTATATTTTTAAAAATCTTGGTATAAGGGAAAATCTACTAATAAATTATTATCTTAAAAAGGATATCAAAGTATAATCTATTTAGGATGAAAATATGAGTTCTACCTGTCACAATCCAAAGGACAAAAGCTAATGTGATACTCAGAGAACGCATACCTCCAAATAAATTAAATAAAAAGCGAGGATGAGCTATACTAATAAACTAAGCTCTCAGTTTAAGAAAAGATCAACAATAAATTTAAAAACAGAAGCAGGAAGGAATGAATTAAAAGATCAAACAGAAATCAATGCAATAAACAAACAAGTAAGGAAAGAACACTAGAATTGTTGATTAGTGCAATCAATTACAGTTCTTTGAAGTATTAATGAATGACAAAATATTAAAGAATGATCATGAAGAAAGGTCTTAGAAAGGGGAAAAATAAACATATTAATCATATTAGCAATGATAATAATAGTGAGGACAACAGAGTGTGGCATAATAATGAGGCTGAGGGGTTTAAAAAATAAAATTTGGTGTGATTTATCATTTGATTTCAGTAAATATATATCAAACTAAGCAAGGAGAATAATACCCAAAATTGCAAAATTGAACAGGAACAAATGTTCCAGGTTTCCTAAAGGTAGCAGTCACCAGAATTATGGGGAAATTTTTTATAAGATTGAAGCATACTTCTGATCTGTATTAGTCAGTTCGAGCTGTCATAATGCAGTGCAACAGACTGGGTGACTTAAATAACAGCAATTTATTTTCTCATAGTTCTGAAGACCGGAAGTCTAAGATGGGGGTATAGGATGGTCAGCTTCTGATTAGTGCTCTCTTCCTCACTTGCAGATGGAAGCCTTCTTACCGTGTCCTTACATGGCCTTTCTTAGGTGCATGTACACAGAGAGAAAGCAAGCAAGTTCTCTGGTGTCTCTTTTTATAAAGCCATTCTTAGACCTCATTTAACCTGAATAACCTCCTTAGAGGCCCTAACTCCAAATACAGTCATATTGAGTGTTAGGTCTTCAACATACGAATTTTGGAGACACAATCCAGTTCATAGCATTCCACTCCTGCCCTGCACCGCGGCCCCCCACCCCCAATTCATATCCTTCTCACATGCGAAACACATTCATTCCATCCCAACAGCTCCAAAAGTCTGAACTTGGTCCAGCATCAACCCTAAAGTCAGTCTCATCTAAGTTATTTTCTAAATCGGATATGGGTGAGATTCGAGGTTGAATTTCTTCTAAGGTGAATTTCTCTCCTGTGATCCTGTGTAACCAGACGTGTTTTCAAAATGCAACGGTGGGCAGGCATAGGATAGCTATTCCCATTCCAAAAGGGAGAGATTGGCAGGAAGAAAGGCTTGATGGATCCCAAATTAGTCCAAAACCTAGCAAGGCAAATTCCATTAGCTTTTAATGCTGGAGAATAATCCCCTTTGGTTTGATGCCCTGCCTTCCAGGCATAATAAAGTGGCTCTGAGGGGCTGCTTTACCCCTGTGGCTCTGCAGGGTACTCTCTGCAAGAGCCAACAACCCTGCTGAAATAGAGGAGGGGGCAGTGTAGCCCCCAGGCCTTTGGTGGGAGTGGGAGCCCTGATGATTTCTGAATGGCCTTTGGAGTCATTCTTCCCCTTTCTTGAAGGATAAAGCATGTTCAGAGCAAAATATGTCTATTGCTCTATTTTATTCCCTTTGGTCCAACCTGGCAGAGTCTCTGCTGCTAAGGTCCAAACTGGCAGTGTTTCTGCTGGTACAAACCCATCTCTATTCCTGGCTTCTGCTGAAGTGGCTGATTAAATTTGTATCTGGAGTTCATACTAATCTCCTTATCAAATAGTTGTTCAACCACACCCTTAGTACTCTCTCCAGAACAAGCTTTCTCTCTTTTTTGTTGTTGCAGTATGGATTTGGAGAATTTTCCAAATCTTTAAGTTCTGGTTACTTTCTGCTAAATGATTCCTTTTCAATCCATCTCTCTCCTCTCATACTTTAAGCATCAGGAGGACACAGGAGACACTTTCAATATTTTGCTTAGAAATCTCCTCACCTAAATACCCAATTGCATTGTTCACAAGTTCTATCTTCCTCAAATCACTAGAACACAATTAAGCCAAAAGTTCTTCGCCGCAGAGATCACCTTTTCTCCATTTTCCTTGTTCCTGTCTGAAACCTCACCAGAATGACCTTTCAGGTCCAAATTTCTACCAACTTTCATGATAATTTATATATTTGCTAAGAAAATGGGGGCTTTCTCAATAGCTCTTGTCTCTCGTTTTTTCTGTGTTTTCACCAAAATATGGACTTTAATATCTACATTTCTACCTACAATCTCTTCATGGCAGTCCATGCTTTTTCTAGCATGTACCCCAAACTCCTCCAGTCTCTACCCATTACCCACTTCCAAAGTCACTTCCACATTTTTAAGTATCTGTTACAGCAGCACTCCAGTTCTAGGTACCAAAATCTGCATTTGTCAAGTTGGACTGCCATATCACAAACCATAGACTGTGTGGCTTAAACAACAGAAATGTATTTTCTCACCGTTCTGGAGGCTGGAGGTCTGAGATCAGAATGCCGGTTTCTGGTGAGAGCTCTCTTTCTGGCTTACAGAAGGCTGCCTTCTTACTCTGCCCTCACATGGCCTTTCCTCAGGCCATGCGCACGCGTGTGCGCAGGCACACACACACACACACACACACACACACACACACGCACAGACATTAACAGAGAGAGAGAGAGAGAGAGAGAGAGGGATGGGTTGGGGGAGAGAGAGAAAGAGAGTTCACTCTCTGGTGTCTCCTCTTACAAGGACACGAATCCTGTTGGATCAGAGTCCCATTCTTATGACTATATTTAATTTTAAGTATTTCCTTATAGGCCCTGTTTCCAAATGCAGTCACATTGGAGGTTAGGACTTCAACATATGAATAATGAGAAGACAAAACTCCCACTATAGCATTATCATATACTAACTTTTTTAGAGTATAGAAAAAATGAAAATTACCCACATCATTTTATAAGGATAAAATATCTATAGTAACACAAATGGAGAAGATGGATAGAGGCATATATTTTTTTAAAGATGACAGAATGTTGATGATTTTGACACTATGTAATGGACACATAGTGGTTCTTTACACTATTTAGTTTATTTTGTGTATGTTTCAAATTTTCTGCAATAAAACAGTTAACTATGCAGAAGAGAAAACTGGAGCTGAACAACGAAAGAAAATAAATATAGATGATTATTATTGTTGTTGATTGAATTCTTCAGGAAGCTGATTCTGAAATGGACTTCGGCAAGGGGAAGGTTTATCAGCAAATAATCTTGGGATCAATATCTATGGGGGGAAGGGAAAGGATTTTGCATAGAGAGGATGAGCTATGAGATACACCTGAACCACAAACTCAGGTGATTCGATGCGAGGCTCTGGAGCTGAATCTTCTGTCTCAGCTATTTTGTAGTTTACCGAAACACCCTGGTCTTTATACGCCTGCCTCTATTAGTCATTGCTTTGGGCTGCCCAGAAAAGGCCTGACCTTGTGAGGTGGTTCTGCAGTTGAAACAGTCCCTGAAGGGGGGGCAGACAAAGGCTATCTGCTGGCATCACTTCCAGCATCTAGGAAATATGTTTTTCCTTGAGGGACAACTGGATGGCACATCTTCATTCCCTTCACAGTCCTCCCCTTGTGACCCACAAATCCACTTTTTAAAATACTTTGGAGGAGTAGCTCCTACGGGATTCAAGTGGGCCTCCCTTTCTGGAGTAAAGGTAGTCAATGAAAGACACTCCCAGTGTCAAAGGTGATCTTGGCATTGTAAATACTCATCATCTCCTTCCTCCACTACGTAACCTAGATGCCTCTTACCCTCAGATAACATCCCTCTGGTCTCTGTATCTTACCTCACAGCCTGAGCCAGACCTTCAGTCCTGAGGGATTGAGCTCTGATTACCAGGTCATTCTCAGAGTAAAGCTGCTGCACATGTTTGTTTAGCATCACAATAGGATGTGGATATACTACTAAAAGGACTTCAAGTGAATTACATAGGTTTCAAATGTATTATCCCTGCCACATTTTTTTTAAAAAACTGTTCATTCTCTTCATGATAATCAGGATCAATTCCACATATGAAGATAATATTTTCTTCTTTCCTATTATCCCTGAACATAAGGTGCCTAAAGCACCTTTGAGGCAGTTATAAGTTAAATGCATCTTTTGTTATGTCTCCTGGTAAACTGTCCCCACTTTGTGACTCACAACCTCTAAACCTGTAGAGACCAGAGTTGTGGGACAGAGAACACACATTCTCCAAGTGAACCACGGAATGATCTTAAGCAGGGACATTCTTGTTTCCATTCCTTGGTCTAGGAAACTACGTAATCTTCCTATGGAAAACACCATACTATATAAAGGTTTTTTTACTCAATGCGTATACTGAATGGGGCTCCCCATTGCTGTAAAATATCACTTCTGAGCTAGCGTCTCAAAAGTGCTTTCAGTAAGTTGTTCCAATCCACTTTTAGACTTGTAGCTTCTTGGTGGTTGATGTAAGATACAGCTAATGAATCCCATGGTGTTAGACCGACTTACATTCTTCCTTTTCTGAAAAATATGTCCCCTAATGCTATGTAATGTGGGATCTTGTGCCAATGAAATAAACACTTTACAAACCCTCAAATAGTGATGCCAGCTAGGACCCTGGAGGCAGGAAAGACAAATCCATACTTAGAAAAGCTGTCAATTCCTATAAGAATAAAGCAATGGTCCTTCCAAGGTTAAAGGGGCTTACAATATACTCAACTCGCCAACCTATAGCCAATTAGTTTTCTCAAGCAATCTTGCCATTTTAGGGCTCAGTATTTGTCTCTGTTGCTGCAAAGTCAAGATTTTTCAGGGTGTCAACCCTGATATAGACATCTCATATGTCAGAGTCCCATTCTTACATAGACAGGTTGCTGACTTTGGCAAAACCACTTGCTAGCCTTGGCCTGCAGTTTAAATTGAAAATAAATCTTGAACCTAATCCTCAATTTCACTGCCTTCTCACTGTAGAAGGTAGGAGGTTAGAGACCATTTGTACTAAGGAGACATTTTGACTTTCATAATTGGGGTAAAATTGCTTGTTAACTACTTAACTAAGCCTTCCATGATTTGGGTGTGTTCTTTTTTGTTTTTGTCTTTCTTTTCTAGCATTTATTCACTGTATCCATGTCCATCCAATGCCATTGTATTTATAGTTGATATAAAGACATACTAATCATATTTCTGGTACAACACTCCAATTAATGTATTTCTCCCCTAGCTTTACCATCCAATTACTGACCAGTGGAAGTGAACCATCATCTGTTCTCCATTTACCAGCTATGATGGGGTACCCAATTCCACCTTGATATTGGGTGACCCAGGTCCCAAACATTATCTTATCAATTATTTCTCAAACAACTTCTGACGCCAACTCTCACAGGTTGGATTTTCTGCGTTGGTGATTACTGTGTAGAATGGTTATTAGGAAGTGGTCTTGAAATCAACACCCTTGGAAGAAACGGGATAGAAGTAGAATTTGCAAAGGCAAAGGTTCAGTTGTGAAGTATGCCTGAATATCAGGCTCAGATGAACCCAAGTGGGCACTTTGGAGCTAAAATGGCTTGACTGAGCTGTCCCACATTGGTCCAAAATAGCCTGGCCTTCATACTCCCACCACTATGAGTCACTGGACAGGCATCAACCACCATGCCCAGAAGGGTTCTGTCCTTAACTGTAGCTGAGCTGATCGTGAAGACTGTTCTTATCGCTCCCAGTATCAGATTAAAGAGAAGGAAATTTGGATGTTGAATATCCATATCTATCACAAGCACATATGTATTTAGATACTGAAAACAGAAATTTGATATTCCAAATAATAAATAGCACAAACATAAGACAGAAATCCTGAAAACAAGTATTTCATATCAGGTTTCACTAAGGAAGTCAAGGTAGTCCCACATCAGCAAACATGATGCAATTCATTTTGATTAAAAGAGAAAAGCAGTGTTATCATCGCAATTAATGTCAAAAATAACATTTGACATACAGTATTTATTATATATCCTAACAAGCGATCAAACAAATGACTATTAGAAAAACAAAAATATAAGGATATTTATCAAAAGTGATAATCTATATATTCATGAGAAAACTGTAACACATATCTATTCATGAAATATTACAAGCTTTTCCATTAAATTTTCAACAATATTTAATATCTACTTATAGCCCAGTCAATGCAATAAGAATAAAAAGAATAAATAAGAGGTAAATTATAAGGCCAAAATGTTAGTATTGGCAGACTATAAAATCATCTACTTAGAAATTCCAAGATAACCAATGAATAAATTTTATGATATAAATTAATCTACAAGAACCAAA